>NW_022681458.1:66010211-66392711 GCF_009764315.1 Trachypithecus francoisi | reverse complement strand
TATTGTTTACTACTGACCCATGCAAAACACTTTACAAAACACATAACACTTTCCAAAACAATTTTTGTTCACTCCTATTTGTGTATGTCATGAGAATCATTGTGACAGTAACTGAAGTTGGTCATGCAAAGAAAGGTTTGCATAATAGAATATCCAGCAACCTCTCAAAAATGAAGTATAACATGGAAAATAGTATGTTTTAAATTGACCAAAAGCTTGATTTTCTTTTCTTTCTCCCTTTTTTTTTCCACACAGTTTCAGGGATAGTCAGGAAATAATTAACATTCCTATACCTCCTTCCAGTTGACCTGAGAGGTGAGAATGCTCTCCCATCCCCATGCTTCCTCACATCTCAGGCCAACTGATCTCTGAAATCAGTTTCCAAACATTGAGAACTCACCTCAAACCAAGGACTCAAAAATTCTCATCAATTTTGATTTTTTTTTAATCTATACGGTAGGTCATTAAAATGACCACTTCCAGGACAATTAGTTCTAGAAGGAGGCCTTATAAGGGGATTTCTTGTTATCCTTCCTTGAAACAGATAGCTGCATTTTGTCAAAACTAAATTTAGATCCCAAGGGGGCCTAAGTTTAGTTCAAACCATCAGAAAGGAGGTGACTCAAGCTGTGTTTACAATCTGGCAGTTTACTTCCTTCATATGTAGCTAGCAGTGGGCAAATCTTGCACATTGGATTTTAAGATTAACAGTAAGAAGCATTTTCTAATCTCACTAAGAAATATTTAGGGAAATAAAAGCCTATTCTTCAATTTATTTTCTCCTTCTATGGCAAACACTCCACAGTATTTTTAGTAAAGAAATGTGAACTAGTTAGTGTCTAAAAAAAAATAATGAGTAATTTGAAAATGTTCTAAGACACAGGCTCTCTTTTTTCCAAAATCTTGTATTCTTTTAGGTGACTCTTTGAGGAAGGAGGTCAAAATATTGAGTGTGAGCAATTTAAATAAGAGACATTGAGTAATTTAAAAAGGAGACATTCAGTACAAGACTCATTCATTTAAATTACATGAAAATCCAAGGTAGGCTGTGTGTAATTAGGGACTGTGTAAGTCCTCAGGCAATTTCAGTGGGGGTTAGAAGATTGCTCTAATAGACTATGACAAGGTTCCTTTTGTTTTTCATAAAATAATTGTATTCTCCCTTGAAATGCAAGAAATCCTTAATGAAATCACAGCCTCTTTATTGTTAGGGAATACTTTTTATGTTTTGAGAGATCAACAATGTCAAAACAATTCCTGCAAATTAATGATGGATGAACCTCAAAAGATTCAGAGGTTGGTTACGTCAAAGACATAAAGCCGGGGCGGAGCAAGATGGCCGAATAGGAACAGCTCCAGTCTCCAACTCCCAGCGCGAGCGACACAGAAGACCGGTGATTTCTGCATTTTCAACTGAGGTACTGGGGTCATCTCTCTAGGGAGTGCCGGACAATCGGTGCTGGTCAGCTGCTGCAGCCTGACCAGCGTGAGCTGAAGCAGGGCGAGGCATCGCCTCACCTGGAAGCGCAAGGGGGAAGGGAATCCCTTTTCCTAGCCAGGGGAACTGAGACACACAACACCTGGAAAATCGGGTAACTCCCACCCCAATACTGCGCTTTAAGGAAACAGGCACACCAGGAGAATATATCCCACACCTGGCCGGGAGGGTCCCACGCCCACGGAGCCTCCCTCACTGCTAACACAGCCGTCTGCGGCGATCTATCCGCAAGGCAGCAGCGAGGCTGGGGGAGGGGCGCCCGCCATTGCTGAGGCTTAAGTAGGTAAACAAAGCCGCTGGGAAGCTCGAACTGGGTGGAGCTCACAGCAGCTCAAGGAAGCCTGCCTGTCTCTGTAGACTCTACCTCTGCGGACAGCGCACAGCTGCAGTCCAACAGGGGAAAGAGCTGGGGCCGGTGCAGACGTGAACGACTCTGTCTGACAGCTTTGGGGAGAGCCGTGGATCTCCTAACTCGGAGGTTGAGATCTGAGAACGGACAGACTGCCTGCTCAGGTGGGTCCCTGACCCCTGAGTAGCCTAGATGGGAGACATCCCCCACTAGGGGCAGTCTGACACCCCACACCTCACAGGGTGGAGTCACCCCGGAGAGGAAACTTCCAAAGAAAGAATCAGACAGGTACACTCGCTGTTCAGCAATATTCTATCTTCGGCAACCTCTGCTGCTGATACCCAGGCAAACAGGGTCTGGAGTGGACCTCAAGCAATCTCCAACAGACCAACAGACAGTCCTTCCTACTGTCAGACGGAAAACTATCAAACAGGAAGGACACCTATACCAAAACCCCATCAGTACGTCACCATCATCAAAGACCAGAGACAGATAAAACCACAAAGATGGGGAAGAAGCAGGGCAGAAAAGCTGGAAATTCAAAAAATAAGAGCGCATCTCCCCCTGCAAAGGAGCGCAGCCCATCGCCAGGAACGGATCAAAGCTGGTCAGAGAATGACTTTGACGAGATGAGAGAAGAAGGCTTCAGTCCATCAAACCTCTCAGAGCTAAAGAAGGAATTACGTACCCAGCGCAAAGAAACTAAAAATCTTGAAAAAAAAGTGGAAGAATTGACAGCTAGACTAATTAATGCAGAGAAGATCATAAACGAAATGACAGAGATGAAAACCATGACACGAGAATACGTGACAAATGCACAAGCTTCAGTAACCGACTCGATCAACTGGAAGAAAGAGTATCAGCGATTGAGGATCAAATGAATGAAATGAAGCGAGAAGAGAAACCAAAAGAAAAAGAAGAAAAAGAAATGAACAAAGCCTGCAAGAAGTATGGGATTATGTAAAAAGACCAAATCTACGTCTGATTGGGGTGCCTGAAAGTGAGGGGGAAAATGGAACCAAGTTGGAAAACACTCTTCAGGATATCATCCAGGAGAACTTCCCCAACCTAGTAGGGCAGGCCAACATTCAAATTCAGGAAATACAGAGAACGCCACAAAGATACTCCTCCAGAAGAGCAACTCCAAGACACATAATTGCCAGATTCACCAAAGTTGAAATGAAGGAAAAAATCTGAAGGGCAGCCAGAGAGAAAGGTCGGGTTACCCACAAAGGGAAGCCCATCAGAATAACAGCAGATCTCTCGGCAGAAACTCTACAAGCCAGAAGAGAGTGGGGGCCAATATTCAACGTTCTTAAAGAAAAGAATTTTCAACCCCGAATTTCATATCCAGCCAAACTAAGCTTCATCAGTGAAGGAGAAATAAAATCCTTTACAGATAAGCAAATGCTTAGAGATTTTGTCACCACCAGGCCTGCCTTACAAGAGACCCTGAAGGAAGCCCTAAACATGGAAAGGAGCAACCGGTACCAGCCATTGCAAAAACATGCCAAAATGTAAAGACCATCGAGGCTAGGAAGAAACTGCATCAACTAACGAGCAAAATAACCAGTTAATATCATAATGACAGGATCAAGTTCACACATAACAATATTAACCTTAAATGTAAATGGACTAAATGCTCCAATTAAAAGACACAGACTGGCAAACTGGATAAAGAGTCAAGACCCATTAGTCTGCTGTATTCAGGAGACCCATCTCACATGCAGAGACACACATAGGCTCAAAATAAAGGGATGGAGGAAGATCTACCAAGCAAATGGAGAACAAAAAAAAGCAGGGGTTGCAATCCTAGTCTCTGATAAAACAGACTTTAAACCATCAAAGATCAAAAGAGACAAAGAAGGCCATTACATAATGGTAAAGGGATCAATTCAACAGGAAGAGCTAACTCTCCTAAATATCTATGCACCCAATACAGGAGCACCCAGATTCATAAAGCAAGTCCTTAGAGACTTACAAAGAGACTTAGACTCCCATACAATAATAATGGGAGACTTCAACACTCCACTGTCAACATTAGACAGATCAACGAGACAGAAAGTTAACAAGGATATCCAGGAATTGAACTCATCTCTGCACCAAGCGGACCTAATAGACATCTATAGAACTCTCCACCCCAAATCAACAGAATATACATTCTTCTCAGCACCACATCACACTTATTCCAAAATTGACCACATAATTGGAAGTAAAGCACTCCTCAGCAAATGTACAAGAACAGAAATTATAACAAACTGTCTCTCAGACCACAGTGCAATCAAACTAGAACTCAGGACTAAGAAACTCAATCAAAACCGCTCAACTACATGGAAACTGAACAACCTGCTCCTGAATGACTACTGGGTACATAACGAAATGAAAGCAGAAATAAAGATGTTCTTTGAAACCAATGAGAACAAAGATACAACATACCAGAATCTCTGGGACACATTTAAAGCAGTGTGTAGAGGGAAATTTATAGCACCAAATGCCCACAAGAGAAAGCAGGAGAGATCTAAAATTGACACTCTAACATCACAATTAAAAGAACTAGAGAGGCAAGAGCAAACACATTCAAAAGCTAGCAGAAGGCAAGAAATAACTAAGATCAGAGCAGAACTGAAGGAGATAGAGACACAAAAAACCCTCCAAAAAATCAATGAATCCAGGAGTTGGTTTTTTGAAAAGATCAACAAAATTGACAGACCGCTAGCTAGACTAATAAAGAAGAAAAGAGAGAGGAATCAAATAGACGCAATAAAAAATGATAAAGGGGATATCACCACCGACCCCACAGAAATACAAACACCATCAGAGAATACTATAAATGCCTCTACGCAAATCAACTAGACAATCTAGAAGAAATGGATAATTTCCTGGACACTTACACTCTCCCAAGACTAAACCAGGAAGAAGTTGAATCCCTGAATAGACCAATAGCAGGCTCTGAAATTGAGGCAACAATTAATAGCCTACCCACCAAAAAAAGTCCAGGACCAGATGGATTCACAGCTGAATTCTACCAGAGGTACAAGGAGGAGCTGGTACCATTCCTTCTGAAACTATTCAATCAATAGAAAAAGAGGGAATCCTCCCTAACTCTTTTTATGAGGCCAACATCATCCTGATACCAAAGCCTGGCAGAGACACAACAAAAAAAGAGAATTTTAGACCAATATCCCTGATGAACATCGATGCAAAAATCCTCAATAAAATACTGGCAAACCGGATTCAGCAGCACATCAAAAAGCTTATCCACCATGATCAAGTGGGCTTCATCCCTGGGATGCAAGGCTGGTTCAACATTCGCAAATCAATAAACGTAATCCAGCATATAAACAGAACCAAGGACAAGAACCACATGATTATCTCAATAGATGCAGAAAAGGCTTTTGACAAAATTCAACAGCCCTTATGCTAAAAACGCTCAATAAATTCGGTATTGATGGAATGTACCTCAAAATAATAAGAGCTATTTATGACAAACCCACAGCTAATATCATACTGAATGGGCAAAAACTGGAAAAATTCCCTTTGAAAACTGGCACAAGACAGGGATGCCCTCTCTCACCACTCCTATTCAACATAGTGTTGGAAGTTCTGGCTAGGGCAATCAGGCAAGAGAAAGAAATCAAGGGTATCCAGTTAGGAAAAGAAGAAGTCAAATTGTCCCTGTTTGCAGATGACATGATGGTATATTTAGAAAACCCCATTGTCTCAGCCCAAAATCTCCTTAAGCTGATAAGCAACTTCAGCAAAGTCTCAGGATACAAAATTAATGTGCAAAAATCACAAGCATTCTTATACACCAGTAACAGACAAACAGAGAGCCAAATCAGGAATGAACTTCCATTCACAATTGCTTCAAAGAGAATCAAATACCTAGGAATCCAGCTTACAAGGGATGTAAAGGACCTCTTCAAGGAGAACTACAAACCACTGCTCAGTGAAATCAAAGAGGACACAAACAAATGGAAGAACATACCATGCTCATGGATAGGAAGAATCAATATCGTGAAAATGGCCATACTGCCCAAGGTGATTTATAGATTCAATGCCATCCCCATCAAGCTACCAATGACTTTCTTCACAGAATTGGAAAAAACGGCTTTAAAGTTCATAGGGAACCAAAAAAGAGCCCGCATTGCCAAGACAATCCTAAGTCAAAAGGACAAAGCTGGAGGCGTCACGCTACCTGACTTCAAACTATACTACAAGGCTACAGTAACCAAAACAGCATGGTACTGGTACCACAACAGAGATATAGACCAATGGAACAGAACAGAGTCCTCAGAAATAATACCACACATCTACAGCCATCTGATCTTTGACAAACCTGAGAGAAACAAGAAATGGGGAAAGGATTCCCTATTTAATAAATGGTGCTGGGAAAATTGGCTAGCCATAAGTAGAAAGCTGAAACTGGATCCTTTCCTTACCCCTTATACGAAAATTAATTCAAGATGGATTAGAGACTTAAATGTTAGACCTAATACCATAAAAACCCTAGAAGAAAATCTAGGTAGTACCATTCAGGACATAGGCATGGGCAAGGACTTCATGTCTAAAACACCAAAAGCAACGGCAGCAAAAGCAAAAATTGACACATGGGATCTAATTAAACTAAAGAGCTTTTGCACAGCTAAAGAAACTACCATCAGAGTGAACAGGCAACCTACAGAATGGGAGAAAATTTTTGCAACCTACTCATCTGACAAAGGGCTAATATCCAGAATCTACAAAGAACTCAAACAAATATACAAGAAAAAAACAAACAACCCCATCAAAAAGTGGGGAAAGGATATGAACAGACATTTCTCAAAAGAAGACATCCATACCGCCAACAGACACATGAAAAAATGCTCATCATCACTGGCCATCAGAGAAATGCAAATCAAAACCACAATGAGATACCATCTCACACCAGTTAGAATGGCAATCATTAAGAAGTCAGGAAACAACAGGTGTTGGAGAGGATGTGGAGAAATAGGAACACTTTTACACTGTTGGTGGGATTGTAAACTAGTTCAACCATTATGGAAAACAGTATGGCGATTCCTCAAGGATCTAGAACTAGATGTACCATATGACCCAGCCATCCCACTACTGGGTATATACCCAAAGGATTATAAATTACTCTACTATAAAGACACATGCACACGTATGTTTATTGCGGCACTATTCACAATAGCAAAGACTTGGAATCAACCCAAATGTCCATCTGTGACAGACTGGATTAAGAAAATGTGGCACATATACACCATGGAATACTATGCAGCCATAAAAAAGGATGAGTTTGCATCCTTTGTAGGGACATGGATGCAGCTGGAAACCATCATTCTCAGCAAACTATCACAAGAAGAGAAAACAAACACCGCATGTTCTCACTCATAGGTGGGAACTGAACAATGAGATCACTTGGACTCGGGAAGGGGAACATCACACACTGGGGCCTATCATGGGGAGGGGGGAGGAGGGAGGGATTGCATTGGGGAGTTATACATGATATAAACGTCATGCACATGTACCCTAGAACTTAAAGTATAATAATAAAAAAAAAAAAAAAAAAAAAAAACAAAGACATGAAGCCTCACATGAGCCTCCTTGAAGCCTGTGGTCAAAATCTCACCTGATAAGGTGCTCCCATGAGAAGCATAAGGGCTGAAAGCAACACAGCATTGGATGGGGAAAAATATTGGGCAGAAGTAAGTCTGATTTTTACTGGTTCTGTTATCTACTTCCTGGATTATCCGAAGCAAATAACTAAGAGTCCCTGGACTCACTCTTCTAGTTGGATTTCTTTTCTTTTTTTGTTTATTTGTTGGGGGGTTGCTTATCTGTAATGTGAAATAAGTAATTTTCTGTGACATCACTGTGATAAGTAATTTTCTTTTGACTTTTTGGACCAAAAAGAGTATTTTTATGGTTTATACATATAAAGTGAAACCCATCATTGGATTAGTTTATGCTAAGCTAGAAACACATTTTCACTTGGTTCTCAAATAGTGAAATTATAAGTTCTGGCCAGGTTTGCAAGCAAAATCATCGTGTTAACTGTGCATATTACAGCCAATGCCACACCTATTCCTGTAATTCATTAATAGCTAAGACAATGGAGGAAGGAAGGAGCAAACCAAAAACTTGCTTTATAAACAAGTCATGCCAAACCAGTCTCCTTTCTTTGTGTTAGTACACGGATAAACAGTGTTGTCAATACAGAATCTTTGCCAAATGGATATTTTAATTTCAAACACAAAATTCAATAGCTTGTACTATTATGGACTAGATAAATAAATGCAGGCAGGATGATAATGTAAACCAAAAGTGCTCTGTAATTGTTCCAGTCTTGTTTGGCTTTTTATTTTCTCTATGGTAAGGTTGAAGTCATAAAAGATGTACCTATCAAATCTTTAGAGAACAAAAAAAGACTGTAAGGGATACTTGCTATGTTGGACAACATCATCAAGATTCAAGGAACTTAATAGGATGGAAGATATGCTAAAATAAATCAGATGAATTTTAACAGGGATAGAGTCCCATCATTTAGGTTCAATACATACAACATACACACTGCACATATATATATAAGAAAGAAGGGACATTAGTTTTTAGTAGTTCTGGCCCTGGTCTTATCTGACTAAAATTCTGGATGAACTACCAGTGTAGCATGACTGCCAAAAATATAAACGCAATGGCAGCTAACACATGGATTCATGTGTCAGGTACTCTTCTGAATTACTCATGAGCATGATTTTATTTATTCCAGTTATCATTGTTTTATAGATTAATAAACTGATGTAGAGAAAGGGTAACTTCTCCCGAGGCAGAGTCAGGATGATGAAGGCAGTGTCTGTCCCCAGAGCCCACATTTGGATTTCCTGCTTACACAGGCCTTTCAGCTCCAGGGGAGTTCCTGCCCACTGTTCTCTGAGCTGGAGTCTGGTTCTCTGTTCCCTGTACTTTTTAAGATGGACAGGGAAAAAAGACACCATAAACATCAAGAGGCAAAGTTGTAGGAAACAGAGATGCTTGCCTGGAGGGGAAAAGCTTGGGGAAGTCATGAGAGGTGTTATCAGATATCTAGACTAGAACTTGTCAAGGAAAAGGTTCCACTTCTTTATGT
Source organism: Trachypithecus francoisi (assembly GCF_009764315.1). NCBI lineage: Eukaryota > Metazoa > Chordata > Mammalia > Primates > Cercopithecidae > Trachypithecus > Trachypithecus francoisi. The sequence goes on along the minus strand of NW_022681458.1, from coordinate 66,383,738 downwards.
ATTCCCATAGGGCATGGAAGCCACAGGGCGCCAAAATTTAACCCAATATATGTTCTCACCACACAAATGATCCCAACTAGCATGTGCTGCCTTGTGAGATAGTGAGCATCTCATCTGTGGAAATTATCAAGAGGAAGCCAGATTAAGGAGCAGTGCTAAGCAGCACTGGGGGCAACCACACAGCTCCTAGAGTGCCTTCTGAGATGCAAAGGTTTCAATAACCAAGGAAAAGCTTGAAGTAGAAAGACTGTCTTTGTGAGCTACTTCACTCCCTCCACTCAACACACACACACACACCACACACACACACACACACACACACTTTCCTCTGTCTCTATCTGTATCCCTATATGGTAGCAATTGTACTGGGTTTGCAGCTAATAGATCTGAATTCTTACTAACATTTTACTTAAACATCTCTGCCCCCTTAATTTCTCTTTCTGTAAATAAGAAAAAGGGGAGGAATTTGAAAAGATGGATAGAAGGAAGAAGGAAGGAGGGAAGGAAGGAAGGAGGAAGGAAGGAAGGAAGGAAGGAAGGAAGGAAGGAAGGAAGGAAGGAAGAATATAAGAAAAATAAATCTGGTCATGTTTCTCTCTTTATACTTCTCAAGACTTTTGTGAGACCACAATGAGATAATATATTAGTAAGACTTTTGAGGAAGAGAAATAGACATTTGAAGTATTCTGTAAATTCATACTGTTGAAGGATTTTTTGTTTGCAGCAGTTTGGCTGCATGTCCTGTGTGACTCCTAGGTCATGGGTTTGTTCCATATGAATGGGTTAATTACATCCTGTCCTCTGACCACATGCTCTGTGCCCAAGTCAAACTTGGCACGTGGTGAATGGCTGTTCTGTGCCAGGGATTGTGGGAAAGAGTGAGAAGAACTCAATACAAAACTGTCTCCACCAACAAGAAACAGGTCAAAATGAAATTTTTAATCACCGTGCATAGTGACATCATCTCAGTACATAAAGAACTGCTCTTTTAATAATGGAAAACTTTTCTGCAAGTGGGGAGATTTAACATTTAGATGTTATATACATATACATACACATGTGTGTGTCATACAAAAATCTCAAGACGTAGAAATAAAAAAAAAATAGATACCAAGGCCAATTACTCAGTTTTTAATGCATTCCCAGACAATGAAATGTATAAACCTTTATTACTGGTCATCAATATCTAGCATCTACCTTTTTTACTCACCAAATAGAAATAAAGCTATAGAAATCATAGGCGATTATACAATAAAACAATACAAGAGTCTTCTAAACAATTTTAAAACGCAATTTTCAACTTAACTAATCAAATACTACCATTTGCACATCTGGAATGAAAACATAAACCAGTTCATTATAAATATAATAACCTCAAGAAGTTGGATATTATATGTATAAGTAAGATAACAGATGTGGTATAAATTTAGAAATTGGAAGTGGGGTGCTTTATTTTTCAATTTCCCTAGATTTACATTAAGGAAGTACAAACCTTGAAATCATAACTGTAATATAGAAGTTAAAAAGTATTCAGTTCTTTAGCTAAGAATTGGCTTGGAGGGGGAAAGCCTTACATATAGCTCAAAAGGCAAACTAAGGAGAAATAATATATCAACTAGAGTTGGGGTAAAAATATCAAGAATAACAAAACATATTGAAGGAATTAATTAAATTGACAAAACCTCAATTAAAATGGGAGTTTTTAATCTTGAAAGCTTCTCATACTGCAGATTACACCGATTTTTAAAGATAGCTTGAACATTATTCTAGAAATATTTTGTATTTCCTCTGCAATTACTTGGAAAGTTACAAATATTTAGAACAAAGGGCTAAATACCCTAGTTTACACCTACAATGGGAAGCTTTTGGGGGCCGTGGGGGAAATGGCTAGCAGTCCACCAACAGTTTCCCTTCTTTTCTTCCTGGGCATGGAGCTAGGTTACATTTCTCAGCTTCTGTTGCAACTAGATGTGGCCATGTGACCAGACTGTCGCCAATGAGCAGAGCTGATGAGAGCAATTTTCACCTCACATGCTTACGAGGGCATTCTTGGCTCTGGACTTCTGCTCCTCACCCTTCTTCCAAGCTCCTAACCCTTCCTTCCAGTGACCAGAACTGGGAAACTCTGTGCAGAACTACCTGATGCAGATGGCAGGATTACCGTCAGCCAAGTTCCTGATGAAGTGGACAGATCTGCCCCATCCACCCAAATCTCTCACCTTGGAACTATCATGTATGAGAGAAATAAACATTTTTGTTTTTTTAAGCTATCTTAGTATTGGGTCTCTTGCTATAGCAGCTTAGCATTTTGGAAAACTTAAACTTTTCCAAAAGAAATTTACCTAATTAACCCACAAGTTTTCAGAATTATTTTCATTATTTTCATGCACACAAAAACGTTGGGCTTTGGGGAGAGACTTGGTTTAAATATTTTTATGAAATTTACTGGCATTGAAAAAGAACTTATAAAATGTTATGTTTCTATGATAACTCTAAATGTTAACTAGATTCATTTTAGATTTTGTTTTATTCCTATTATGTTCATTTCATTAATCATACAAATGTGAGCTTTTATAAAAGCAGAGTAAATTATCTGAGTTCTGAGAATTTGAATGAGAATTCTCATCACAGGAATGCTGTCATCAACTTGGAAAAAATTCCTGCCTTTTCCTGAGTTATTTTTATATACAAATTGTTTTAACAGGTATCTAGAAAAAAATGAAGCTTACTGAGAAAAAAAAAGAAGAAGAAGGGTTTACATCGTAAGCCTGAGATTGTTATTCTTAGAAGACCTGTTTACAAGTTGGGTCCTTAGCTCTTACCTGGCAAATAGAATTTCAGGAGACTTCTCACGAGTCCTAACTAATGATTGTCTCACTGCGCCTAAACTACTTATAAAATAATGTGGTTTATGCTAATATCTGCTTTCCATCCGGGAGTCTGGAATCTTAATATATGCTATGCAAAGGGTGCCTATCGACCAGCCCCCAGTAAAATCCTTGGGCATTGAATCTTTACTAGGCTTTCCTGATAGACATTTCACACATGGCATCACAAGTTGATGCTGGAGGAATTACAGGGAGAGGACTCTTGGAAGCTTGAACTTGGTTTCTTTTGAATTTTGCCCCATGAACCTTTTCCCCATACTAATTTTGTTTTGTATTTTTTCAATGTAAAAAACCATATTTTGAGTCCTGTGAGTCCTCCTAGTGGATCGCCAAACCTAGAGGCAGTCTTGGGGACCCCTTACACTCTTATCAAATAGGATTTGAAGTAGAAATAGCTCATGGCAAACTAAGAGAAATGGAACTATCTTAACCATCGTGGAAAGCTGGGCACAAGGTATAAAATTATTGAGTATCAGAAAGAATTTATTAGGCATAAAGTTTTTCAAAAGGAATAAAACATTCCAAGATGGAAAGCACTGTCACAAAATAATACCATTAGATATTTACATGGGACCTCCAATGTCCTTGATCTCAATAGCCCTCTGAGGTGGGCAGGTCATGAGTTACCTTCATCTCCATTTCCAGAGCAAGGGGCTTAGATGCAGACTTGCCCAAGGCCATATAGCCAGGGTGTGTAGAGCAGATAAGAGACACAGGCCTTTTGAAGTCTAATCACCTCCTAGTTCTCCCCAGCCAGCTTTTGTAACCTGTTTCTGAGAGCCCAGAAGCCTGAGGAGGTGCTTCAGAGATTAGCAGTACAGTACGAGGGAATGGAGAATCCACGTGGGAAGGCTCCAAGTGGCTCCACAATTACCCACTTTATATATAGGAATTTTGCTTACATTTGTGTAAAGACAAGAATTCCACATTTTTTTGTTAGAATACCATTGAATTATATACTTTGGTTCTTTGTAAGTAAAAGTCTAAAATGCTACAAATTCAGGTTTTTAAGTTTTTTACCTTTTTGCTTTTTAAAAAAGCTTTTGCTTTAGGTTCAGGGGTACATGTGCAGGTTTGTTATATAGGTAAACTCGTGTCACGGGGCTTGTTGCGCAGATTGTTTCATCACCCAGGAACTAAACCTAGTAGTTACCTTTTCTTCTTCTCTCCCTCCTCCCACCCTCCACTCTCAAGTAGGCCCCAGTGTCTGTTGTTTCTTTCTTTGCGTCCATGAGTATCCCACCCACAGGGTGGCTCACAGATTTTCACAAATAACTCTAAGGTGGATTCTCGCTAAATCAATAGGAATCATGCATGGGCACATTTTTTTCTGCTCTTTACATCATTCACCTAGTTAGTTCCTTTGCTATGTCCTACATCTGAAACTCCTCTCTGGATTCCTCATTGTTTTTCTCTCTGACCCCCTTGGTGCTTCTGTTTTTTTCATACACACTAAATCTAAACCTGAAATAGCAACAAGATCTGCCCAGATTACATTGTACCTAGGTCACTAAAGGATCAAGGAAGATTAGCTATAACAAATTTACTCTCAGCTCTCAGCCTTCTACAGACACTGTTTATCAGTCATTCCTACTAAATCTATTGACTGATATAGAGAACATAGCCCTTGGAGCCACAGAGACCTCAAATTCAATTCTTAATTTTACCACTTTCTTGCTCTGTGACCTTAGGCAAGTCAATTAACCTTTATAAGACTGAATATATCTGCAAAGTGGCAATAATAGCACCTACCTCGATGAGGCTGAAATTCCAAAACAGCATCATTTCAAGTTCATGATTATTTAATAGCCCCTATGCCAACTACTCATACTAGAAAACCACAGGAGTCACTGCTATATTTACTTAGCCCTAACCAAAACCGTAATGTAGTCAAGCCTTCCCCGGCTTTGGAAATTTTTCCTAGAAGCCTAGACAAAACAACAACAACAACAACAACAACAACAACAACAAAAGCACTGTGATTATTCCCAGTTTTTATTTGGCTATATAAAAACAGCTCTGGTCTGCAGCTCCCAATGAGACCAATGCAGAGGCGGGTGATTTCTGCATGTCCAACTGAGGTACCAGGTTCATCTCATTGAGGCTGGTTAGACAGTGGGTGCCACCCACGGAGGGCGAGCCAGAGCTGGGGGGGATGTTGCCTCACCCAGAAACAGCAAGGAGTTGAGGAATTCCCTCCCTTAGCCAAGGGAAGTCATGAGGGACCCTGCCATGAGGGATGGTACATTCCAGTCCAGATACTACACTTTTCCCATGGTCTTCTCAATCCACAGACCAGCAGATTCCCTCCGGTGCCTACACCACCAGGGCCCTCAGTCTCAAGCACAAACTGGGCAGACACCGAGCTAGCTGCAGGAGTTTTTTTCGTACCCCAGTGGCACCTGAAAAACCAGCGAGACGGAACTCTTCACTCCCCTGGAAACAGGGCTGAATCCAGGGAGTCAAGTAGTTTTGCTCAGTGGATCCAACCCCTACAGAGCCCAGCAAGCTAAGATCCACTGGCTTGAAGTTCTCACTGCCAGCACAGCAGTCTGAAGTCAACCTGGGATGCTCGAGCTTGGTGGGTGGAGGGACTTCCGCCATTTCTGGGACTTGAGTAGTTTGTTTCACCCTCACAGTGTAAACAAAGCCGCCAGGAAGTTCGGACTGGGCGGACCCCATCACAGTGCCACAAAGCAGCTGTAGCCAGACTACCTCTCTAGATTCCTCCTCTCTGGGCAGGGCATCTCTAAAAGAGAGGCAGCAGCCCCAGTCAGATAAAACCCCCATCTCCTTGGGACAGATAACCTGGGGGAAGGGGCGGCTGTGGGCACAGCTTCAGCAGACTTAAACGTTCCTGCCTACTGGCTCTGAAGAGAGCAGCTGATAACCCAGCACAGAGCTCGAGCTCTGCTAATGGACAGATCCTGCTCAGGTGGTTCCCGGATCCCCATGCCTCCTGACAGGAAGACACCTCCCACCGGGGGTCGACAGACACCTCATATAGGAGAGCTCTGGCTGGCATCTAGCATGTGCCCCTCTGGGACGAAGCTTCCAGAGGAAGGAGCAGGCAGCAATCTTTGCTGTGCTGTAGCCTCTGCTGGTAAGACTCAGTCAAACAGGGTCTGGAGTGGACCCCCAGTGAACTCCAGCAGACCTGCAGCACAGGGGCATGGCTGTTAGAAGGAAAGCTAACAAACAGAATGCAACAGCACCAATATCAACAAAAAGGAAGACCAAGCAAAAACTCCATCCAAAGGTCACCAACAGAAAAAGAGCAAAGGTAGATAAATCCATGAAGATGAGGAAAAACCAGCACAAAAAGGCTGAAAATTCCAAAAACCAGAATGTCTTTTCCCCTCCAAAGTATCACAACTCCTTGTCAGCAAGGGAACAAAACTGGACGGAGAATGAGTTTGACAAACTGACAGAAGTAGGCTTCAGAAGGTGAGTAATAACAAACTTCTCCGAGCTAAAGGAGCATGTTCTAACCCAATGTAAGGAAGCTAAGGACCTTGAAAAAAGGTTAGAGGAATTTCTAACTGAATAACCAGTTTAGAGAAGAACATAAATGACCTGATGGAGCTGAAAAACACAGCACGAGAATTTCTTGAAGTATACACAAGTATCAATAGCTCAATCTATCAGGTGGAAGAAAGGATATCAGAGATTTAAGATCAACTTAATGAAATACAGTGTGAAGACAAGATTAGAGAAAAAAGAATAAAAAGGAACCAAAAAAGCCTCCAAGAAATATGGGATTATGTGAAAAGACCAAACCTATAATTGATTAATGTACCTGAAAGTGATGGGGAGAAAGGAACCAAGTTGGAAAACACACTTCAGGATATTATCCCGTAGAACTTCCCCAACATAGCAAGACAGGCCAAAATTCAATTTCAGGAAATACAGAGAACACCACAAAGGTATTTCTCAAGAATAGCAACCCCAAGACACATAATCATCAGATTCACCAAGATTGAAATGAAGGAAAAAAGTTAAGGGCAGTGAGAGAGAAAGGTCAGGTTACCCACAAAGGGAAACCCATCAAAGTAACAGCGGATTTCTCTGCAGAAACCCTACAAGCCAGAAGAGAGTGGGGGCCAATATTCAACATTCTTAAAAAAAGAATTTTCAACCCAGAATTTCATATCCAGCCAAACTAAGCTTCATAAGCAAAGGAGAAATAAAATCCTTTACACACAAGCAAATGCTGAGGGATTTTTGTCACCACCAGGCCTACCTTACAAGAACTCCTGAAGGAAGCACTAAATATAGGAAGAACTGGTACCAGCCACTGCAAAAACAAACCAAATTGTAAAGACCATCGATGCTATGAAGAAACTGCATCAACTAACGGGCAAATAACCAGCTAGCATCATAATGACAGGATCAAATTCACACATAACAATATTAACCTTAAGTGCAAATGGGGTAAATGCCCCAATTAAAAGGTATAGACTGGTGATTCGATAAAGAGTCGAGACCCATCAGTGTGCCATATTAAGGAGACCCATCTCATGTGCAAAGACACACATAGGCTCAGAATAAAGGGATGGAGGAAGATTTACCATGCAAATGGAAAGCAAAAAGAAAATAGCAGGGGTTGCAATCCTAGCCTCTGATGAAACGGACTTTAAACCAACAAAGAACAAAAAAGACAACAAAGGGCCTTACATAATGGTAAAAGGATCAATGCAACAATAAGAGCTAACTATCCTAAATATATATACATACAATACAGGAGCACCCAGATTCATAAAGCAAATCCTTAGAGACCTACAAAGAGACTTAGACTCCCACAGAGTAATAGTGGGAGACTTTAACACCCAACTGTCAGTACTAAACAGATCAACGAGACAGAAAATTAACAAGGATATTCACTACTTGAACTCAGTTCTGGACCAACCAGACCTAATAGACATCTGCAGAACTCTCCACCCCTAATCAACATAATATACATTCTTCTCAGTACGACATCGCACTTATTCTAAAATCATCCACATAACTGGAGGTAAAACACTCCTCAGCAAATGCAAAAGAATGGAAATCATAACAAATAGTCTCTCAGCCCACAGTGCAATCAAATTAGAACTGAGAATTAAGAAACTCACTCAAAACTGCACAACTGCATGGAAACTGAACAACCTGCTCCGGAATGACTACTGGTTAAATAACAAAATTAAGGCAGAAATAAATAAGTTCTTTGAAACCAATGAGAACAAAATTACAATGCACCAGAATCTCTGGGACACAGCTAGAGCACTGTTTAGTGGGAAATTTACAGAACTAAACGTCCACAGGAGAAAGCAGGAAAGATCTAAAATCAAAAACCTAACATCATAATTAAAAGAACTAGAGAAGCAAGAGTAAACAAATTCAAATGCTATCAGAAGGCAAGAAATAACTAAGATCAGAGCAGAACTAAAGGAGATAGAGTCACGAAAAACCCTTCAAAAAATCAATGAATCCAGGAGCTGGTTTTCAGAAAAGATTAACAAAGTAGATAGACCACTAACCAGACTAATAAAGAAGAAAAGAGAGAAGAATCAAATAGACACAATAAAAATAATAAAGGGGATATCACCACTCATCCCACAGAAATACAAACTACTGCCAGAGAATACTATAAACACCTCTCTGCAAATAAACTAGAAAATCTAGAAGAAACTGATACATTTCTGGACACATAAACCCTCCCAAGACTAAATCAGGAAGAAATCAAATCCCTGAATAGACCAATAACAAGTTCTGAAATTGAGGTGGTAATTAATAGCCTACCAATAAAAAGAAGCCCAGGACCAGGCAGATTCACAGCCGACTTCTACCAAAGGTACAAAGAGGCGCTGGTACTATTCCTTCTGAAACTATTCCAAACAATAGAAAATAGAAAAAGACAGACTCCTCCCTAACTCATTTTATGAGGCCACCATCATCCTGATACCAAAACCTGGCAGAGACCCCATGGAAAAAACAAAATTTCAGGCCAATATCCCTGATGAACATCAATGCAAAAATCATCAATAAAATACTGGCAAACCGAATTCAGCATCACATCAAAAAGCTTATCCACCATGATCAAGTCAGCTTCATCCCTGGGGTGCAAGGCCGGTTCAACATATGCAAATCAATAAATGTAATCTGTCACATAAACTGGACCAATGACAAAAACCACATGATTACCTGAATAGATACTGAAACGGCCTTCGATAAAATTCAACACTCCTCCATGCTAAAAATAATCAATAAACGAGATATTGATGGAATATATCTCAAAATAATAAGAGCTATTTATGACAAACCCACAGCCAATATCATACTGAATGGGAAAAAGCTGGAAGAATTCCCTATAAAAAGTAGCACAAGAAAAGGATGTCCTTTCTCACCACTCCCATTCAACATAGTACTGGAAGTTCTGGTCAGGGCAATCTGGCAAGAAAAGAAATAAAGGGTATTCAAATAGGAAAAGAGGAAGTCAAATTATCTCTGTTTGCAGATGACATGATTGTCTGTTTAGAAAATCTCATCATCTTAGCCCACAAACTCCTTAAGCTGATAAGCAACTTCAGCAAAGTCTCAGGATACAAAATCAATGTGCAAAAATCACAGGCATTCCTATATACCAATAATAGACAAACAGAGATGCAAATCACGAGTGAACTCCCATTCACAATTGCTACAAAGATAATAAAATACCTAGGAATACAACTTACAAGGGATGTGAAGGACCTCTTCAAGGGGAACAGCAAACCACTGCTGAAGGAAATAAGAGAGGACACAAACAAATAGAAAAACATTCTATGCTCATTGATAGGAAGAATCAGTATTGTGAAAATGGCCATACTGCCCAAAGTAATTTATAGATTCAATGCTATCCCCATCAAGCTACCATTGACTTTCTTCAAAGAATTCAAAAAAGCCATTTTAAATTTCATATGGGACCAAAAAACAGCCCATATAGCCGAGGCAATTCTAAGCAAAAAGAACAAAGCTGGAGGGTTCATGCTACCTGACTTCAAACTATCCTACAAGGCTACAGTAACCAAAACAGCATGGTACTGGTACCAAAACAGATATATAGACTAATGGAACAGAACAGAGTCCTCAGAAATAACACCGCACAGTTTACAACCATCTGATCTTTGACAAACCTGATAAAAACAAGCATTGCAGAAAGGATTCCCTATTTCATAAATGGTGTTGGGAAAACTGGCTAGCCATATGCAGAAAACTGAAATTGGACCCCTTCCTTACACCTTATACAAAAATTAACTCAATATGAATTAAAGATTTAAACGTAAGACCTAAAACGATAAAAACCCTAGAAGAAAACCTAGGCAATACCATTCAGGACATAGGCATGAGCAAGGACTTCATGGCTAAAACACAAGAAGCAATGGCAATAAAAGCCAAAATTGACAAATTGGATTTAATTAAACTAAAGATCGTCTGCACAGCAAAAGAAACTATCATCAGAGTGAACAGGAAACCTACAGAATAGGAGAAAATTTTTGCAATCTATGCATCTGACAAAAGGCAAATATCCAGAATCTACGAAGAACTTAAACAAATTTACAAGAAAAAAGATAACCCCATCAAAAAGTGGGCAAAGGATATGAACAGACACTTCTCAAAAGAAGACATTTATGCAGTCAACAAACATATGATAAAAATCTCTTCATCACTGGTCATTAGAGAAATGCAAATCAAAACTACAATGAGATACCATCTCACGCCAGTTAGAATGGCAATCATTAAAAAGTTAGAAAACAACAGATGCTGGAGAGGACGTGGAGAAATAGGAATGCTTTTACACTGTTGGTGGGAGTGTAAATTAGCTCAACCATTGTGGAAGACAATGTGGTGATTCAGGATCAAGGATCTAGAACCAGAAATACCATTTGACCCAGAAATCCCATTCCTGAATACATACACAAAGGATCAAGGATCTAGAACCAGAAGTACCATTTGAGCCTGCAATCCCATTACTGGGTACATACCAAAGGATTACAAATCATTCTACTCTAAAGACACATGCACACATTTGTTTACTGCAGCACTATTCACAATACCAAAGACTTGGAACCAACCCAAATGCCCATCAATGTTAGACTGGATAAAGAAAATGTGGCACATATACACCATGGAATACTATGCAGCTATTAAAAAGGATGAGTACCTGTCCTTTGCAGGGACATGGATGAAGCTGGAAATCATCATTCTCAGCAAATGAACGCAGGAACAGAAAACCAAACACTACATGTTCTCACTCATAAGAGGGAGTTGAACAATGAGGACATACGGGCACCAGGAGGGGAACATCACACACTGGGGCCTGTCATGGGGAGGGAGGGAAGGGGATGGATAGCATTAGGACAAATACCTAATGTAGATGATGTGTTGACGGGTGCAGCAAAACACCATGGCACATATATATCCATGTAACAAAACTGTATGTTCTGCACATGTATCCCAGAACTTAAACTATAATATAAAAAATGGCATTATTAAAATCATCTAATTAAAAACCTAAAGTCAAACAAACAAACAAACAAACAAAAACACTGTAAGTGTTTAAGTTGCTTTGTTTACTATACTCACCAAGGAAAGGGAAAGATTTAGCTTCCTAAGACAATGTATGCAGAATTCTGAGAGTGCCAGGGCTGGTCTGAGAAATTTTTAGGGTAAAGCTATTAATCAGAAAAGAAATGAGAAGTAAGACAATGACTCACAGATTAGAGCCATTGGGTGCTCCCAGTGAGTACTAAACTCATTTAGGCAGCTGGAGCCAGTGGGAAAAGGGAAGCACTGAGGTTAGGTCATCAAGAAGAGAGAAGAGAAGGATGATCTTTTCTCTTTTAGATTCCGATACACAAAGATAAAACCTATAGATGCAAGTTTTGGCCTGAAGCTTGAAGAGAAGGCATCAAATGGTGCCCACATGTCACATTTCTTTACATCATGCTCCAAATGCCAATCTTTCTAAATGTGAAATATAAAGGTAGGTAATAAGCATTTAATTAAATATTTATGTTGTAATAGAGGCTTTAAGGAAACTGAATACTCAAATATAAAAATGTGAATGTCATTTGGTCTCCAATGTAGTGTCTATGAGGTCCGAACCAACCTGTGCAACTTGCTCACTTAACCTTAATTGAATGGTATCAGACATCATGGCACACTTTATTCCAGTTTGAACACCATTATAACAGCTTATCTCTAAATCCACTAGATCAATAACTTGCCTAACCAATACATGGCAAGAACTCCAAATAATTCCCCAAAGGGAGATTGTTTACTGTCATTCCTGCAACTTGTCTGTGCTCTGCCTTTTCTCTGCTCATCTTACAATCCTTCTGTCTGCACTCTGCTCGCCAATTCAAAACCATTTGCTCTACCAGTCAATGTGTGACTCAGGCCATTTAAATATGCTTGGTATGAAATGACTCTTGTCTACTGCTGCCCCTACCCCACTGGTTACTTTATTCATTGTTACTGATCACTAGAATTCCTCACTATCTCATCTACTTTCAGGAAAGACTGTCCTTTATTACCTGATGTCCAGATACTGAAACCAATGTATATCTTATATTTTACTGTTTTTTTTTTGTTGTTGTTGTTGTTGTTATTGTTTCAAGTGGTAGGGTAAGTTTGGTAACTGTTACTCCATCTTGGGGAAAAGCAGTAGTCTCAAATTTATAAAATTTAACAGAAAAATCAGAAAATAGAAGATTATGCTTGTGAATTACCTTTAGGAATATAAATTATAACTAGATTCCTTATGTTCAAAAAGTTAAGTAGAGATATGGAATATATTATATATTATATTTTATATATATATATATATATATTTTTTTTTTTTTTTTTTGAGACAGAGTCTTGTTCTGTTGCCCAGGTTGGAGTGCAGTGACGCGATCTCGGCTTACTGCAAGCTCTACCTCCTGGGTTCACACCATTCTCCTGGCTCAGCCTCCCGAGTAGCTGGGACTACAGGTGCCCACCACCACGCCCAGCTAATTGTTTGTATTTTTAGTAGAGATGGGGTTTCACCACATTAGCCAGGATGGTCTCGATTTCCTGACCTCATGATCCACCTGCCTCGGCCTCCCAAAGTGCTGGGATTACAGGCATGAGCCACTGCACCTGACCGGAAGACATATTTTTTAAAAACCCAAATTGAGCTTCCACAGAAAAAAAATACAATGTCTGAAAAAAAAAATTCTGAATGAGATTAGTGGCAGATTACGTATTGCAAAAGAAACTGTTGGTGACTTAAAAACATAGCCAATAGCAATAATCCACAAATAAAACATAGAGAGAAAAATAAAAATTTTTAAATGACAAGAGAATCCTATAAGGGGAGAAGGTGGGAGTTTAAAAAATATTTTAAGAAGTAATGACTGAAAAATCTCCAAATTTGATGAAAACTATAAACCCATAGATTCAAGAAGTTCAATGAACTACAACCACAAAAACCGTGAAGAAAACTACACCAAGGCGCATCATAATCAAATTGCTGAGAGTCGTGATAAAGAGAAAATAGTAAAAGTAGCCAAACAAGGGAAAAATGAAACATTATGTACAAATAAATTAAGCTAAGAATGACAACATATTTCTTGTCAGAAAAAAAATGTAAGTGCAAAGAAGCCAATGAAGTAATATGTTGAAGGTACTAAAAAAAAAAAAAAAGAAAAACCCTGATGACCTATGATTCTATACCCAGCAACAATATCTTTTCAAAGTTAAGGTATAAAATAAGGACATGTTTAGACATACAAAACCTGAAAGAATTAATCAATAGCAGACCCACACTAAAAGACATGTTAAAGGAATTCCTTTGGGAACAAGGAAAATGATTTAAGATAGAGATACGAATCAAAGGAATGAAAAGTATCAAAAATGGTAACTATATGTGTAAATATATGAGATTTTTTTTCTTAATTTTTAGCTTTATATCGAAGTGCTTAAGAACAAAGAATATTACCAGAGATCAAAAGGGCAATTTTATGATGCAGAGCTGAAAAATTTCACCACTCCTTCTTTCAGTAATTATTTTTAAGTGGACTGAAAGTCAGGAAGGATATGATGGACTTGAACAACACTATTGACCTATGAAGCAAACTGACCTAACTGACATTTATAGAACACTCCACCGCTCCACCTAATAACAGAATACAGATTATTTTCATGTGTGTACAGATCATTTCTCAAGATAAATCAAATTTTGGTCATAAAATAAGTCTCAATAATTTTAAAAGGATTCAAGTCATACAAAACGTATTCTATGACCACAATGAAATTAAATTAGAAATCAATAACAGAAAGATCCTTGAGAAGTCCCCCAAAATTTAGAACTTAGATAATACAGTTTTAAATAACTCTCTGGTCAAGGAAGAAATAAAATTGTAAATTTAATTATTTAAGAAAGACTTGTGAAATTAAAAACACAGCACATCAAAATTTGTAACAGAAGTTTATTAATTTATAAAGAAATGTCTCAGATCAATGACCTCAAATTCTATTTTCAGTATAGTTGTAGCAAGTTAATAACTTCTAAATTGAAGGAGCAATATATAATAACCTGAGCAAATTAATCATTTTAAAACATCAGCACCTTCATCCACTTCCAAATTGCAAAAACTTGAGAAAGAAGAATGCTGCACTTAGATAACCCAAGCAGGACCCTGGAAAACAAGCAATGACACAGTCAGTACCTGTCAGGCTTCCCAAGCTTTAATGAGAAAACGGGTCTTCCCTCTTTCTTGGCCCATACAGTCATGCATCCACTGTCAGTCCTCACTCAGCTACTTTGTTAGCCTTTGTCAAGTACCCATTCCATGGTCCTGGATTAGGTGCTTAGGGTGCAAAGATGGATGGACACAGCCCCAAAGACAGACTGTTCAAATAGGGTGATGAGTGTTATGCTGTAGGATGGACAGCCCAGAGAGGACAGATATCTTGCCTTGGTCAACAAAGGCACTTCAACTGACACTGGAAGGATACAAAGCAGCTAAGCAGGTGAAAGAAGGGGTATAGGAATTGTAAAACAGGGAACTGCATGTGCAAAGGCCTAAGGGTCATATAGAGAGAGCACGGTGTACCCAGAGACTACAAGCCATCTGGAATGCAGAATGCACGAAATGACAATGTGCGCATAGCAAAGGGCCAGGCTGCTATATGCTGCATCAGCCCTGGGGGAAAAAAATCAAGTAATCCTTCCTATCTGCCATGTCTTGGATACCTACTGTACACGAGGGATTATAATAAGCATTTTATAAATATTGTCTTAGTTAATCCTCACCAAATCCTAAATGGTTAAGTAGGATTTCTTTCTCTGTATTGCATTTTAATTACGAAACTAATATATGCTTGTTGCAACAAGTCAAATTTTCCCTACAATCATAACCCTCAGCAAAAGTAGTAATGTGGTTTATATTCTTCCTCATACTTCTCAATGCTCACACAGCAAATATAAATGTACAAACAAATATATGTATATATAAATTAGTTTATACTATACACATTCTTTGTCAACAACTTTTAAAATATAGCCACATATACAGACATCCTTTCAGGTCAGTATGTACAGAGATAAATCCTCATTTAAACATTCTGAATGTATCAGAATTCATTCCACCATTCCTCTACTAGTGAACATTCAGGTTTTTTTTTCCCCCTCTACAACAAACAATGCTGAAATAAACACATCTTTGTGAATATATCCTTAGGTACCGACGCTTTCATTTTTGTAGGATAGACTCCCCCGAAGTAGGCACACACATTAAAAATTTTAGAGACACTGTAACGCTAAATTATTATGTTCTTTACACCTATTCATTTTTATACCTCTGCAAAGTTGCAGAAAATAAATTGTTTTTCCCGGCAACTCTTTGAGCCTTGTGGAGAATGATGAGGTCCTCATTCAGGTTTTTTTTTTTTATGGTCAATCTGAAGGTTTTAGCCTGAATTTTACACACCTGAACAATGAGACAAAAAGAATAGTGAATGATAAAACATCTCTTTATACCCACATCCCTTCGCTTACTGCTGAGGGACTCCTTGCTTGCTGCTTGGGCTGAGCAGGTGCTAGGCCATCAGGCTGCCAGATTCTAGGTGGAGAAGTCATCAAATTATAAATGAACGCCTGTTATCATGGTCACATGACCCTTCTGACTGAGCCAATCAAGTCAAAATGTATTGCCATAACTACAGCTTCATTTTTAGACATATAAACCGACATATCCTTAAAACTATTTGCTACATCATATATTTTTTGCGTCTGTTATTTCTAACTAGGTTTGGAGTATACGGCAGAAATGGCATTTTAAAAAAGACAAAGACAAAAGGGAAAAATTCTGACGTCCAAAGCTAAAGCATAAACCTTGTTTTAAAACGAAGCAATTTGTTTTCCTTATTTTAACGCAACTGCATGAGTTTTTGACTAGCAGATGAGGACAAACTTAAAGGACCTGAGTTTCAAATATTTAGTAGCATTGTTACTGCAGGGCTTTAAGAAGTTCCCTGTTGTCTTGCGTAACTTTTGGGCAGTGTCAGAAGCATGTGCTAAAGGTACTCCTTCTACTGGGCCTTTGTCTGCACCATTTCCAATTCCACCTTGATATCACATTACCTTTCAATGTAACTGACTTTTGAATCAGCTCCACGTTAGTGCTACATTTCCTCCATGTGCCCAAACTTTCAATTCTCCCCCCTTCATATCTTACCAAAATGTACTCTTGAGGAAAACTGCCCACGTATTCTATCTCGTGTGGCCAAGTTTAGGGAGCTCATGAGACTTAATATCCTATAAGTGGTGCGAAATGGCATCTAAACAAAGGAACAAATAATAATAACAATAATAATAAATGTTTAGCATTTCACAGTTACAAATATAACATATTTAATACTATAACATATAAATATGAATAATGTTATAATATATAAATAATAACATACACAATAGTAAATGTTTCAGTGCCACAGTTGAGAACTGTGGAACTCTAAACATGAGCAAACAGGAGAGGTGTGAGTGGTGGCTGTGGCATCAAGACAGCCACTTCTTCTGCATTAGCATAAAGCCATTCCTAGAATGAGAAACACTCTTTCATGAATCACCACATTACACTTGGACAAATCAATCCTCACCTTGCTAAAAAATAAAATAAAATAAAAAGTCACTGTGGCACTATCTTGCTTAACCCCCGTAGTTGACTCTGCATCCCACTGGGACAAAACCTAAGCCCCAACCTTTAGCTCCCATCATGGCGCCCACTTGTGCTCCTAGGAAGGAGCATCTGGTGCCTTTTCCTCTGTGGCCTGGCACACACTTCCCCACCTTACTCAGTGGTAAAATTCTATTCATTCATCTTTATACTTGGCTCAGTGAGCACCTGTTCTGCCAATCCTTCCTTAGTCTCCCCTCCAAGCTCCCTCACTCTGACCTCTACTCTCAGTGCTGCCAGATCATGTTGTCATGATGTCTTCCTGTCTGGGCTCTCCCAGCACTGCTGTGCTCCTGGAGAGCAGGGACCGTGTCTCTTTCATGACTGTAGCTCTCAGGGGCCCAGCAAGCAGCCCTCAATAAACACTTTTTTAATGTACTTAGTTTCTCCAAAGTGACCAAGGGAGGACCAAGGATCCCAGTCTTACAGACTCACACTTTGTTCTCAAATTCCCCAAAGTGACACTTTGGAATGAGTATCAGTCTCCTGAAGCCCCATCTGAGAGTGGAGCCTTTAATGTGTTTTCAGTTTCCTGTACACCTCCCAACCTACCCAGGAAAGTCAGTCATTTTCCTGCCTGGTGTGCTTAACAACCACCACTGTGTAACACAAAGGATACGAACACGGGCTCTGGAGTCAGACTGTCTGGACTCACAGCCTCGCTCGCTGCTCATGAGCTCACTGTGTGGTCTTGTACAAATTACTAAACTTTTCTGAGCCTTGGTTTCCTCATCTGAAAAATGGGTATAACGATGGAGCTGCTGGGGGGATTAAATTATTATATAAAATGGTTAAAGTGGTGTTGGGCACATGATACTTCACGAAATGTTAGCCATTATTATAATTATTAAATCTGAAATCATTTGATGTCCTTGAACATTATTCAAATTTATATATATGCAAATCCCCCTAATGTATGCTCACTGATGCCAACATTAATCATATCAGAATTTGCTCCATAAGCATATTTCGAGCATAGGCTAACGTGTTTGTATGCACAGGACTTCAACAGCTCCCGTTTCACAAACTAGAAGTAAGAATGTTTTTCAGTGAACTTTGCCCTGGCAGTTAACAAATGATAAGAAAGTTCATTCAGCGGGATTTTACAGGCAGCTAAATTGCCCCAAGTTTAGACTACCTGAAGCTGTTACAGCAAAGCTCACCCTGGCAGCTGGGGCACCAAATCCATGACCTCTGCTAGTTAATATGAAGTGGGGAGGGGGCCGAAGGAAGAGGAGACTCGCATGAAGAGAGAATGTGAAATGAAATAGCAAGTGGTCCTCTGACTTTCTGAGGATTCTCTCGGGAAAAACATACCAGCCTGTGAAACAGGAGCTTTAAGAAGAGTTGCCTGTTTACTTTTCCCCATTCATTTTTTTTTTGTATATATAATTTCTGCAGCATTATTCAGTCATCATTTAAGATTATTACCACAGCTTGCTAACAAGCCAAACTGCACTCAAAAGCATCTCAGAAGAGGAACTCACTTTTCTCTCACAACAAAAGTGTTTTCCAGTTTACACCAAAACCAATATATCAAAAGAACCATTTCTCCATATATCATGGAATTAACTGGTCAGCAGTGCATGACAAAATGCAAGTTTCCCTCAGATTCTGTGGTCATTTTACAGACCCAATTTACCAAAGACTTGACACTTTTTCACAAATTAACTTCAGTCTGCCCAAAGTGTATCCGAAGCTCTATTTAAAACAGACATCTTTTACTTTTGCATTACTTTTATGTGATTCTAGTTTCAATCAGCCAACCCACTGTCAAAAGTATTAACTACATTCTAACTTCACTGTTAGAATAAAATGGAGAATGCATTCTACTCCAAACTAAAGGTTAAACTTAGCATTTAATTATCTTTAGCTCCAGGATTATTCAAGGGAGTTCCAAGAGGAACAAGAATATAATAAAGTAGTAATATTCCAAGTTCGATAGTGGTTTTGGACTGAATTGTTTTTCTCCCAAACTCATTTGTTGAAGCCCTAACCCCCAGTAACTCAGAATGTGACTGTCTTTGAAGATGTAGCCTTAGAGAGGTAATTAAGTTAAAACTATGCCATTAGGATGGGTCCTAATCCAACCTGAATGATGTCCTTATAAGAAAAGGAAATTAGAATACAAAAAGAGACACCAAGGACATGCAGGCACAGAGGAAAGACCACGTGAAGAGGCAGAAAGAGGGTGGTCATCTGCAAGCCAAGAAGCAAGGCCTCAGAGAAAACCAACCCTGCTGTCACCTTGATCTTTGACTTCCAGCCTCCAGAACTGTGAGATGATAAATTTCTGTTGTTTAAGCCACTCACAACAACCCAATATGTTGTTATGGCAGCCCTAGCAAATTAATAAAATAGTCTAAGAATTCAGGTGTGAATTCAAAATACTCTATGGAATAGGAAATAATTCAGAATACTCTATGAAGTAGGAAACCAAATTCCTAAACTTTGTGCCATATTCCAAGAGATCATCATAAGGAAAATTAAATACTCCTCATTGGTCCTTCTTCCTTTGTCCACTCACCCAGACCTCTTAGGCTACATGGAGCAGTTGCTGAAACTCCATCCTCTTCTGCTCTTCCCAGATGTGATCTCTAGGGTCCAGCTGTTTTTCTCCCTCAATCCTTCTCAGTGGTATATCAGAATCACTGGAGAGCTTGTGAAAACAGAGCATTGGGCCCCACTCCCAGAGTTTCTGATCCAATAGGTCTGAGATGGGGCCCACAAATTTACACTTCCAAAATAGTGCAAATGATACTGATGCTTTGAGAACCACTGTATCATATACCAGGTTGCCAGCAATCCCTACCCTCAGCCATACCTGCAACCAAAAACAGTGCCATACACCCTTAGGGCCCTGCTTGGGTTTGGCAGGCTAAGCTTATAAATTAATTTATGCCAATGTAGAGCAATATATTACCCCTTACAGGGTATTTGATTTTATAGAGTCATTTAGAGAGAGTATTAATGATGGCTATAAATACCTTGCTATAAGTCATAAGTAAACTGTATTCTTGAGGGCAAGCCAATTGCTATGATAAGTAACCCCCACTCCCAGTGGCTTAACTCAGTAAGCATTTATGTCTCACTGACAATCTAATGCAGATTGTGTGGTGGAATGGTTACTGTGTGTGTGTGTGCTCCAGGCAGCTGTTCAGGGACCCAGGGTTCTTTCATCTAGTGGATCTTGTATTTGGCAAGCAGATGAGGGAAGAGCATAGGATCTGTGGGAATTTCTTAGAAGGTAGGCTTTTCACGCACATTCCACATCCCCTTTATTTCCACCCATATTTCACTGGACAGAACTCAGTCGTATAATCACCTTACTATGAGGAACAATGAGAAATATAGTCTAGCTGAGAGGAAAAAGTATAAAGTTTATTGAACAACCAATCAGTCCCTGCCACATGAGCTTTCCATGGACCCTGAAATCATGAAGCCGAGGCAATTTCAAAAGGCCAGCCAAGCAGACTTAGGTCACTTGCCATTCTTGGAGAGCTGTGCCACTATGCTAATTGTCCTTTATAGTGCCTAGCCATAAAACAGGTGTTTTAGTATCCATGCAATCTCAGCTGAATTAAAAAAAAAAAAAAAAAAAAAACAGTCTTGGGCTAAGCATGTCAAAATGGTCAATAATCATGTATCTAAACCAGTTAATATGTAAGCAAGAAACTGCTGAAGAAAAAGACAAATCAGAGGAGATATGTTCCTGCATATCTGCCAGGAACAGAGTTATATATCATACACAAATTTTATCACTTAGCCTTGATGACCCTAAAAAATGTGTGTTGTTATTCTGACTTTACAAATGAAGAAAGGAAGGCTCAGTGGAGGTGAGTAAGTTGACCCAGAAAGACTAAGTTGGGTCAAGATTTGAACCTAAGACTGTCCTACTGCAGTGTTCAGCCCACTTTTTGTCTTTACCATACTGCCTCAACTTTGGCAATACAAGTTGTTTACCTTTTAATTGGTTAACTTAAATCAACTAAATCTATCACAGATTATTATTTGGTTCCCAGAAAAAAACCTGTTGACTGCCCTCTTCACTCCTAAGTCACCAGCTTTAGAAAGAGAGTACTCCACTTTACTCTCACCAGATGGGTCCTTGCACACCTTGGCCTCCCTGAACCTCAGTAACCTCATCCATAAAATGGGAATCATCTCACTGCCTTGTGAAGATACATGAAATAATGCATGTCAGAGCACCTGGGACCTCATTTCTTGGCAAGTGCCAGTTTCTTCTTGACTCTCCCATGTGATGTTGGCAGGAGGCGTCGGCTGCTGTGAACTGACATGGACAAGGGAGAGGGGCTGGATAAGG
The DNA here is from genome assembly GCF_009764315.1 of Trachypithecus francoisi. Taxonomy (NCBI): domain Eukaryota; kingdom Metazoa; phylum Chordata; class Mammalia; order Primates; family Cercopithecidae; genus Trachypithecus; species Trachypithecus francoisi. Next base: position 66,362,304 of record NW_022681458.1, on the reverse strand, counting down.
AGAGGCATGAGTACCCTCAGATAATGTTATGAGCCTATGCCAAGTGCTTTGTGCACACGGGCACTTTGTAAGTGTGTGGAGGTGGTGAGGTGATGGTGATGCCAAGGAAACCAAGTGTAATACATGGGAGTGCAAAGCATATTCCAAGTTTTGTCCTGGCTCTTCCAGCCCTTCTTGATGACCAAGTACTGGCCAGGATCATGCTGAGAACAGAGCCAGACCCAAGATATCCAGATCCCTCTGCTTCCCATGGTGGACTCCTGCAGGACCACATTCAGGGCAAACAGAACCACACAGTGGGACCCATCTATCCCTCCTACCCTATCACTCATCCCTCCCTACAGCATTGCTCAGGGATTTCCTCCAGCCACCTTGTAAAGCCTCTACCCACCCTTAGGCTATCCTTCCAAACCCATGTGGCAACCAGAAGCCATCTTTCTGCCTTCTGTGCTGCCAGGGTCCTCTGAATTTACACCTTCTCATGGCACTTAACCGTCCTGTTCATTGCACTAAAGATGAGTAACCATGCCCCTGCAGAGGCAGAATAGTAAAGAAAAGAAGGGCTTTTGTGTTCACAGAGCCCAGCCACTTTCCAGATAGGAGACTCTAAGCCAGTCACTCCATCTTTCTAACTCTCAATATTCTAATCTGTAGAATGGGAGTAAAAGCATGAACCTCATGGGGTTCTCAGGAGAATTCAGCATCTAGCCCAGTGCCTGGCAAATTGAATTATAAATACTCACAAAATGGGGGTTCACTTTGCCCCCTTCTCCATGCACTTGCAGAATTCTTGAAAGCAGATATGTTTCTAATTCACCCTGGTGTTTCCAATGCTCCATGCAGACTGGGTACCCAACAAATGTTTGTAGAATAAAGAATGAATATACTCAGAGCACAGTCATTTACTGAACATGAATGAACAGATTAATTGCTCTGTTTTCTCAAATGTCTTTCTTTTCTCATGTCTTTCCTCTCAAAAGATGATTAAGAGGACATGATCTCTCAAGTTCTTAGGAGAGAAAAATTAAACAAGTCAGAATTGCTCACTAATTTTCAAGGCTCATCCAAGCTTAGGCTGCCCCCCTGGGAGACATTATAGTGGCCCTGAGGGAGGCGGCGCAGCTGCTGCTCCAGCCTGCCACTCGTCTCTGTATTCTGCGGAGACAGAGGCCATGCTGGGGGACCCACAAGCTGCTGGGAAGTGGTGACTGAGCTCTTGCTTTGAAAGGCCCACGTGGAAGCTACTAGCAGTAGCCACAGGAACAGCCAAGGCAAGACGGTCTAAGCCAGCATGCCCAGACACTTTGGATTTCTGAAGACAGTTCCAATGGCTGAGGTCTGGGACTTCCTCTCTGGCTAAGGAAGCTTTTTCTTGTGAATGTGATGTGACTTTTGGCTCAGAATATGAGGTTCCCATGGCTTGTTTCCCATAGCATGAAGTAGGTTTAAGTATGCTTTAGTTCTATGTTGATGTCATCGCAATGAGGCTCAGGAACCTGGGAGGGGTGGGAGATCGGTTCTCAAGGGTGCTCAGGAGGTTACCCACTACCAGTCCTGCAGTGCTCACCCCAAAGTACCTACAAGATTTGGATGGAGCTGTGGAAGCTAAGAGAAAGAGACAGAGAGAGTGTACACAAGGAAGGGTCTAGAACTCACACCATGGACTGCCAGGGCTAGAGACAGCTGGAGTTGTAATAATTATAGGAATAACAAGTAGAGTATACTCAGCACCCACTGAACAGCAGGCAAAGTGCTACACACAGGCTTTTCCTTGCTTATCTCATTTGATCTTCCCAACAACCTCATGAGGCAGGCCCAACCATTTCAGAATCAAGTCTTTATTGAAACAGATTCCTAGACCCTTACCCAAAGATTCTGATTCCAGAGGACTGCAGTGGAGCCCATGAATGCGCATTTCTTAGTAGTTTCCTGGTGAAGCTGCTATGCTGCTCTGGAAACCACTCTCTGAAAATCAAGGTCTAGGGCCAACTTACACATGCCAGATCTTAATCCTAACAGATCAGGAGTTAGAAAACAAATGGAGAAGGTAACGAATTGTCAAGAAAACCAAAGGTGTTTGTACTGATGTCAACCTCAAGCTCTCTGGAACAGGAAGTACCTACCACCTTCTCTCTGGATCTACTAATCATTACTCATTTTTTTCCTCAAGGATTTTAACAGTATCACCTATAATTCTTATCTGACCAAATTTAAAACTAGGAAAACAGTTTACTATGGAGTTCAAGTAGCTCTGGAACCCCATTGTAGTTTCCTGTCTCCCTGTGTGGTTGGTCAGGGGTGATTTTCTGCATCCATTTCACCCAAGGTCAAAATGGACCTGACGTGGTAGGTAGGCCTAAGGTTATCACAGAAAAAGCATTCCTGGGTGCTTACAGAAGTGGACCTAGTCCCAGGTCTGCCACCTGCAGCTGTGTGGTCTTGGACAAGTTGCTTTACCTCTCTGAGTTATTGATGTGCTTCAGTTTACCCTCTAGCTCTATCTAAAGTTAATCTCCGTGGCTGGGCCCCGAAGACTGACAATGTGCACACTGAGCTGTTTCCAGTGTCTCCCATCAGCTTTGAACTTACAGTTTTTTTACCCTCCCCTTGGCCTTCTGACTCTGGGATTTGAGCCCCTGTTTTTCCTCTGAATGCTGGCTGGGCTTCCCCTCCAGGTCTCAGCACTCCAGGTGTTCCTGCTGTTGACAGGCCCTAGATCCCTGGATGCCAGAACTGGGGAGGCCTGCAAATTCCAGAAACAAAGGGGGAGAAGGAGCCTTGTCAATAGTGGAACTCTATCCCCTCTCCTGCTTTCTTTCCATTACTTCCCATTATCTCTAAGAAGGCGGGCGAGGACCCTAGCATGCCTTCCTTAAGGAAAGAGATGATAGTAACAGTGACATTCTAGCTAATCTTCCTATACACATTTATGACTCCTGTTTTAATTAACTAGCCAAGAGCCAGAATGGCTTCATAAGTGAACTAGGGCTACTTTCGGAAATTTCAGCCTGATTCTGCCCTCACAATCCATACTCTAGACCCAACTTACATGGTTCCTTCAGCACCTACAGAGTGAGGTATCTTCAGTATGGGCCAAACCACACTCACCTAATCCTCACCTCTGCTTTCTACACAGAGGCCAGCACGGTTCTTTCTTCTTTGACTAGGAAAGCTGCATGAACAATGGTTAAACAGAACTCTTTTCTATTTTATTTGAGGGACATCAATGGGAAGAGATTATACCTAACATCTGAGAAAAAAACAGAGAAGGAGGAGAGTTACAGGGCAGCAGAGAGAAGCTGAAGGGGAATCCGAGTCCCAGGAAGAGGCCTGGGGAGCGGCACCCACCGTCTCTGCCTTAGGGAGGAGTTCCCCACACCTGCAGAGCCCACCCCTCTCTGGTTTACAGCCAGGTACACACCTGCCCACATTCAGTGGAATTCATAAAACCAAGGCAGAGAGCGAGCATCTGTGTCTGGGCTTGGTGTTTACAAGCCTCCCCTTGGGCCATGTGTAGTAACTCCTGTGGTCTGCCCTACGGTCCCCTGAATCTGGTGTGCCTATGTGGAATGTTACTATTTCCTCTACCCTTGCAAATTTCCTTTAATCTCAACTCAGCATTTCTACTTGTAAGCCTGCTGGCCATTTGCTGTTTTGTGTCTGTATTGAGTTCTTGAAAGCTGGACTCACTCGATTCCCTGGAATTAGGGTACTTATTATAGAGACACTTGAGAGACAAGATCCTCAATATGTGGCAGTTACTGGTCCCCCGCCCCCCAACATCCACACCTGCATCTCCATGTGGATGCACACTGCTGGCCTCACTCACCCCATTGCCACTCATGTCCCTTCATGCCAGAGAGAGAGAGAGAGGGGAGAGAGAGAGAAATATTAGTCAAAGATAAAACCACCTACACAGGAAACATTCAGTACCCCCCACCCCACCCCATGATGGCTTTATCTAAAGAAGATTTAAATTTCAAATGGTAAAATATGCATTTAAATTTCCCCAGCCTTCCATCAGTCCACCTCTGACCCTACCTTCTGCTGCAACTTGAGTAAACTTGAACTAGTAAATAGAAGTAATATTACATTTTAAAAATTCGTTTATGAGAAAAAAAAAGCATAACGGTGGGGGAAGTCCACTGGCAGGAGTTCCCTTATTCATTCAGCATGAATAACAGTGAAGACACAATCACAACTCCACATTTTAGCAACAGCATAAACCAAACCAGGCAGCAAGTGGGCAATTCCCTTCTGTTCCAATACGCCCCAATTAACACAAACTGAGGAAGGAATAAATTTAAGCAGGAACAGCTTATCAACATACAATTAGCACTCAATAATTTATCCCTGTAATGCCAGATCAAATAAAAACACTGTGTCATAAATCACTTACTCATGTACGCCACCAACCCCTATGCTAAAATGATCTTTTCGTTGATTTGTTTTCTATTCACCACCCTTACGCCACAATAGGTTTTTCTTTCTTTCTTTCTGAGATCCAAGACAGTCAGGCAGCTGAAGTGGCATTTTCTACTCTCCAGAGTCAAGGCTACATTAACCATAAACAGAAGTATAAGGAGGACCAGCTCCGACCCCATAGAACATGCGTCTACCTCCAGATAGGACAGCCACTGACAGCTGCAAATAAATAGGTGTCTGGTCCTCCAAAATTTCTAAGGAAGGGAATTCCTCATTTAGCCTTTCTAAAGTATTTTCAGATTTCAATCCTTACAGGTAAAAGAATTTTCATAAATCTTCCATCCATAGCCTCTACTTCATTTAAATCAACTGATGCTGGTTCTATGGAGATAAAAACCAGCCTGTCGTCATTTTCTTTATAATAACTTCTGTAAATCTACAGACAATCATTAGGTCCCTTGAATGCCTTTTTCATTGGTTCCTTCACCACCAAATCTTAGTCCTTTAAGTCTTTTGTGTTGTCCACCATCTCTTTGTAACCAAATGTTTCTCCATCCTTTTCCTGCTAACCTTGTTTCCCAGACTCCCTTGCAACTGATTTAGCCAAAGAACCCCAGTGGATTCTTCAATTCTCTTTGCGGTAGGCAGAATAATGCCTTTCCCCAAGGAAGTCCACATCCTAATCCCCAGAATTTTTTAATATGTTACCTTACATGGCAAAGAGCTTGGCAGATGTGATTAAGCTAAGGATCTGGAGATAGCAAGACTATCCTGACTTATTCAGGTGGCACCACAGTTATCACAAGGGTCCTTATAAATGAGAGAGATGCAGTAGAATTGGAGGAGATGTGAAGGCAGATGCAGAGAGGAGAGGGGTGTAGACAGGGGCCCAAGAAATGTAGGCGCCTCTAGGAGACAGGAAAGGCAAGGTACAGATTCTCCCCTAGGGCCTCCAGGAGTGCAGCCTCCCAACACTGATTTTAGCTCAGTGAAAGTGGTTTTGAATTTCTGGCCTCTGAAATGGTAAGACAACACAATTATGTTGTTTTAAGTCATATAGTTTGTGGTAATTTGTTACAGCAGCAATCAGAAACATTCTCTTTGAGGTGTCTAGCTCTTTATCTCTTCCAAGCTAAAGAGCGTAAGTTTCATTCCAAAACTTAAGTTCTGATGTAGTCTGCACACTTGGAAATATCTAAAGAGCTCAGAAGGCAGCAATCACTAAGAATGGAAGGCATTCAATTTCCAGAAACCTGGATGTGAAGATCTTCTACTTAGCCTTCTCTAGCTTTTTGTTTCTTTCCATTATAGAAATTTTCTAATATATACAAAAGTAGAGAGAGTAGCATCACAATCCCCTATGTACCCACCATCTTAGCTTCAACGACTATGAACTCATGAGCAATCATGAATCCTCTGTATCCCTATAATTCCCCCTTCCCTGGGTTATTTTGAAGCAAATTCCAGATATCATTTCCCCACAAATACTTCAATATCTATCTATAACAGATAAGAGATAATGGTTCTTTTTAAAATATGACCACAAAACTACTGTTGAACCAAAAGAAAATTGATATTAATTTCTCACATAATTAAGTATACAGCCAGTGTTGAAATTTCCCTAATTGTCTCATGATTTTATTTGCATTGGGATCCAAAAAGGACCCTCCATTGAAATTATTTAATATGTTTCTCAAATGTCTTTTAATCTATAGACTTCCCTCCACCACTTCTTCTTACAACTTATATGTCAAAATCCACATTATATATTATATGTTAAAGTCCACAGTCTGAGTTTTATGACTTCATTCCATGATGTTTAACATGTTCACTGTTGTGTATAATTTGGTAGTTAGTTCTAGTGGATTTATTAGACTCAGGTTCAATTCTTTTGGCAAGAATATGTCATAAGTGGTGTTGTGTATTTCACCACACTTTCTGGTTCACTCTCTTTTTGTCATGTTAGCAACCATTAATGAACACTGCCTACATCTACTAATTTATTAGGGATTACAGAATAATGAGATTATTTTTTGTAGAAATAGGGTCTTGCTATATTGCCCAGGCTGATCTCAAAACCCTTGCCTCAAGTCATCTTCTCACCTCAGTCTGCCAAAGCACTGGGATTACAGGCATGGGCCACCATGCCCAGCCTCCTGGAATGATGAGATTCAAATTCTGTTTTCCCTTCTTTATTATCTAGAATCCTTTTACAAACAGTAATTTTCCCTAATCGATTATTTGGTTACTGTGAGATACAGTTCACGTAAGAAAGACAGAATAAAATAATGATTCATCCACTGTATTTAACAGTTTTCAAAATAATTAGTTTGGCCAGGTGTGGTGTACACTTATAATCCCAGCAACTTGGGAGGCTGAGGCAGGAAGATTGCTTGAGCCCAGGGATTCAAGGCTGCAGTAAGCTATGATTGCACCATTGCACTCCAGCCTGGGCAACAGAGTGAGACAAAAGAAAAGAAAAGAAAAGAAAAGAAAAGAAAAGAAAGAAAGAAAGAAGGAAAGAAGGAAAGAAGGAAGGAAGGAAGGAAAGAAGGAAAGAAGGAAAGAAAGAAAGAGAGAGAGAGAAAAGAAAGAAAAAGAGAAGAGAGAAAGAGATACAGAGAGAGAGAAAGAGAGAGAGGGAGAATAAGGAAGGAAGGGAGGGAGGGAAGGAGGGAGGAAGGAAGGAAGAAGGAAGGAAGGAAGGAAGGAAGGAAGGAAGGAAGGAAGGAAATTATAATGTGTTGGCTTCTGGGCATCCTTCAAAGGTGGCTGATAATGTTGCCTGTGTTTTTATAACAATAAAAAGATTGATGCAAACGTAATTGCAGAATTATCTCATGTATTCAAACATATTTTATGTGCTTCAAACCAATATAGTTATTACTCTTACTAATATTCAAATTGACCCATATTTAGCCAGTGGAAACTTCTTCAAGTTAGGTCCTATGATTTTCTGATGCAACATGAATGGTCTTTGATAGCTTTCTTGCTCTGTAATATGGTAAAATGATCCAGTATCATCTTGCATATCTCCTGCCCCCAGCCTGGAATCAACCATTTCCCACAAGAAGCCCTAGGTCTTGGGAAAATACACTTAGAGATGACAATCTGTATGCTAAAGACGCTCATTGCTAATAGATTGGTCATTGTTTCCAGGCCTCTTTGGTAGAGAGAGCTAGGAAATATATTTTTAAAGAAAATATTTCATGAGTTTAAACTGTTCATTCCAATTCCGGGTCAGTTCTATGGAGTTTTAAACTTAAGCTCATTAATCTTACATCTGTATTTTCTATTTCCCACTCTGTAAAACATGATACACAATGACACTAACATCATTATTCACTTACTTGACCTTAGAATACTCCAGAAGAGTCTCTGAAAACAATACTAACACTTCTGCCTACAATAGTATCAATGAAAACAGTTCAAGGTGCTTTTTTTCCTTGTTTTTGCTTTGTTATGTTTTAGTGCAGTCCTTTGTGTTCTGAGGACATAAACCACTAGGGCTAGATAGGACTAGAGAGGGTAGATAGGGCTGGTTTATGCACACCTAGTTTACCATTTGCTCTATCTTACATAAGCAATTTTTAAGCTATAATTTATTTCTACTTTATAATTAATAGAATAATTCAATAGATCTAATTTGTCTTTTATATAAGTGAAAATCATGTGATTGACTTTTATAAATTCCACCCTATCTATAAGTTGGTGTCTACATTAGGAAATAGAAACCATTTCATTCCAAATGGGAGGTAAGGATTTAATATAGAGAATTGATTACAAAAAAATATCAAATGACCTGTAAGTGCAAAAAAAAAAAAAAAAAAGTTTAGCCAAAACTTTATAACTGCAAGAAAATGCTAAGACTGGAAAAGTGAAAGGGGAAAGTCATGTTACTCAGAGCCCATGAGCTCATCCACGCCATGGAATACCATGGCTGCTGAGTGAAAACCCACGAGAAAGCACATTCCCACTGATGTTGCTGCCTAAAGCACAACCACATCAGGGTCCCTCCATCTTCTAATCTCACCTGAGTGCCTCTTATTGGTGCAACCAACAAAACTTAGCAAGCAAAGGGGTCTGAGTCATGTAGGAAGCAGGTTTCCAATCCCAGAAATGGGAGAGAATTGAAAGGCAGTAAGGAGCAGAGTATCAACCAACAATCTATCTATCTGCAGCTCATCTATCCGGAGGTCAACACTTAGATACACTTTTCAGTCGAAGCAATGGACTTGCCTGGTTCCTCTTAAGATCAATGGCTCAGGATGGAGATTAAGGGCATAATCTCTGGTAAACACATGGAAAAAAGACAATTTACATGAACAAATCTAAAACAATAGCATTGGCCTTGCTAATATCAAACAATACTCATCTTCTCTTCTATTCTCCATCCTCCAGCCCCTAAATACCAGCAAAGCAAGGGTCATATGCTAGATATATGGATATCTAGGCTCAGAGAAGCTAAGTAACTTGCTTTTGAAATTTATTCTTTTTAATTCTTTCATGAGGAATTATTTACCAATTAAATAGGACAGCAGCCCAAGTAGAAACAGAGACATACACTGAAATCTGTTAGCATCAACTGTTACAGTCATTCTTCTCTAGATGACATATTGTTGCTATATATAGTTTAGATATGAGTAATGAGAATGTGATTGCAAGCCAATATTTAGGGAAAAGCTAGGCTCATCACGACTGCTGCTCTGATGGAATGTCTTGGTGATGGATTTAGTCTTATATTTTCTCAATTTATTTTTCTCTGGGATGCTTTTCTATTTAGGGTATTAAATGACTTACATTTCATGGACAGAGAAGGACACTTATTAATTGTGAAATCTTGGGCAAGTTATTTAATCTTTCCAAGCTTCCTCATCTATGAAATGGGGATAATAATAGTATCTACCTCACACAGTTATTTATGAGGATTAAATGAAACAATGCCTATAAAGAATTTGGAATAGGACCTGACATATGTAACTACTTAATAAAGTGGGCTGTTCTTATTCTTGCTAGAGAAATGCTAAGAAATAAATGGTCATTTTAATTGTCAGCTAAAAGTAATCCTATTTGAACATTTCTTCTTATAAATTATAGATAATACTCAATCCAGGAGAAGTTAATGATGCCAGTAAAAGAGTCACTGAAAGTAGGAAGAAAATCTGATATAAATAATGGGTTAAGGCAAATATAGAGGTCTTCATGCTCTAGAGTCAAAGAATTTATGCTCCTCCAAGACCAATAAGGAGGATAATCATGAATTTAAGTAATTTTAAGTGGGAGAAAATAACTTAAGTCACATTTAATGGGAGGATCATTCTGAGGAATATGAGAATTGTGAGAACCTGCTTCTTATAATCTTGATAATTCACATGAGCAGGCCACCTGCTTTAAACTGGAGATGAAGAATTGGAGAAGTATTGGGAAAGAGGGAGACATGTAACATATGCAGCATGAATCAAAGGAGAGAGAGCCAAGAGGAGAGAGAAAGACAGAGGGAATCATTTGTTAGGGAAGTCAGAGAGAAACTTCCTCCTACTGGGCTGGAGAAACCCTTGTTCCCCTCATTTAGCATCAGAATGTCCTGCTGTGCTATCCAATGTAGTTAAAGTTGAAGGTCTGGCTTCATGGAAAGAAGGATGCAAATGTTCACATTCCCTAGAAAGAAATGTAAATTCACAGCAGAACACACAGCTAAAGTTGATAACATCTCACCACAAAATATTACTCTGTGATGCAAACCTTAGTGCTTCTTTGTGATTCAAGATAGTTATGAGAGTTAGAGAAGTATGTTGAGATGATGTTCCTTCCATTATAGTCACAAACTCACACACACACATTTATATATTTCTACTCAGACACACACACACACAATTATCATGAATGTAACTACTCCACATGCAAACTAACACAAATATATTGCATCCTGGCAACTCAAATCAACAGCTGTCATCAGCAACATGATTTTCTGAAAAAAAATAATTCTTGGCACATTTCCAGACAAAAAGGACAATCTCTCCTTCATTAAATGGCAGTTGCATTCCTGGAAATTTCAGGGACCATTAAAATCAAGCAAAACTAATTTGTGCATATATGTTAAATGGAACTAGATTCAAAGTTCAGATAATTGTAAATAGATCTTGTGAGACAGTCAAAATTTTTGTGGGTTGCGGCACAAATCTTCAATATCTAGCATCCCTGGTCCCTGTTCCCAAATGTCAGTGTTCCTTGATTATTGTATCAATTAAAATTGGGCCCCATCTCTAAAATTTCCCTGCCCCTGGCTCCGGAAGCAGTACAGCCATTGTTGAGAAGCACTGCTATATCATGTCCATGCTCTTGAAGGGAGCCAGCAATACCCTAGGTGAATGAACACACTATTTTAAGGAAATATCTCCATAGCACAAAACATAAGCATACGCATTTACTGTGGTGGTGCTCCTCACAGAGCCACAAGTGTTACAGACTCAGTCAAAGAGGCACTGAATGACCCTAGAGCATCTCCACATAGAGAGACGTATACACACCGCCCCTTGGCCACATCTGACCACCCATGACAAGGCTGCCGGCAGCATCCCATAAACCTGTAGCTACATCATTCTACTCCTGATTAACAGACCTGGACATCCATCTGCTCACCTACATGTCCCACAGACAATACCTTGGCAACAATGTCTACTTTCCTATGAGAAATGCTGCCTTGGAAGACCACAAACAGGGCCATCCTTATAATTTCTCCAAAATTCCATTCATCTGTATGTGTGGAGTATCTGACAGACAGGTAGCCAGCCCTGAGGACCCACTGGTCCTATCTGGGCTCTGCTCAAGCTAGGTGGAGTATAATGAGTGTTTATTAAAGGAAGCCATGAGAGACAGTTCTTGTTACACTGAGTACAGGAAATCTAATGACCCTGATCGTTCCTGAGGCTGAATCTGGAGGCTTATCCTGGATTCTGGGAAGTGCTGGAGGCCTCCATAAAAAGAGTTCTGTCATGATCGTGACTCCACTGCAACTCCACTCTGCTACCAACTCCACTCTGCTACCAACAGGCCACGTCCCCCTGTGGCACTAAGTTCAAATTCCAAGGGAGAAATGTTATTGGCCTGGCTTATCCTCCTCATTCAGGCTTCAAGTTACGGCTCATCCATTAACTTTGGGATAGGCCCTTTCCCTCACCTCAGTGTTCACCATCATGGACAGAGTTAAGAGTAGGGACACCTGGTCCACTGCCCACTCAGCAGAGGCAATGGGAGGAGTAGATTCTCTGCAAAAGTAGAATGACAGAGACCACCCTAAAATGGCGGATATACCTGCCATCCAGAAGACTAGGTGAGCTTTCCAAGTAGTGGCAAGACAAATGCTTCTCAGGTCTGCAAGAGAGAAGAGAAAGATGGAAGATAGAGGCAGTGCAGTGTAAGAATGTATTTATCAACCATGCTGACTTCCTCTAAGTTTCATAAGCTAGTAGCCTAGAACCACTGGACAAATATGTAGCTTTCCCAGGAGACAGGGAATCTGTGTTCTTATATCCTATGACATCATTGGTAAGCAGTTTAAGTGTGACCAGAAATCAGTAATTTAAATGTTATGAACTTCTGTTATCCCCTTTCTTAATGGGGAAAAATTCTCCATACCTTTCAGAAAGTTGGTGCAGTAAGTAGGCCCCAGCTTTTCTGAGAAGTCAGATAGGAGGTGCTGGACATATTTTAATAATGCTAACTCTAGAGAGGTTTATGAGTAGTTTTCAAGAGTCAGTACACTTTCCAACTCTGGAAATTTGGAATACCTTTGTATATTTTTAGAGAAGCAGGTCTCAAACGAGGGTCAATTTTGCCACCCTCTCCCCAACACCCCCAGGGGACATTTGACAGTGGCTAAAGACATTTGTGGTTCTCACAACTGGGTGTTGGGTGAGTTGCCACTGACATCTCTTGGGCAGAGGCCAGCAACACTGCTAAACATCCTACAATGCACAGGACAGCCCCCACAACAAAGAATTACCAGTCCAAAATGTCAATAGCTCAAGGTTGAGAAACTCTATTCTAGGATGAGAGTCCATAGCAAGCATTATTCACATTTGCAAAGGGCCCATGGCCTAAATAAATTTAAGATCCCCAGCTCTAGACTTTGGCCAAAGGCCACAGAAGGCTCCACTTAAGCTTCTCACTTCATGCCTGGCTCTTTCACCTGCACCCTAGGCAAGCCACACAATCTCCTCTCTTCGCATACCCCTAGTTCTACCACTGAGCTCACCTTACAGAAAGGAAAATCCCTGTCCAAACAACAACTCGTCTTTGAACAAACCAACTCTCTACCTGCTTCTCGATTTCCTGGGCCAGTTAAAGACTTTTGACATCCTCACAAAACCTCAACCTATCTTAACACATACATATCAAGCTGCAGAGTCCTTCTCAAGCCCAGATGGCTACTCCATGATTCATGCTCGGCCAATGACTATTTCTCTGCTGCCACGAATCAACTCTCTTTTTGCTCTACCTGTTGCTAGATTGCTCCTCCATCTCTATCTCCCTCTTCCGCTCCACATACAGACAAATCAGGCTTTCTAAAAGGAATGACAAAGCAACAAAGCATCATTTCCCCACTAAGCAAATGGGAGCTCTGCCCAGAGGGAGTCAGCTGAGCTGCGACGCATTAGGGACTGCCATGTTGGCACTACCAGAGGTTCATTCTATGCAGTAACTGAGCTCAAAGGCCTCTCTGTGAGATGTACTTCAGTTCTCTGCATGGAAGGGAGCCCTCTGTGTGGTTTAAAACACCTCCACAAAGTACAAATAAGCACACTAAGCTACACAGTAAAACACAGTCGAACATCGCCCAACCTCCACCATTATATGCTGTTAAATATTTAATTAAGGGGTCATATGAAGCAAACTGTTATATACACAATAAAGAGGGAAAAAAGAAAAAATAAAACACAGGTGTAGAACAGCCTGGTAGTGAGTACGATTTTCATTTGCTTTTACCCAAGGGCATTTGGAGAAAAGATTGTTTTGTCAAATATTTATCCATTTTTTCATTTTCTTGAAACATGTCTTTTCCAGAAAGAAAAGACATTTAACAAGAATTAAAAACATGTGTTTAAACCATTTAGAAAGTTTAATTTTCTTTAAAAATGGTTTCCGGAGCTGCGGTCTTCTCCAAGTTTTTGGAGTTGCATTTTCACCTGATCGTATGTCAAGTCTGACCTGAGTAACCCTACGTGGGCCTCTGTCAATCACATGGAGTTTTCCTTGGACCACCACCAACCCCCAACCCGCCCCCAACTGAGTTAATTTGCCATCCACTGGTATCTGCTGCAATAGAAAAGCTAATACTAACAAAAGACCTGACACAGTTGTTTGATACGAAGGATTTGGTTTTCTGGGAGCTTGTTTCCTATCATTGTGGAGGTTATACAGCAAATTTCTGGAGGAAGGCCAGGCAGTTTTGAATACTGTAGTTCTGAGTGGCTTAGTCCCATAAACGTAATCAAAGTCTGTATTAAGTTTATACCTTGCAGGTAATAACAAGTGACACAAAATGTAGTAAAAGATGCTGGACACAGCCAAGAAAAGTTAATGAAATATGAATGAAAGAAAACAACTGCCTTATCTATTGTTCCAAACTGGGCCCCATACTCCTAATCGGAACTAGAGCTGAATGAAAAGAGGTGCCAAGCATTAAGCTCAAGAAAGAACTTGAGTGCAATAGCTGGAACTGCTTCTTGTGGTTTTGACATGCCTGAATAGCATTTCAGGAGCTGACAAACTAAGCTACACCTGACCTTGCAGCTGGCAGCATCTGAGGGTGAAAGGTTAAAGATAAATTGTTCTTTAACAATTTCTCTGTCGTATAATATTTAAAGAAAAGCAAAATGGAATGGCACTCTTTCCATACCTTCCAGCTTCTTTATTCAGAAGAAATAAAAATAGTGGACTTGGTGCGAACTAAACCATACCTTGTTTTCCTTATTTTATGAGACAGGATCTCACTGTATCACACAGGTTGGAGTACAGTGGCACCATCATAGCTCACTGCAACCTCTGCCTCCAGGGCTGAAGCAATTCTCCCACCTCAGCCTCCCTGTAGATGGGACTACAGGTGTGCATCACCATGGCCAGGTTAATTTTTTAATTTTTTGTAGAGGCAGGGATCTCCCTATGTTACACAGGTTGGTCTAGAACTGATGGCTTCAAGCAATCCTCCTGCCTCAGCCTCCCAAAGTGCTGGGATTACAGGCATGAGCTACCTTGCCTGACTAGTTTTCTTTAAAGAGATGGATTTTTGAGCATGATGTTTCTCTTTTCTCCAAGATGTGGCAGCAGCCAATTCTTCAGTAATGGCATGCCTCTAAGAACAGCTATCTTCATCATCCATACCATGAAATAGACTTGTAGCCTTGTAGCCATTCCAGCCTTGAACAACAGCCTGAACAAGAAGGCTCTTTTCTTTTGAGGACATGAACACCTATTCCTACTACAACAATATCAAGATCCTCTAAATTCTCCCCCAAATTTTTTTCCTAGAGCAAGTGAGGAGTCTTGCGGGAAGAAGGCCCTTTTTCTGAATATAATATGGCTGCATTCAGAGATTCTTCTTGTTAAACAGGCCTACAGAATGTATTCAAGAGAAATTCCTCCAAAAATGGAGAAATTCAAGACTTTAATCATGACTTAGCATTCACTTTCACAGATTCACTTAGCATTCACTTTCACTAAACTAGAAGCATAGGAATTATGGGGTTTTTTTTATTTTTTATTTTTTTGAGACAATGTCTTGTTCTGTCACCAGGCTGGAGTGCAGTGGCATGATCTTGGCTCACTGTAACCTTTGACTCCCTAGTTCAAACAATTCTCCTGCCTCAGCCTCCCAAGTAGCTGGGATTACAGGCATGTGCCACCATGCACAGCTAACTTTTGTATTTTTAGTAGAGACGGGGTTTCACCATGTTGGCCAGGATGGTCTCTATCTCCTGACTTTGGTGTTCCGCCCACCTTGGACTCCCAAAGCAATTATGTTTTGCTACTGTTGAAGTTGGCCAAATGTTTGATCACCTGAAACTTATTTTACCCACCAGTATATGTCTTTGTTGTTGTTACCAACTACCTGGATAGATTCTGATTCAATATATAAATATACAGGTTACAAATGTCATTATACGTTATTAAAATAGCTTTAGTGACCAGGAGTACAAAAGTAACACAGGTAGAAATCAACGAGGGGATTAGTTTGGTTATGGCATATTTGCAGCCCCAGTCTTCAGCTAGCCCAGCAATCCTACCTCCAGTAATTACACCAATAGCAGACTTTCTTCATTTCATATTTTTGCACCTGAAGTGTGTGAAAGCAGTTCAGTTCCAAATAACATACAATTTTATGCTCAAAATCTCATTCGGATCCATGAATCCAAACCAAACAAGCAATGGTCCTCAGCTGCAGGAAGGAATAAACAAAGACATGCTGATGGCAAATTTATTATTATTTTTAAATTTGGACATGCATTTCATACATAATTCTAAAGTTCTTTAGTAATAGATATTTTTTAAAGTAGCACCATCAAAATCAAGCCACCAAAAATTAGAGGGAGAGAGCACTAAATTTTTTTAAGGAGACAAAGATATATCATGAAGACTACAGAAGCATATGAATCTCAAAGTCCTTAGAGAAAAAAACAGAAACACGTAAGCCGTGCAAAAATATAAGATAAGAAGTACTGCTTGGGTAGGAGGGAAGATGTATTTTAAGTTGAGCAAAGGTCTGATTGTACTTTTGAAGTACTGAGAACAGGAAAGGAGGGAAAGAGCACATAAAACCTCAGGATTGCTCAACGAGAGTAACAAAGGATAACGGAGTAAAGAAACATGCAATTGGTATTTATATTTTTTGTTACAGTGGCCAAGGAGCTAGAGGAGTTTCTGTGTGATTACAACAAAAAAATGTTAGGTTTCCTTATATAGAAAGTCAAAGACTGGGATAGAAGTGAGGAGAAAAAACAAAACCAAAGACTAAAAATCAAAAACATAGACAGTATGAATACTGTTTTACCAAATCCTAGCAACTCTTGAAACTTTATGGAAAAAGACAAAGAAAATAAAGGAACTCATTTTTCTGAGAACAATTGTGTCTGTGCATTACATATGCTATAGTTTGGATGTTTGTCCCTGCCCAAATCTCAAAAAGAATTGTAGTCTCCAGTGTGGAGGTGGCGGCTGGTGGGAAGTGTTTGGATCATGGGAGCGGATCCCTCATAGTTTGGTACCATCTTCATGATAGTGAGTTCTTGCAAGATCTGGTCGTTTAAAAGTATGTGGCACCTCCCCCTTTTCTCTCTCTTTGTCTCTCTCTCTCTGGCACTTGCTCCTGCTTTCACCATGTGATGTGCCTGCTCCCCCTTCACCTTCTGCCATGATTGTAAGCTTCCTGAGGGCTCCCTAGAACTAGATAGATGCCAGCACCATACTTCCTGTACAGCCTGAAGAATCATGAGCCAATTAAACCTCTTTTCTTTATAAATTACCCAGTCTCGGGTATTTCTTTATAGCAAGGCAAAAATGGCCTAATACAACAATGTATGTATAAATATATATTCCCTAAATTCATTTTTAGAATTTAAGATTTAAGTTGCTAAGTGAGAGTTTATTTGAGAAAATCAGAGTTGTTCTAAGCATACTACTTAGATAGTAGTTAGTTGTTCTAACATACTACTTAGTTGTTCTAAGCATACTACTATTGGTTGTGGCTAACCTCCAAAATGCTGCTTAGGTGCTATGATTAGATTTGATGGAACAAACTTAATATTCCTAACCTAATATGTGAGCTTATAAAAACTAGTGAAAGAATGAATAACACCTCATCGATCAATATTGGTCTTTCACCCACAAAGAAATATATTAAAGCTTACTTTTCCTCAAGCTACAAAGGAAGCTACCATTGAGGAAAACAGAATATACAGTCTTTAAACTTGATATGATTTACATTCAGTGCATAAAACAGAAAAGAGTGGGCATTATATTAAAGCTTCATCATGTTTCTATTAGGAAGACCAACAGACATGGAAACCAGATGCCTTCAAAAAACAAAACAAAACTCTAAAATGATTCTATCAACAGAAAAATGGCCTGCTCTCCTTCCCTTAAGCCTGCTTTTCCATTTCAGAATCATTTGCTCAAACATTCTTGCCCTTGCCCATTATCAAGCAATAAGCTATCTTTGAGTCTGGTTTTTGGTCCATACCACCAATCCAGACCACATGGGAATCAGGAAGAGCTAGAGATTAGCAGATGAAGGGCCATCTGGAATAGAGTTCTGAAGATATTTCCAAGCCACAGCACTGAAGACCAACTGCCAGAATAGTCTTGGGCTAAGACGAAGAAACCACCTGACAAGTGTAGGTGGGATCCAGAGGAAAAACCAAGGGTGGTGGAATTGATTCACTAGGAAATAACGTACCATATTTATGCATTCCCTCTGGGGGTTTGTTTCAGCTGCACTATGTAGGAAAAAGTAGTAGGTCTTGCAGGTTAGAAAACTGCCCTAAAAATAGAACTGGTGCAGGAGGAAACTTTGAGAAGGGTCATAAGGAGAGGGCACACTTAGAGTGGGCATGGGGCCTTCTGGGCTATTCTTTTGCTAGTGCCTCATTTCCCCAAGATGCTGTGAGATTCAAGAGGCAATGAGAATGTCAATAATGATCAACAACATGACCAGGCCAGGAAGTCACCCTGAGAATAGGCAGCGTGCCCAGGATGAAGGGGCTGGGAGTGCAGGATGAAGGGGATACATGCACTGAAAGCTCTGTGCGAAGCATGAGCAGAATTTCATTCCAGGCTTTTTCAATAGGCTGGGGAGAAGCTTTAATGCACTGACAGTCAAGATAACTTCTTGAGCATTGTTTTGAGATTCCTCTAATTGCCATCTAAAAGTCAAAAGGTAGGAATTCTCTTCTTTCTCATGGAGTACATGAAGTTATGAAACTTCTTTTCTCTCTCTACAGCTTCTCCATTTTCTTTCATAGGCCATTCCAAGTCCAAATCCTTTACTTCCAGGGTACATTTTCTTCTCTGCTCCTTAGATCTTTCTATTCTTTCCTCTACTTCCCACTGCCATCCCTTCAGCATCACCACTACTAAGAAACTGTGGAATCTAAGCTATTGGCACTGGGTTGCCTGTCTTGACAGTAAAATGGGATCCACGCACTTCAGTCTTGGTTTAGACACCTGTACAAACCCATGGGGGATAAAATGAAATGATGATGTGGATTATATGGGTAGATCCATTTGTCCAAATTATTAAGATTTTTTTTTTTTTTTTTTTTTTTTTTTTGAGACGGAGTCTCGCTCTGTCGCCCAGGCTGGAGTGCAGTGGCCGGATCTCAGCTCACTGCAAGCTCCACCTCCCGGGTTTACGCCATTCTCTCACCTCAGCCTCCCGAGTAGCTGGGACTACAGGCGCCCGCCATCTCGCCCGGCTAATTTTTTGTATATTTTAGTAGAGACGGGGTTTCACCGTGTTAGCCAGGATGGTCTCGATCTTCTGACCTCGTGATCCGCCCGTCTCAGCCTCCCAAGGTGCTGGGATTACAGGCTTGAGCCACCGCGCCCGGCCGAAGAATGTACATTAAATTTCTCTCCAAAACTTAAAAATGATTGAGTAGGGGGTAGGGAATGGGTGTAGATAAATATAAAGCAAGAATAATAATTACTGAAACTGAGTGATTGGTACATAGGAATTCATTTTACTATTCTGTTTACTTTGTGTATGTTTTAAATTTGACATAACAAAAGTTGAAATGGTGATTCCTATGTACTGTATCACAGCCATGAATATCTGTATGTTCATTTCTATATAATCATATCTATTCATATACATTTATATGTATACAGTTGCTTCTTGAACAACATAGATTTGAACTGCGTGGGTCTACCTCTCATGCCTCCCCTGCCACTTCCTCCATGTTTTCCACCTATGCCACCCCTGAGACAGCAAGACCAAACCTTCTTCTTCTTTCTCCTCTTCAGGCTACTCAACATGAAGTTGACAAAGATGAAGACCTTTATGATAAACCATTTCCACCTAATAGACAGTATTATATTTTCTATTCCTTATGATTTTCCTAAAATATTTTCTTTCCTCCAGCTTACTTTATTATAAGAATACACTATATAATACATATAACATACAAAATATGTGTTAATTGACTATTTATGTTATTGGTAAGGCTTCCAGTCAACAGTAGGCAATTAGTAGTTAAGTTCTGGGGAAGTCTCAAGTTATATGAACATTTTTTTACTGCACAGGAGTTTGTATTAGTTTCCACACTAGTATAAAGAACTACTGAAGACTGGGTAATTTGTTTAAAAAAAAGTTTTAATTGACTCACAGTTTTGCATGACTGGGGAGGCCTCAGGAAAATTACATTCATGGTGGAACATGAAGGAGAAGCAAGTACCTTCTTCACAAGGCAGCAGGAGAGAGAGAGAGCAAGTGAAGAAATGTCACATTTGAAAACCATCAGCTTTCATGAGAACTCACTCATTATCAAGAAAACAGCACAGGGAAAACTGCCATGATCCAATCACCTCCCACCAGGTCTGTCCCCTGACACAAGGGAATTACAATTCGAGTTGAGATTTGGGTGGGGACACAGAGCCAAACCACATCAGGGTCAACATCCTTAACCTCCATGTTGTTCAAAGGCCGACTGCATACACACACACACACATACACACACACACACACACACACTCATACACATATTCCTGAGAAGTGGAGACACTCATTTCAGAACCATCTGGTCCTGATTTTATCACATGTGGTTCGCTATTCACTCAGTGAGAAAAAGAGGGCTTTGACGTATATCAGCCTATCCAACATTTGCATTGACTTAAGCATTCGGTTATGAAGTATTTTAGCTTTTTTTGACCTCCAGAATGGGAACTGGGTGACTGGAACACATCTCCTCTGCACTGAGATTTGCAATAACACCACTTTATGTAATCCTCTCTATCCCTTGCCACCATCCAAAACACTCGTCTGTGCTCCATGACTCAGGATGAAAATGGAGTCTGCAATGTGATATCTCAGGGAACCCCTAGGTGTGTGACCAAATACTTTCCCCTAAAATTATCACTCTGACTGACAGTACTATTACAGACAGTGTTCTTCTCATTCTTGCCTGGCAGTTTATTTCCTTTTCACTGATATGTTCTTAAATTACCAAAATATGTACAATGTATGCTTTTCACTAACTCTCTAGCATGTTTATTTCATCACCTCAACATGGGTTACTTCCTTCCCATCCTGTTTTACCTTTCTCAGTTTTGCTGCCTTTTCCTTAACATAATCTCTTACATTATCTGGATTAATCTCTATATCAAATGAATTTATTCCAGTAGAAAAGAAAGGCCACATCCTAGAACTCTTTAAAAATAATCTGGGCCGGGCGCGGTGGCTCAAGCCTGTAATCCCAGCACTTTGGGAGGCCGAGACGGGCGGATCACGAGGTCAGGAGATCGAGACCATCCTGGCGAACACAGTGAAACCCCGTCTCTACTAAAAATACAAAAAAAAAAAACTAGCCGGGCGAGGTGGCGGGCGCCTGTAGTCCCAGCTTCTCGGGAGGCTGAGGCAGGAGAATGGCGTAAACCCTGGAGGCGGAGCTTGCAGTGAGCTGAGATCCGGCCACTGCACTCCAGCCTGGGCGACAGAGCGAGACTCCGTCTCAACAAAAAAAAAAAAAAAAAAAAAAAAATAATAATAATCTGTTCATAAACCACTCACTAAACATTTCAGTGTAAGACAAAATACTTAATGATTTAGACAAATGAAGGATAGCTTAGTATGAATTATGGAATATTTAAAAAGAAATATCCTAAAAATAAAAAACTATTACACTCAGTAGAGGACAGAGGCTTATGAATGACTGGAAGTAGGAATGCTTGCAGACTTATTTTGATGAATACAGAATAATGTTTTTTAATTAGCATACTAAAAACTTTGTGAGTAAATTTTTGCTTCTCAAGTACTGGGAATGGCATGCCTTCTAATGAGGTTGATCTGCAAACCCACTTCCACTATTTATCTGCTTCATAGATACTTCTTCTTTCTTTAAATATAAGACAAATCAGGAAGATCTCTGCCTCAATTTTTATAAATTTTGAGTTAGTGGAGTCTAAATTCATGAAATTCAACTACCATATGGTATCATACAATAAATCAAGGGTTTTTAAACAATTGTAACCTGGCTTAGACTTTTATCAAGCAATCTACAGCTCTTCATACTGTTTCCTACACATAAGCGAGATGGTAATGTTCACAAAGTAATCCAGCATTGATGCAGATGGTAATTGCAAAATGTAGAAAAGAAAAATTCTGAATTCACTAAAACTAGGCACAAAGAACATGATAGCACACGGTTGATACACAGCAGCTGGGATAAACATACATTGGGCCAGGTGGGTTCACCTCCCTCCACATACCCTTATCTCAGGTTTTCCGGGGACCGGTCCCCTTCTTCTTTCCTTCTCATCCACATGACTCCTGCAAACTTCAGCCTTCATGCTGGGTGATCCCAGGCCCAGCCACTTACTTTCTGCACTTTCCTTTCAGCTAGAAATATTTCAGCTTTTGTCTTGCCTTTCTGCCAAAGTGTTTTTTTTTTTTTTTTTTTTTGTGAGACAGAGTCTTGAAACCCCGTCTCTACTAAAACTACAAAAAACAATTAGCTGGGCACGGTAGGGGGCGCCTGTAGTCCCAGTTACTCAGGAGGCCAAGGCAGGAGAATGGTTTGTTTTTTACAATGGTCAAAATCACTAAACTTGAATATTGATTCATTACTATTATTTAATCTATAGTTCACATGCAAGTTTTATCAACTATTCTAAAAATGTCCTTTATAACTTTTTATTTTCTTGGTTCAGGATTCAATGGAGGATCACATATTGCACATTTTTAGCATATTTTTATTATGGTAAAATACATATAACATAAATCTACTATTTTAACTATTTTGAAGTGTTCATTTCAGTGGCATTAAGCACATTCACACTGTGATGCAACTATCACCACCAAAGTAGTTTAAAGAGTCTTTATCACCGGGACTCAGGGTAGGTCTGAGTCCTTGGCCAGAGCTGTGGGCTTTGAACCCAGTCAGAACAAGGACCTTAACTAAGCTATGACTAACCTGGCACAAATAAAACAGTACAGTAATCTCTCAGTGTCAATGAGGGATTGGCTCCAGGAGTCTCCTCAGATACCAAAATCCGAGGATGCACAAGTCCCTGAAATGAAATGGTGTAGAATTTGCATGTAACCTAAGCATATACTCTCATATCGTACATGTTCACTACAGACTCTTTTCTGAATATTTGTGAACACAGCTTACTTGAAACCACGGATGTGAACCCACAGACACAGAGGGCTGACTGTATTTAAAATGAGGCGAAGTACAAATGTCCTTGATGTACTAAAATAGGCATTCTTCCATACCCAGCTAACGTAAAGAATAATGGTTAGACCATAAATTTAACACTCCAGGTCAGTCCTGAGCACATACGTAGGTATTTCATTAGTAAAAGTGTACCAAAAGTCGAGGTTAACGGAACTTTACATTGAAGATGAAAAGAAGAGGAGGGAACTATCTGAAATCCCCAAAGCATTTTTTTTTCTCACTTAAGCTCCTCTTTATGAGCTGCAAGTAAATTTTCCACATTGTGAATTTTCAGAGACAAATTCCTCTTGTGTTTCTCTCTGTTACCCAGCTCAAACTGATCTGGATGTGCCTGAGCAAAAATACAATTAGGTAGAGAAATCTGTTTTAAAAAACAAAACAAAAACAAAAAACAAGTGTGGCCCAAGTGTGTCATTAGAATTAGTTTGCATATTTTATCTAGGGAAACTATAAGTTGGTTTCCGAGGTAAATATTCAAGGCTGTTTCCAAAGATATTCCTGGGAATATGTAGTACATATGCTTTGTATCTCTGAATTTTAGACCTTTCCAAGGTTCCTGGCTGCCACTTCAGAGAGTGGGGGTTATATTTATGTTTCAGCATCCTGAGTGAGTATTCTGGGTGTGGAGACTGAATTTGAATCAAAGGACTTAGCAAATTTGCCTTCTAATTCTGAACCCAATAAAAAGAGATCCAAGAGGAGCAGCAAACAGGACACTTGAGGTAGCAGAAAAGGAAGGAAACATGTTTCTAGCACCTAGCAGGTACCAGACACGGAGCTAAGCAGTTTACATACTGCATGTTATTAATCCCAACTTCATCTCTGTTTCCAACCCTATATTTTACAGAGAGGAAAGCAGGGCCCAAATATGTGGAAAGTAACATATTAGTATGTGACAGAGCCTGAACTCAGGCTTCTGTGGCACCATGGGGTCATGCAGTGTTGCTTGTCTGGGCAATCCCGTGAACACTCGGTTTCCAATAACAGATCAATGGCAAGCTGGAAAAACATTTCAGGTGGTGTGCCGCAAAGCATTTCTTAGAAGATATTTCCTGCCTCACCTTTATCATTGGCTGGAACAAATCCACCCGATGTGCATATGATTGCAAAAGCTTTATATGAGATGGACACTAGGTATATTAGGTAACTAAATCGGGATTGGAGAAAATACAGACAAGCTGGAGTAATGGACTGAATGGAACAGGATGTTACAATGAGGTAAGTGCCAAGGTCTGCATATAGGTTCAAAAAGCCAATTGTACAATAATACATGAGAGAAACCAAGTTTAAGAGCAATGTCTACAGACATTTTTCAGGCAACAATAGAGTCAGAAACAATTCATAGGGTCATGTGGTCACAGACACATAATTCTAAGCTATATTAAAAGATGTAGAACATCTACAATAAGCGTGGTAATATTTCTACTTTGACCTGCACTGATCAAGCAATGATCTAAAAGAAGCATTTTATGCCTTCAATAAATATTTATTGAGTGCCTTCTAAGTTACTAGGTACTGTGTTAGGCCTTGGAGAGCTGATGGAGAACAAAAAAAGACACAGTCTCTATTATCACAAAGCTTAACAGCCCAGAAAATGCAGGTAAAGTAAAATGTACTCAGAGAATGAAGAGGAACTTAAAACTATGTCTTAGAGCAACAATAAAAGAAATGGAGGATTTTTAGCCTTGAGAAAAATCTTTCTTGAAGTGCATATGACAGGTTGATGGGGAAAATAGAGATCATGTTTTATGGTAGATTTTACACTATTCAAAACATGTCCTGCCCCTCTTGGTGAAAAGACTATGCACCTTCGGCCCACAAATGTTAGGGCTGGCCATGCAACTTGTGAAACTCCTCCTCATGGAAGAATTATGTATCTCGATCATCATTGGCCTCCACAGCAGTCACATGACTTGCTTTGGCCAATAAAATGTAGGCAGAAGTGATTATGTAAAGAAAATTCAGCTAGCAACATTAGGAGTGGCAGTCCAGCCTGGTTGTGGCTAGTAGAAATCTGTTGAGTAGATTTGGTTTCAAGCAGTAATACAACTTCCAGTTTATAACAACAAAAGAAAGAGCCTCTTTTACTAAGCATATACTATCTTAGCCAAAACCAGAAGTGAGGTTGTTCACCAATAAGCCCAACAGAAGCACCAAAGCCTGTATTCTAATTATTTTATTGTTTGGTTGGTTTGGTTGTTTTGGTGTTTTGGTTATCTTTTTTTAATATTTCATTTCCATAGGTTTTTAGGGAACAGGTAGTATTTGATTACATGAGTAAGTTCTTTAGTGGTGATTTCTGAGATTTTGGTGCACCCATAACCAAAACAGTGTACACTGTACCCAATGCGTAGTCCTTTATCCCTCACCCTGCTCCCACCCTTTCCTTCAAGTCCCCAAAGTCTATTGTATCACTCTTATGGCTTTGCATCCTCACAGCGTAGCTCCCACTTATGAGTAAGAACATACAATGTTTGGTTTTCCATTTCTGAGTTACTTCACTTTTTTTATACAGAGTCTTACTCTGACACACAGGCTGGACTGCAGTGGTACAATCATGGTTCATTGCAGCCTCTACCTCTCAACTCAAGAGATCTTCCCACCTTAGTACCCCAAGTATTGAAATTACAGGCATGTGACCCCAGGCCTAGCTAATTTTTTGTTATTGTGGTTTTAGAGACAGAGTCTTGGTATGTTGCCCAGGCTTGCATTCTAATTGTTACTATTTCCCAAAATTAGATGGCCCAACTCTCATTAACACATATTAGTGCTGCCAATTTTACTGTAATAGTGGGTTTGATTCAATTTGTTCCAATCAATTTTATTGATATATAAGGACACCTGCAGTGTATCACATGCAGTTTCAGCTAAAAGTTTAGTGATCAGGCTGGAAATAAAAAAAAAAAAAAGATGCTTGACTTTATTACTAATACTGTTGATGCTACTCTTGCACAGTAATCTGCTTCTACTTAAGTGACCAGCATTAGGAAATGAGTTATCATTGGTGACCTCTAAGTGAAATTGTAAAGATGTCAAATAACTTGGTGGTTTGCTTGTACATGAAAAAGTAGGATAACATGCTTCGTTTTCTTCATTCTGTTCAATACTTGAGCTTTTACTAGGCACTCAAGTCCCTTTGGAAACAAATTTATATATTTATTACAATTAAGAACTGCTGCTTCTAAAAGGGACTGCAGAATGAACTTCAATTAGACTTTATTTGCTGGGATTTGCCCTCCTAGCTCCTCTCTTTCACTTATTCCACATTTGTGAGGGTGCATTTAAATTACAATTCACCTTTATGACCACCTGAGCAATTAGTTTGCGTTCTTAGAAGAAGATATTGCTCAAGTAGTCCCTCCTCAACTAGAAGGATATCTCAATTCCAAATCTGTGTAACTGACACTGTGACAAGGGAAAAGTTGTTCTTTTCTTACATTATCATTAGCTACGACTTCAAGTGTAAGCAGCAAACATCACATGCTTATTTTGAAAGCACTCATGAGGGTTACCATGATACTAGAAAACATGGTCTCATATATTATAATCCAGTTGGATAAATGAAAAGAACATAAAACATATTAAAAATGAAAAAGCTGAAGAACAAAATCTTTAGATAACAGATCAAGATAAAATAGTTAATCTGCCACTATTTCAAAAAGAATTGCACAAAAAATAATTGTATTTATGTTTGGAGGAGGAAGAGTTTGTATTAAGGCTAGGAAATATTACACAATGCCTAGCACACAGTAGCACTTACTAAACATTGGCTGAAGAAATGAATGGAGTAATAAGATGGCTCAGAAAGAAAGCCCTCTTAGAAATGAGACCAAAATGATGGGATTTAGCTCCACCTGTGAGGACTTTTATATCCTAGATGTGGAACTTGGGCTTCATCTTTAGGCAAAGGGAATGTTGATTGTCCCAAATTCAAGGCTTGCACTCCCTGTGAGGGTATCATGGATATCTCATCCTTCACTTTCCCACTCATAAGTGTTATTGGTCTTCAACTATCTGCCTTCTAAGACTACTGCAGACTGAAGCTATCTCACCTTCCTCAGGCATATCTCAGTATTTCTCATCTGTTTAATTCATTGGGTAATTAATCACCTGTAATTTTTAATATAGCCTTATGATAGTTCATTTTAATGTGTCAGCTTGACTGGGCTATGGGGTGCCCAGATATTTGGCCATTCTGGGTATTTCTGCAAGAATGTTTTTGGATGAGATAAACATGTGTATAGGTAGACCAAGTAAAGCAATTGCCCTCTCCAATGTGGGTAGGGCTTATCCATCAGTTGAAGGCCTAATTAAAACAAAATGTTAATTCTCCCCAAAGAAAGAAGGTCTAATGATCTTCGAACTGGACATCATCTTTTGTCATGCTTTCAGACTTGAACAATAAACATTGGCTCTTCCTATGTTTTGAGCTTGCCAACTTTTGGATTGGAACTACACTGTCAATTCTCCTGGTTCTCAGGCCCTTAGACTCAGACTGAAACTAAACAATTCACTCTCCTGGTTCCAACTTGCTGGCTAACTCTAAAGATCTTGGGACTTACTAGTCTTCATAATTGCATGAGTCACTTCGCTGGAGAATCCTGACTAATACAGCCCTGTTCTCTTGTCTTAAACTGCTATTACAGTATTTCAATCTAGCTTAGCCTTTCTACATGTTTACAGCCGGCTTTTCAAACTAGATTGTAAGCTTCCTGAGATCTGAGATTAGGAGGTATTCAACATCTGTGTCTCTTTTAAGGAGTTACTGGGGACTTGACTGTGGAGAACAGCGTGGTTGCCACATGTAGTTTGGCAGATTACACCCTGCACAAGGTCCCCACTGAGAGGACAAGTGGGATTAAAATCTAGCACCAGGTCCCCTTTACCAAGAGTGGCCTTGGCACAGGGCTATGCTCATCTGAAGGAAGAGAAGTCTGTTTCTAATTCTCCAAGCCATTGAATGGGCTATTGGATGCCCTAGACAGCAACATTACAGGTTGGTCCCAGCAATGGGCTGTGTTAGCATCCCAGAATAATACAGACTGCCTGCTCTGTTCAACATTTGGCAGGTCTCACTCAGCTCCATCTTAAAATGGCCAGAACTAAGAATCAGGAACTCCTATAATTCTTCCACAAAAGACTCTAAAGGCAAATGTACCTTCAGTTGACTTGGAATTAGAAAAATACATATTATATCAATGACGGTGTTCCCATAATCTCCATATTTAAAAGTATACTAGTCAGGCTTATTAACTGCAAGTACCAGAGTCCAACTTCAAGAGATTAAGCATAAAGATACGTATTGGGTAGCTCACAAGAAGACTGGAAAACCACATGTGAAAAACAGGCAGGAAAGACACGGGTTCAGTAACAACCAGGTTCAGAACCAAAATGGCACATAGAGTCAGCCCAATGAAGACACCTCTCCCACAACCATTGAATACTTTACTTCCCAGCAATTGCCACCACCTGCCCTACAAGGATTTCTCCACTACTCCTGCTTCCTTGCACCACTATCTCCGAATGCAAAATCTCTGGCAAGAGTATCTGATTGGGTAAACCCTAGGGAGACTGAGAAAAAGAGTAGCCAGTGTTTTCAGCATCTCAGTGGGAGGTAGGCTTGGCTTCCCACCCTGATTCCTAAGGCGAGGGATTTCTCAAATACAGAATGGGATTTAGACATGGAAAGTCAAAGAATAAAAATATTCATTCCATGATTATAATTACATACATCTTGAACATCTGTTGTGTATGGGAAACAAAGTAGTGTGTATTGAATAGAAAAGTTTGTTCATTTATTTCAACTTCATTTAAACTCTTCATTGGGAGATCCCACATTAAGTATAAATGCTCTCAGCTCCCTAATTTCAGGTGAGAACCCAATACATACAGCATTTCTTCGAGATGAGGGTCTCACAGAACTCAGCTGAAAAGTACTGAATCAGGGCAAGTTTATACATACACAGAATCCTAATTCTTAAACGGGAAAACAAGTTTCAGCCAATTCCTTAATTCTGACAGATCTTATGCTGCTAGGATCCCCATCAATAACAAATGCAAAGAAATCATGAACACATATTTTGCAAACTGATTCAGAGACACCCAGGATGGGCACGGCGGCTCACGCCTGTAATCCCAGCACTTTGGGAGGCTGAGGCAGGCAGATCACCTGAGGTCAGGAGTTTGAGACCAGCCTGGCCAACATGACAAAACCCCATCTCTACTAAAAATACAAAAATTAGCTGGGCACAGTGGTGGGCACCTTTAATCCCAGCTAGTCGGGAGGCTGAGGCAGGAGAATCGCTTGAACCCGGGAGGTGGAGGTTGCAGTGAGCTGAGATCATGCCACTGCACTCCAGCCTGGGTGGCAGAACCAGACTGTGTCTCAAAAAAAAAGATAAATAAATAATTAAAAAATTTAAAACAACAGTTTTACCTATCAATTTACTTGTGAGACTTGCTTATGATGTAATTACAAATACCTTTTAATATAAGGAAAGAGCACAGGTTCTCTCATTGTTTTCACTTTAGAATACATGCCAAGGTTCATAATGATTTTTAGGTCTCAAAAATATATAAAACGTCAAGTATATTTTCTTTCTTGAAGTATATTCTCACAAATCTAGAAGACATTGTTATGGCTCCTACTCACTTTATAGATTACTAACCGCTAGACAGAAAGCTTATATAAAGAATTGCTGACTGAATATGCCAATAAGCAATAATGTCTCAACAATGATGTGAGGATAAACTGTGATGAGTGAAAATGTTTGGAATTCTTAAGAAGAAAATATGCTGAGTCATGGAAAGTACTGATGCATAGTTTCTCAACTAAATGATGGACAGCAAAGAATACTATGACTCTTATAAATAACTCTTTGTTTTTATTTTAAAGAAATTACACTAATATAAATCTTTTTATTTTCCACAATCAGGAAGTGACATCTGTCATGTTAAGCCCTGAACTTCTGTTGGGGCAACGAGTGAAGGCCTGGTTCATGGGCTCTGTCTCTTCCATACCACGGAGGTGAACTATTAAGAAGTGGTTTTAAAATCTTTATTAATAAAACCAACCCCAGACAAAAGTGTTCCTCAGAGACCTTTCCCCCACTCTTTCTCTCTGACTTCTCTGCTGCTGGTACCCCTGTTTCCCAGCAAGCTGTGACCTGGGTCCCATTCCCACAAGGCCTCCTCCTAACCTTTAGCTACTAACTCTTGCTGTTTTTACCCTTTCTGTATGTTTTGGCTTAATTCTGAAAGGCCTCCAATAAATAAAAGAGATCTTTTGGAGCAAAAGCCACCCAACATTTCACCATCCATGTCCCATTTTCCTTAGGGCACTGCTCAAAAGACATTATAAGCTTGCCTTTCTGGTTAAATCAGTATCTGGCGTGAAGGACAATTGAAAGTCAATTCATCTGGAGCAATGTCTCAAGGTACTGTCCTCCCATGGGAAGAGGGATCCCAGCGATTATGAACTCAGAGGAAAGTTGCCATGTTTTGATAGACTGGAACCTTCCAGGCAATCCTTAGATAATGGCCCTGAAGGAAGGGCCAAAGAGAAGCCTTTTGGGCCTATTTGTTTACCCAATAATTGGTCTACCCTACTCAACGTGTGGCCATTTACCCATATGTTACAGGTCAAAGACAGGTAAGAACAGAAATAGAGAGCAAGCATTAAAACATTGTTATAGCAACTTGACAATGTCTTCTGAGTCTAAGAATAAAAAATTGGTGTTTGTATTTTGTCTTTTATTCATTTTTTCTGATAATTCATTTTTATCGTATTTTATAAAAGTATGGATCTACAAAGTATTGGGAGGATTTCTTTGTGGTTTTTCACCACAGATAGCTTGATTAGCACTGGTTTAAAAGAACTAGAGGTGAAAATAAATTACTTGCAGTGATATTTGATAGAGCTATGGTACGTAATTCCTGATGATTTTTAGCTTAGAGGTTTATTTTAAAAATAAATTGTAAACACCTATTTAAACACAAGTATATGTGTTTGTATGCAATGTATTGCCAACATTTGTGTACTCATTATCTAGCAATACTGAAAACATGGAACAAACTACAGTCAACAAATACACTACAGAGAAGTCAGTTCTTTTCCAAGTCTAAAGAAGATTAAATATGGTAAAAGGAATGAATGTCTCTGCCACTGAAATAACATAAATATTTGCTCTTTCAAGCTAGAACTTGAGAATACAATTGTTATTTGGCACTGAATATTTCTTCGTCAGCGCCCCAAGGAAGCCAGGTTGATCCCTGCGGCCTCTGGCTGGCTCAGGCATACCATCTTGGCTCACATTCAAGCATGAAAGGACATCTCAGATCACTGCCCCAGCCCCACTAGCTGCCCATTACCTGTTCCCAAGCAGTTTTGTTGGCAGGAGAAGGGTGGGGTGGTCAATGTAGAGGACAAATAAAGTTACTGTCAGCCCTGTAGCTGAATAAGAAGTAGGAAGAGCCAAGCAGCATTTCCTAAAGCATGTCTCAATCTATACTTCGGCAAAGTATACACATCTGGAAATGTGTTCAGAATTTTAAGAATGAACTTATTTTTTTTCTTGGACTGAGCCAGATTTAGTAATTCTAATAGATACTGTATCAGATATATTAGGTTTTTGTAGTAACCCAAGGTAACTCCCTAGGTGGTGTGATATGAGGAAGTGAACACAGATGAGCTACTGCAAAATGTTTCCCCATCAGTCTATCATAATATATGCAATTCTATTATTAAACTATTCCCCTTTATCACAGTCTGTTGGGTTGCCATAACAAAATACCATAGGCTGGATGGCTTAATTAAACAAAAGAAATTCGTTTCTTATAGCTCTGGAGGTTGAGAAGTCCAAGATGAAGTTGCCAGCAAGGTAGATTTCATTCCAAGGCCTCTTCTCTTGACTTGTAGGTGGCCACCATCTTGTTGTGTGCTCCTATGACCTCCTCTTTGTGTGTGCATGGAAAGAGAAAGGCAATTTGCTGGTGTCTCTTTTTTAAGGACACTAATTCCATCATGAGGGTCCCCTTAGGAACTCATCTAATCCTAATTACCTTCCAAAAGGTTCTCCATACACCATTATATTGGGGGTTAGGGCTCAACATATTAGTTGGGAGTGGAGAACACAAACATTCAGTCCATTAACATTTTTGAACTAAGAAGCTATATCCATAAGTATCTTTTTAAACAAAACATTCTAATTCTCTAATACCTATTTTTATAGAGTTGGGTTTATTCCTTATATTTGTCAGCTTTATCATAGCATGAGGTGGGTAGGAGTGGAGAAACAATATGTAACCAGAAAAAATATATAAAATATCCAGGCTTGGAAGCAATAAAGGAGAAGGCAAAAAGAAAAAGAAAAATGAACTATTTAAGAATTACCCTAAGACTGGCTGTTACGAGATGTTATTAATTCACTCATTTTCTCTGTAGTAATTGAATTCATAGGTTTAGGTACAGTGCTGAGTGCTGGGGATAACCTGGAATAAAAGCTGGCCAAAATGGACTTGACAGACCTTTGGCAGGTAAGATTCATGTGATGTTAGGGTGTTATGCTGGAAGCAAGTCCAGGGTGGAGCGGGGAGCACAGGAGGGGGCCAAATCTACCCAGGGACTCAGAAAAAAACTCACTGGGGAGACCAAAGGTAAGTAAATATTAAAGGAGACAGGTATCTAGAAGAAGAGTGCAGATGGCAGAGAGGGAGGAGGTGGGAGGGACCAAGGGGGCTGGGGCACTGAGGTCCAGGCACAGAGGCAGAACACAGAAATGCAGCCAAGTCCCACACTAGTGGCAGGCACAGGCCAGATCTGGCGGAATTTGTATACCCCACAAAGGAGTTTTTGCTTTATCCACCATCACTGAAGGATTTTAAAGACCCACAGAGTAACTGAATCAGACTTTCTCTTTAGAGAGATTAGTCTTATAGGCAAGGTGAAGAGTAGATTGGAGGAGTCAGAGACTAAGAAATCTGTTAGGAGATTGTTGCAAAAGCCTAGGCAAGAAATTATGGAGACGGGAATGAAATAAGGCCACAGTGTGGGGATGGAGAAGAAGAAAGGATAGTTGTTGAGGAGCATAATTGACAGGACCAAGGATAAGTCCAATTGCGTACTGAAGCAGAAGGCATTCTCAGATGCCTGGTGACTCTAGGTGACATGATGCACCAGTGCTGAGGTAAGAAATTTGGTTGAAGAGAGTGGGTTTGAGCCAGGCAAGGTGGCTAAAACCTGGAATCCCAGAACTTCGGGAGGCTGAGATAGGAGGATCGCTTGAGCCCAGGAGTTCAAAACAAGCCTGGGCAACATAGCAAGACTTCATCTCTACAATATGAAAATAAAAAATAAATTAGCCAGGCATGGTGGCACACATCTGTAGTCATGGCTACATGGCTACTCAGGAGGCTGAAGTGGAAGAATGGCTTGAACCCAGGAGTTGGAGGCTTCAGTGAGCTATGATTGTGCTGCCACTGCACTCCAGCCTAGGCAACAGGGGGAGAACCTATCTCTGAAAAAAGAAAAGAGTGAATTTGAAGGGAACATGGTGAGTTCTGTTAGGCATGGTTTGTTGGAGGTGCCTACAGGACAGTCAGGAGGCAAATGAATCTATGAGCCACGAGCTCAGGAGAAAGGCTGGGGCAGGAGCTCTATATTGAGAGTTACCTGCTTCAAGGGAAGCAAGGCAGAGCGTGAGCTGCCTGAGCC
This sequence comes from Trachypithecus francoisi, assembly GCF_009764315.1. Classification (NCBI taxonomy): domain Eukaryota; kingdom Metazoa; phylum Chordata; class Mammalia; order Primates; family Cercopithecidae; genus Trachypithecus; species Trachypithecus francoisi. Next base: position 66,328,719 of record NW_022681458.1, on the reverse strand, counting down.
AGGATTCTGGACAATCCAAAAAAGAAAAAAAAAAACACCCCGCATATATAGCTGTCTTCATAAGTACATGGTGAGTTCCTGAAGGATCAAATCATTCATTTTTCATCTTACAGCATTTTGTATATAGAAAATGTCCCAACTGTAGATATAACATGAGATACTAGCAGCACTAGGAAAATAGGTTCAGTTTCTCACGTAACTGGGCTCCACCACGCCCAAGCTGAAGTAGCAGTGACTGCTGCCCAGAATGGATTTAGAAATGAAAACATGAATGAAGCCTCCTGCTGGAGCTTTGTTCCTTTTTTTCACTTAATAAACAACACATCTTCAGAGTAAAATAATCTATCTTAATGACTCCAAAAATAGTATTTGCAAATAGAGTTGAAGCCTTCTAGTGGGATCCATGTTGAAGCGGAAGAAGTATTTGGAGGAAGATTTCCCAGGTAGGTGTGATCAGAAAAGAGGGCGGCTGGAAAGGTGTTGAATCACCCATGATAGAAACAGAGTGCAACAAAACATGCTCTCTGCTTTCTGCTGTATTCGTTAAATGGCCTTTATTGTTTGTGCTAAGAAAGGTCAATTAATCATCCAAAGTGCTGTCTGACAGAAATTAACAATCAGCAGTGACAAAATATTCAGCAAGAGCTCACAACAACAAAGGGTTTTGTTTTTCTCTTTCCATATACCATTGAAAAAGGAGTCACTGGCATGTCATATCTCTTTGTACAGCTTCATTAGTGATTTTTGGCACGTAGGAAGGGGTGAGAAAAATAGAAGTGTCGCTGCTCATCTAAGCAGACCACAGGTAATTAGTTACAGCCCCACTCCCTTGGCGATATCATCCCTTAACAAAGCACTCAAATGTCTCAGAGCAAATCTTGTCCAGAAAGGGGGGAAAAAATGTAGGTAGCACAACTCTCTGCTTGAACTGGGTCCAGTAAATCTTAGAATTGATAACAGGTAAAACAGAGGATTACTAAACTGAATTCAAATTCTGTTTTATAGGAAAATTAAAACTAGTGTTAGCAACTACCATAAGTCCTACCACCTTCCCCCAAAGATTCTAAAACACACTCTGTGCTTTTGTTTAACTGAAGTTTTGGTGTTAATGTTTCAACCACAAATATGAAGAAATTTTGCAGTGCGTCCTCAAATAGAGCTCTGCAGGATTCCAGGGAGACTCTATATTTTACTTGTCCTCCTCCGCATCAACAGGGCTCCAACCCTATACCCTCTACCAAGGGACATTCGCGTTTTGCTTCAGGGAGGACCGTTACTAAGTCTTTACCTAAACCCATGCACTCTGTTGAAGCACTATCTTTAGGTATCAAGGCCATTTCAGATGATTTCCATGGAATGTTCTAGGATAGAGCCACCTGGCTCTCCAGCTTGCCTGCTTCTAATTTAGGACTGAGGCTGTATTTTCAACCTCTGCTTCTTCCTTGTAGGTCAGCCATTTCTGGCTCTAGCTGTAACATTCTCTGTCTGTCCTGTCAATAAACTATGGGTTGGTCCTTTTTGTGAGAAAAGTCACATCTTGTTTGCAATAAAAGATGAAAATGGGTTCAAGAGAACCCATGAAGACATTATGTAGAAACATTGTGTGGAAACCTTCCTGTGTTCCTTTCATTATATACCAGGAAGCTGGGTGGAATATCACTGAACACATTGGTTTCCTTAGCATCCTTAGCAGAAGTTAAGGATCCTACTGTTCAGTCACAACCCCCTCAACATGAACTAGATTATGATTGTCACAGATTTTGCTGGTCTTAGGAATGTTGAGCCCTTGATGACATTTCAAATGTCATGTTGAAATGTGACCTCCAATGTTGGAGGTAGGTCTAGTGGGAAGTGACTGGTTTGTGGGGGTGAATCCCTCACGAACGGCTTGGTGCACTCCCCATGGTAATGAGTGGGTTCTCAGTCTGTGAGTTCATGCAAGTGCTGTTGTTTAAAAGAACCTGACATCTCTCTTGCTCCCTCTTTTGCCATGTGATGCACCTGTTACCCCTTTGCCTTCCATCATCAGTGGAGGCTTTCTGAGGCCTCACAAGAAGAGTATGCTGGCACCATGCTGGTACAGTCTGCAGAACTGAGCCAAATAAACCTCTTTCCTTTATAAATTATCCAGCCTCAGGTATTCCTTTATAGCAATGCGAAATGGACTAATACAGCCCTACATTATCTTCCTGCCTGCTGGTCAGTTAGCCTTATCTTCAATAGTTTCAGACACAGAAAGTTCTTGAAGCAGCTCACCGTCTTGCTTTTAGCTCCAGAAAGATCTTCCTTACAGACTCAAAGTGTTTTCTTGTAACTTTTAGTCCTTTGTTCCAATACTGCTTTCTGAAGCATCATGTCATTATCATGTTTTCTTATACTTCATGGTCCCCTAAAGGGCTGAAGGCCTTTCTTACAGCTCATTTCCTTCCTCCCCATCCCACCAGCCTCATCCTCTCTAAATGAAATATCATTTGTCCTTCAATGTTTTAGACTCTGACCTTCTATTTGTCCCTTTTGGGAACACTTCCTTTTGTAAATTCCCATTGAAACAGTCTTTTCAGCACAAACCCCAATAGCCCATGTGTAACATGTCCAGCACAGAGTGGTCGCAGTGACTCTTCTCTGATCTGGATGCTGTACCAGATGTAGCCCACGGGCCCTGTGTGATGTTTATCAGTCCTACCACACACCGAGGCCCCACCACATGCTGGGAAAGAGCAGCAGCCTCTGGAGGATAGGGAGCAAGACCACCAGGTTCTCTGGAAGAAACCAGCTCTGGGCCGGGCGCAGTGGCTCAAGCCTGTAATCCCAGCACTTTGGGAGGCCGAGACGGGTGGATCACGAGGTCAGGAGATCGAGACCATCCTGGCTAACACGGTAAAACCCCGTCTCTACTAAAATATACAAAAAACTAGCCGGGCGAGGTGGTGGGCACCTGTAGTCCCAGCTACTTGGGAGGCTGAGGCGGGAGAATGGCGTAAACCTGGGAGGCGGAGTTTGCAGTGAGCTGAGATCCGGCCACTGCACTCCAGCCTGGGTGACAGAGCGAGACTCTGTCTCAAAAAAAAGAAACCAGCTCTGGTCTGGCACCCATGCTCATTGGTTCCATCCAACTCCAGCACTTCTCTTGGACAACAACTAAGGGGGATCACTGGTCAAAAGTTCTTGAAGACAGCAAAAAAGAAGCTTGTGAAAAATTGAGCTCTCTTACGAGACTAACCCATCAGTAGAGTCAACGTGCTATTTTATAGATCCTGGAGTAAACTTAACCATAAATTCATGTAGCACCAGACACAGATAATGCATAAATGAAACAACAGTGTGTTTTTATCCTGCCTCATTACAAAATGGGTGGATCCTTTATTTAGCAGTTGCTATGAGAAATATCTATTTTAGTCCTTTCCAGAATGACTGCTTCTTAATGATCCCACTTTATTCACTGATTGAGCCAATGGTCCCACAAACTAAGGTAAGCTCCTTGCTCCTACAACTGGACTCCTGAGCCTATCTTGAGAAAGCAGTACAACTTCACAGAGGCTTACCACAAATTCATTTTCTTCCACACTAACTAGGGCTTAAAAATAATGTGTATTCACACCCACTTGGGTGGCTACTATAAAAAATAAAACAGAAAACAAAAGTGCTGGTGAGGATGTGGAGAAACATTCAGTACTGGGAGAATGGATGAACTAAGACTGTGAGGGTACAAGAAGAGCTGAAAGGAGAGAAAGTATAGTCACAGAATGTATTAGCTCATTTTCACACTGCTGATAAAGACATACCTGAGACTGCACAATTTACAAAGGAAAGAGGTTTAATGGAGAACTCACAGTTCCACATGACTGGGGAAGCCTCACAATCGTGGTGGAAGGTGAGGAGGAGCAAGTTACATCTTACATGGATGGCAGCAGGCAAAGAGAGAGCTTGTGCAGGCAAACTCCTGTTTTTAAAGCCTTCAGATGTCATGAGACTTATTCACTGTCATGAGAACAGCACAGGAAAGACCCACGCCCATGATTCAATTCACTGGGTCCCTCCCACAACACATGGGAATTATGGGAGGGATAAGATGAGATTTGAGCGGGGACACAGAGCCAAACCATATCACAGGACAAAGCTGGATTTAAATGCCCCAGAGAGATGACTCCTTGTGCAGCCATAGATGCGAGTGGCTGGAGTGGAGGACAGGTGCAGGCCATTCTAGTCATGAAGGTAGGGAACAAGAGGAGAGGACAGTGGATATGAAGCCATTCTTACCAGGGGAGTTTTAAAAAAATACTGACACCCAAGTTCTATCCCCAGCAATGCCCATGGGTCTGGGCAATGAGGTATATTTTGTTTCTTGGTTTTTTTAGTTGTAAAATATGTGTAACATAAGATATTCCATTTTAACCATTTTTAAATTTACAGTTCTGTGGCATTCAGACAATTCACATTGTTGTACAACTATCACCAACAGCTATCTCCAGAACTTTTTTGTCTTCCCCAACTGAAACTCTATACCCATTAAACAGTGACTTCCCATTCCTCTCTACCTCGCAGCCCCTGGAAACCATCATTCTACTTTCTGTCTCTATGAATTTGACTATTGTAGGAACCTCATTCTAGGTACCTCAAACCTGATACTGTTTGAAATCTTCCTTGATGAGTCTAATATGCAGCCACTGCTGAGAACTATTGTGCTATGATGCTGGCTGTTTCAACTATGTGGGCCAATGAAGTCCCCCAGGGCCATGTCAGTCCTTGGAGACAGAAAGAAGATTATGAGGCAGATAAAGTCTTCAGTAAATGAGTTACATGAAAATCATGATGGAAAAAGGGTAGCAGAAACCTCAAAAGGGTCAGGTTGTTAAATAAAGCACAGGGGTACTGGGATGGAAGTGTGAGCCAATGGCATAAAGATTTCAACCCAAGTCTGCTTGCAAAGTCCAGGTTCCTTCTGTTATACCAGTGGTTCTTTCATTCAATAAATATTTATTAAGTACCTGTGATGTGCTAAGCAGTGTTCTAGGCACAAATTTCCTGTTCACATGGAGTTTATATTCTGTCAAGAAGTCAGATAATGAACCTGAAAATAAATAGATCAATAAGAATTTTAAGTAGTAAAATAAAACAGAGTAATGAGGTAGAGAGTGAATTAGGTCATTGAGAAAGGTTTCTCTGAGGAAGCGATCCTCAGGGGAAGCCTGAATGATGGAATGATGAAACAGAGGCCATCATGTCAAGTGCAAAGGAGTTTAGCAAATGCAAAGGCCCTGAGACAGAAACAAGTTTGGTGCACTCAAAAAACAAAAGAAAGCCAGGGTAGCTAGCACATGGGAGTGAGAGAGTGATCTGTGAGCTGAGATAGCTGGGAACCAGATGAAGCTCTTGTAGGCCAAGGTAAGAAATTGGGGATCAACTGTCTTTGCAGAAAGATGCTATTCAAGGGTATCGAATATCAGATTGGCTGCCTTAAGAAGGAACAAGGGGCAAAAGTAGAAGCAGGGAGACCAATGAACGCCATTGCAGTAGCTCAGAGAAGAGATAGTGCTGACTTAGACTAGGATTGGTGGCCGTGGCAATGGTGAGAAGTGGCAGAATCATGATATCTTTCATAGGTAAAGCCAATAGAGGATTTGAGGGAAAGAGGAGTAACTCCTAGGTTTAGGCCAAGCATCTGGATGGATGGTGATGGCATTTACTGAAGGAAGAGGAAGTTTTGAGGGGTTAAAAAAATTCCACTGGGGTCAAGTTAATTTGAAGATTCTTATTAGATGTCCATAGAGATGTTGAAAAGTGTTGCGTATACAAGTCTAGAATTCAGGGGAGAAGTCAGGTCTAAACATACAGACTTGTGAGTGTGCTTAAGCATCACTTGGAGAGTTGTTAAAAATGGTGATTCTCAGCCTCCACCCCTCGGGATTCTCTTCAGTAATTCTGGGGAGGGTGGGGTTGCACTTCTAATTAGCTCAAATTTGATGGTTCCCTTAAATCCTGCACTCTACCCTTCCACTTCCTCTGGTTGAGGTTAATCCACTAAACAGCTCTTTAGCCACTTAACTATATATATATTTTACCATCTAATTCAAATATTTTTCATTGTTTTATATAAATATATAGTATCAAATTATCATATGTTCTAATATATTATTATAAATATAACCATATATTAATATATTACATGAATACATTGATCTAATGATTACATGTAAATTTATTTCTCATGATTTTCATCTCAGTCACAAAACGAGAGATACCAAAAGCCTTTAAAGGAAGTTGGCATACTTTATCTCTGGAATTCCCTTATTTGTCTAACTTGAGAAAGAAAGAAAGAGAGAGAGTAAAAGGTGAAGAGTTGGTTGCACTGAAATGAATTATTATTATGAGTCCATGTGGTTCCAAAATCAACAAGACTTTGTCTACTTCTAGGGTTCATATACCATGTTAGAATCCACTCCAAAATTAAGCAGAAGATCATCAATCTTAGTCTTCTATATTTGTCAGAATTCTCTTTTTTGAAATCAAGACAGAATGGTCCTACAATGTTTGGACCATCTGCCATTCTCCACCATTTCTCAAAAATGGCTGACTGCTTCTATTACCTCCATCTCACAGTTGCAAATTATTCCTGCTCAGTGCTGGGTGCTCTGACTGAGCCAGTGCAGTTTATCTGAGAGCTGACTTACTTGCCTCTCACAACATTTAGCAGCCTGCTGGGCTTGCCTCTCTGAAGACCATTCTCCTTATCAGGAACCTGGAAGCCTCATAGGACAAGACTCTGTTTGCTCTGGAGCAGGTCTTCCCATTCAGTCAGGGAATCATACTTTTTGTTCTCCCTACACTCCCACCCTCTCCCCCCAAAAAATCCCTTTTCATTGTTCTTTCTGTTTTGGGTTTCTTTTTTTCCCTTAAGGACTATACTGAGGTATTATTGATTTAGTTGGGTTTTTCTTTGTTTTGTGTTGGTTTTGCAAACCCCAGATCCACTCCCAACTTTACTCATCCTGACACAATTCCCAGAGCATCATCACATTTTTAAGTGTACCTTTGGCTGTGCAACCCTCTTCCCATTTTGTGTGCCTGTCTTTTTAATAGACCTTTAACTTCTAGGCACCTACCTATGTTCATTATCTCACCAAAGCAGATGTTTTAAGGTACGCTTATTCCAGAGTGAACATTTACAAACCATTACAGGATGATTGATGGGTCCAGGTTTCCATATATGCCAGCCGATCAGGAAACCTGCCACAAGGCTGTTCTCATTATTCAACAGTCTTTGTGGCTATTTCGATTACTGCTCAGGTGAGGTCAGGGGGAGATATGACTCAGGTCCACAACAACTGACCTCAATATCTCTCCAAGGCTGGTTTAATGGTTAAGATAAAAGGAATTCTGGAAACAAAGTTCCAGGAGATTTTGTGGTAGAATAAATGATGGTGGTGAATAGGGACATGCACTTGTCATTAAAAGTGGCATGTTTATGGGGTGCTGACACAGTTTATGGGGTGCGTGCCTTCAGGTACCAGCCAGACCCATGCTTTTCCTAATGTTTTCAGCCTTTTCCCAAAGGTTTGGACAACACAGCTGGACAAAGCTGCCAGGGGAATTCCTCAAGTTGAAAGTTGTTTTTTTGTTTCACCAATGTTCCCGTCCACTGCCAGCACTAGAGCATGAGAAGGCATTCTCTTTAGATATGACCCTGGGATCAAGACTGCCACCCCGCACAACTCTGGAGGGCCTCATGCACATGGAATTCTATGTTGCATCCCAGAGAACGCATTCCTACAAACCAGAGTAAGAATGACACCCCCTGGAGCCATGGCACCCCCTGAAGTCATGCTACCCAGAGGCCCTGCAAGGACCCCAGCCTTACCCTACATCTCTTACCGTGGCCCCTGCTATATTATGCCACTCAGTCAGCTACTGAACATAAAAGCACTTCACCCCAGAGAGTCAGTGCCATAATACAGGTTCTACGAGGCAGCTATAACAACAATTTCCATGGAAATAGTATTTTACATTTCTTTGAGTGCACCTGGTCACTGCCACATGCCTTAAAAAATTCCTCTGGAGGGGGGCAGAGCAAGATGGCCGAATAGGAACAGCTCCAGTCTCCAACTCCCAGCGCAAGCGACACAGAAGACCCGTGATTTCTGTATTTTCAACTGAGGTACTGGGGTCATCTCACTAGGGAGTGCCGGACAATCGGTGCTGGTCAGCTGCTGCAGCCCGACCAGCGAGAGCTGAAGCAGGGCGAGGCATCCCCTCACCTGGGAAGCGCAAGGGGGAAGGGAATCCCTTTTCCTAGCCAGGGGAACTGAGACACACAACACCTGGAAAATCGGGTAACTCCCACCCCAATACTGCACTTTAAGCAAACGGGCACACCAGGAGAATATATCCCACACCTGGCCGGGAGGGTCCCACGCCCACGAAGCCTCCCTCATTGCTAACACAGCAGTCTGCGATCTAACCACAAGGCAGCAGCGAGGCTGGGGGAGGGGTGCCCGCCATTGCTGAGGCTTAAGTAGGTAAACAAAGTCGCTGGGAAGCTCGAACTGCGTGGAGCTCACAGCAGCTCAAGGAAACCTGCCTGTCTCTGTAGACTCCACCTCTGGGGACAGGGCACAGACAAAAAACAACAAAAAAAAGCAGCAGAACCTCTGCAGACGCAAACAACTCTGTCTGACAGCTTTGAAGAGAGCAGTGGATCTCCCAACACCGAGGTTGAGATCTGAGAACGGACAGATTGCCCGCTCAAGTGGGTCCCTGACCCCTGAGTAGCCTAACTGGGAGACATCCCCCACTAGGGGCAGTCTGACACCCCACACCTCACAGGGTGGAGTACACCCCTGAGAGGAAGCTTCCAAAGGAAGAATCAGACAGGTACACTCGCTGTTCAGCAATATTCTATCTTCGGCAACCTCTGCTGCTGATACCCAGGCAAACAGGGTCTGGAGTGGACCTCAAGCAATCTCTAACAGACCTACAGCTGAGGGTCCTAACTGTCAGAAGGAAAACTATCAAACAGGAAGGACACCTATACCAAAACCCCATCAGTATGTCACTATCATCAAAGACCAGAGACAGATAAAACCACAAAGATGGGGAAAAAGCAGGGCAGAAAAGCTGGAAATTCAAAAAATAAGAGCGCATCTCCCCCTGCAAAGGAGCGCAGCCCATCGCCAGCAACGGATCAAAGCTGGTCAGAGAATGACTTTGACGAGATGAGAGAAGAAGGCTTCAGTCCATCAAACTTCTCAGAGCTAAAGGAGGAATTACGTACCCAGCACAAAGAAACTAAAAATCTTGAAAAAAGAGTGGAAGAATTGACAGCTAGACTAATTAATGCAGAGAAGGTCATAAACGAAATGACAGAGATGAAAACCATGACACGAGAAATACACGACAAATGCACAAGCTTCAGTAACCGACTCGATCAACTGGAAGAAAGAGTATCAGCGATTGAGGATCAAATGAATGAAATGAAGCAAGAAGAAAAACCAAAAAAAAAAGAAGAAAAAGAAATGAACAAAGCCTGCAAGAAGTATGGGATTATGTAAAAAGACCAAATCTACGTCTGATTGGGGTGCCTGAAAGTGAGGGGGAAAATGGAACCAAGTTGGAAAACACTCTTCAGGATATCATCCAGGAGAACTTCCCCAACCTAGTAGGGCAGGCCAACATTCAAATTCAGGAAATACAGAGAACGCCACAAAGATACTCCTCCAGAAGAGCAACTCCAAGACACATAATTGCCAGATTCACCAAAGTTGAAATGAAGGAAAAAATCTTAAGGGCAGCCAGAGAGAAAGGTCGGGTTACCCACAAAGGGAAGCCCATCAGACTAACAGCAGATCTCTCGGCAGAAACTCTACAAGCCAGAAGAGAGTGGGGGCCAATATTCAACGTTCTTAAAGAAAAGAATTTTCAACCCAGAATTTCATATCCAGCCAGACTAAGTTTCATAAGTGAAGGAGAAATAAAATCCTTTACAGATAAGCAAATGCTTAGAGATTTTGTCACCACCAGGCCTGCCTTACAAGAGACCCTGAAGGAAGCCCTAAACATGGAAAGGAACAACCGGTACCAGCCATTGCAAAAACACACCAAAATGTAAAGACCATTGATGCTAGGAAGAAACTGCATCAACTAACGAGCAAAATAACCAGTTAATATCATAATGGCAGGATCAAGTTCACACATAACAATATTAACCTTAAATGTAAATGGACTAAATGCTCCAATTAAAAGACACAGACTGGCAAACTGGATAAAGAGTCAAGACCCATTAGTCTGCTGTATTCAGGAGACCCATCTCACATGCAGAGACATACATAGGCTCAAAATAAAGGGATGGAGGAAGATCTACCAAGCAAATGGAGAACAAAAAAAAGCAGGGGTTGCAATCCTAGTCTCTGATAAAACAGACTTTAAACCATCAAAGATCAAAAGAGACAAAGAAGGCCATTACATAATGGTAAAGGGATCAATTCAACAGGAAGAGCTAACTCTCCTAAATATATATGCACCCAATACAGGAGCACCCAGATTCATAAAGCAAGTCCTTAGAGACTTACAAAGAGACTTAGACTCCCATACAATAATAATGGGAGACTTCAACACTCCACTGTCAACATTAGACAGATCAACGAGACAGAAAGTTAACAAGGATATCCAGGAATTGAACTCATCTCTGCACCAAGCGGACCTAATAGACATCTATAGAACTCTCCACCCCAAATCACAGAATATACATTCTTCTCAGCACCACATCACACTTATTCCAAAATTGACCACATAATTGGAAGTAAGGCACTCCTCAGCAAATGTACAAGAACAGAAATTATAACAAACTCTCTCAGACCACAGTGCAATCAAACTAGAACTCAGGACTAAGAAACTCAATCAAAACCGCTCAACTACATGGAAACTGAACAACCTGCTTCTGAATGACTACTGGCTACATAACGAAATGAAAGCAGAAATAAAGATGTTCTTTGGAACCAATGAGAACAAAGATACAACATACCAGAATCTCTGGGACACATTTAAAGCAGTGTGTAGAGGGAAATTTATAGCACTAAATGCCCACAAGAGAAACCAGGAAAGATCTAAAATTGACACTCTAACATCACAATTAAAAGAACTAGAGAGGCAAGAGCAAACACATTCAAAAGCTAGCAGAAGGCAAGAAATAACTAAGATCAGAGCAGAACTGAAGGAGATAGAGACACAAAAAACCCTCCAAAAAATCAATGAATCCAGGAGTTGGTTTTTTGAAAAGATCAACAAAATTGACAGACCGCTAGCAAGACTAATAAAGAAGAAAAGAGAGAGGAATCAAATAGACGCAATAAAAAATGATAAAGGGGATATCACCACTGACCGCACAGAAATACAAACTACCATCAGAGAATACTATAAACGCCTCTATGCAAATCAACTAGAAAATCTAGAAGAAATGGATAATTTCCTGTACACTTACACTCTCCCAAGACTAAACCAGGAAGAAGCTGAATCCTTGAATAGACCAATAGCAGGCTCTGAAATTGAGGCAATAATTAATAGCCTACCCATCAAAAGAAGTCCAGGACCAGATGGATTCACAGCTGAATTCTACCAGAGGTACAAGGAAGAGCTGGTACCATTCCTTCTGAAACTATTCCAATCAATAGAAAAAGAGGGAATACTCCCTAACTCTTTTTATGAGGCCAACATCATACTGATACCAAAGCCTGGCAGAGACACAACAAAAAAAGAGAATTTTAGACCTATATCCCTGATGAACATCGATGCAAAAATCCTCAATAAAATACTGGCAAACCGGATTCAGCAGCACATCAAAAAGCTTATCCACCATGATCAAGTGGGCTTCATCCCTGGGATGCAAGGCTGGTTCAACATTCGCAAATCAATAAACGTAATCCAGCATATAAACAGAACCAAAGACAAGAACCACATGATTATCTCAATAGATGCAGAAAAGGCTTTTGACAAAATTCAACAGCCCTTTATGCTAAAAACGCTCAATAAATTCGGTATTGATGGAACGTACCTCAAAATAATAAGAGCTATTTATGACAAACCCACAGCTAATATCATACTGAATGGGCAAAAACTGGAAAAATTCCCTTTGAAAACTGGCACAAGACAGGGATGCCCTCTCTCACCACTCCTATTCAACATAGTGTTGGAAGTTCTGGCTAGGGCAATCAGGCAAGAGAAAGAAATCAAGGGTATTCAGTTAGGAAAAGAAGAAGTCAAATCGTCCCTGTTTGCAGATGACATGATTGCATATTTAGAAAACCCCATTGTCTCAGCCCAAAATCTCCTTAAGCTGATAAGCAACTTCAGCAAAGTCTCAGGATACAAAATTAATGTGCAAAAATCACAAGCATTCTTATACACCAGTAACAGGCAAACAGACAGCCAAATTATGAATCAACTTCCATTCACAATTGCTTCAAAGAGAATAAAATACCTAGGAATCCAGCTTACAAGGGATGTAAAGGACCTCTTCAAGGAGAACTACAAACCACTGCTCAGTGAAATCAAGAGGACACAAACAAATGGAAGAACATACCATGCTCATGGATAGGAAGAATCAATATCATGAAAATGGCCATACTGCCCAAGGTGATTTATAGATTCAATGCCATCCCCATCAAGCTACCAATGACTTTCTTCACGGAATTGGAAAAAAACTGCTTTAAAGTTCATAGGGAACCAAAAAAGAGCCCGCATTGCCAAGACAATCCTAAGTCAAAAGGACAAAGCTGGAGGCATCACGCTACCTGATTCAAACTATACTACAAGGCTACAGTAACCAAAACAGCATGGTACTGGTACCAAAACAGAGATATAGACCAATGGAACAGAACAGAGTCCTCAGAAATAATACCACACATCTACAGCCATCTGATCTTTGACAAACCTGAGAGAAACAAGAAATGGAGAAAGGATTCCCTATTTAATAAATGGTGCTGGGAAAATTGGCTAGCCATAAGTAGAAAGCTGAAACTGGATCCTTTCCTTACTCCTTATACAAAGATTAATTCAAGATGGATTAGAGACTTAAATGTTAGACCTAAAACCATAAAAACCCTAGAAGAAAATCTAGGTAGTACCATTCAGGACATAGGCATGGGCAAGGACTTCATGTCTAAAACACCAAAAGCAACGGCAGCAAAAGCCAAAATTGACAAATGGGACCTCATTAAACTAAAGAGCTTCTGCACAGCAAAAGAAACTACCATCAGAGTGAATAGGCAACCTACAGAATGGGAGAAAATTTTTGCAACCTACTCATCTGACAAAGGGCTAATATCCAGAATCTACAAAGAACTCAAACAAATATACAAGAAAAAAACAGACAACCCCATCAAAAAGTGGGCAAAGGATATGAACAGACATTTCTTAAAAGAAGACATTCATACAGCCAACAGACACATGAAAAAATGCTCATCATCACTCGCCATCAGAGAAATGCAAATCAAAACCACAATGAGATACCATCTCACACCAGTTAGAATGGCAATCATTAAAGAGTCAAGAAACAACAGATGTTGGAGAGGATCTGGAGAAATAGGAACACTTTTACACTGTTGGTGGGATTGTAAACTAGTTCAACCATTATGGAAAAGAGTATGGCGATTCCTCAAGGATCTAGAACTAGATGTACCATATGACCCAGCCATCCCACTACTGGGTATATACCCAAAGGATTATAAATTATTCTACTACAAAGACACATGCACACGTATGTTTATTGCGGTACTATTCACAATAGCAAAGACTTGGAATCAACCCAAATGTCCATCAGTGACAGACTGGATTAAGAAAATGTGGCACATATACACCATGGAATACTATGCAGCCATAAAAAAGGATGAGTTTGCATCCTTTGTAGGGACATGAATGCAGCTGGAAACCATCATTCTTAGCAAACTGTCACAAGAACAGAAAACCAAACACCGCATGTTCTCACTCATAGGTGGGAACTGAACAATGAGATCACTTGGACTCGGGAAGGGGAACATCACACACTGGGGCCTATCATGGGAAGGGGGGAAGGGGGAGGGATTGCACTGGGAGTTATACATGATATAAATGAATTGATGGGTGCTGACGAGTTGATGGGTGCAGCACAACAACATGGCACAAGTATACATATGTAACAAACCTGCACGTTATGCACATGTACCCTAGAACTTAAAGTATAATAAAAAAATAAACAAACAAACAAACAAAAAAATTCCTCTGTGGCAAGCATGGTAAAGCAGACATGGTTGCCCTATTTTATCCTCTCTGAAGACAGCTTTGGAGAAGTTCATTCTTATTCAAGGCTACAGAGTTCTATGGCATTAGGTCTGGATTTCTCCTTCTCCATCCAATGCTCCTTCCATTATCCCTCGCTGCCAAGTTTGGACTAGTTGAATGCAGAACTCTGATTCTATTTTAGATCTAGTATGTTGAATCTTTGTTCTCTGAAATTCTACCAATTATATTTCAGTCTTTTAATTTAGATCTTGGATTTGTATTAAGACATCAATTCATGACTTCACCTCCTTATCTTCCTTGGTTCTTATATTATTTAAGACCTCTGTAACTCTGTGTAGCAAAAATCCCAGCTTGATCCAGTTTTTTGTTGTTGTTGTTGTTTTTTAACAAAATGGGGGATGATGGAGTATTTCACTGAGCTCAACGTATAGAATGCAGCTGGGGCTCAAAAATAAGCTGGAAGGAAGAATTGGTCTCTGCACTTCTGTGCATATGTTTTATTCTCTCTTAGTAAATTGTTTTCCTCTACCTCTCAATCCTCACGCTGAAATAGTCATCACCGCCTTCAGAGATTTATGTACTGAAATGCAGTTGTTTCAAAATGATCCATCTGTTTCCATCTGTCCCAACTCTAACTCTCCCTGAGAAGTGAGTAAGCGGCCCAGCTTTGGTCAAGCATCTATCGCTGGACAAATCTGGTATAGCTAGGATGGGCAAAGTTACATCATACATATACAGTTGCTCCTCCTGTTACCTGAGGGGGATTGGTTCTGGAACCCCCAAGGACACCAAAATCCTTGGATGTTCCAGTCCTTTATGTAAAATGGCTCTGTCACGAGGCTGAAGTGCAGTCGTGTGATCTCGGCTCACTGCAACCTCTGCCTCCCTGGTTCAAGCAATTCTCTTGCCTCATCCTCCCAAGTAGCTGGGACTACAGGAGTGTGCCACCAGGCCCATTTTTTTTGCAATTTTAGTAGAGACAGTGTTTCACCATGTTGGCCAGAATGGTCTCAATCTCTTGACCTTGTGATCCTCCTGCCCTGGCCTCCCAAAGTGCTGGGATTACAGGTGTGAGTCACCGCACCAGGCCTCCTCCTGCATATTTTAAACAACCTCTACATTACTTATAATACCTAACACAATGTAAATGCTATGTAAATAGTTGTTACACTGCATTGTTTTTATTTGCATTATTTTTTATTATTGTATTGTTATATTTTACTGTTTTTTCTCCCCTGTTGTATTGTTATATCTTACTGCTTTTCTCCCCCCGAATATTTTTGATCCATAATTGGTTTAATCTACAGATATAGCACTTGTAGTAACAGAGGGCCAAGTGTATGGACATCGCATGGTAGGCCCCCAAAACTGAGAAGCAGCAGGGAGTGAAGGTTGGAAGTAGGTCTGGACAAGGTCCCCATGGCCAGAAATGTACCTAACTAAGCCCCTGCCCTTTGTGCTCAGGGTAAGGGGTTCCACCCCTGTGTAAAGCTCCATTCGAATTCTTACCCTGGGTTCCAATCTGGGCCCTCTTGCCTGCCCATATCACATTTCTCCACCCTGCCCCACTAATCTTGTTTTTCCCTATGCTGACTGAATTCAATTTTCCTTCTGGCCAAGCACGCAGACCATACCCATAAGGACTCCATATTCTCAAACCTACCCACCTCCACTGGCTTTGTATCCCAAGGCCACTTGGTCATTGCTCAATAACAGGCTCTCTGCAGTGCCACTCATGAATGAGATTGTGGAATCCACTCCAGCACCTCCAGTATTTCCAGTATGCAGTATGGCCCAGCTGGCCACAGGTCAATGGTTTTATTTCACCCTCCAAATAATCTTTCCCTCATCTTATTTCTCACTTCCCTCCCTCTACACTCTCATTCTACTTTCACTCGTGCATCATATACTCACTGCATACCTCCCCCCATCTATACCCTTTCCACCTTGCTGTGTTACTATTGCATTGACTTATCTGTCAATTTCTAGCCAATCATAACATCATCTTTCTCGAAACCCACATTCTTAGCCTACATTATTTTTGCTATTCTTTTTATGCATACGTTTAGGGAGAGCAGTTAGTGCTCTCTACAAACTCACTAAAACAGACAAATGCCCTTAGAAGAAAATGACAATTCTCAAAGTATACATTAATGAAACTCAAAAATTTCCAATTTTCATCAACCCATACAAATTGATAATAAAGTTGATTTGGAAGAGTAAACGCTCAGGATGCCTGAGAAATTTTTGTAAAATAAATTTGAGAGAAGAATTTGTATTACCAGATTCAAATATATTTTAAAGCAATTATAACTAAAACAACACAGTATTGTTATAAATAGATTAATGAAACAAAGTACAGAAACAGATTCATGAATATATGGGTAGTTAGTGACTTAAAATTAGTAAAGCAAAGAGGGCTGACTCATTAAATGATGTGGAGGCCATTAAGAACCATTTGGGCCGGGCGCGGTGGCTCAAGCCTGTAATCCCAGCACCTTGGGAGGCCGAGACGGGCGGATCACGAGGTCAGGAGATCGAGACCATCCTGGCTAACATGGTGAAACCCCGTCTCTACTAAAAAATACAAAAAACTAGCCGGGCGAGGTGGCAGGCGCCTGTAGTCCCAGCTACTCGGGAGGCTGAGGCAGGAGAATGGCGTAAACCTGGGAGGTGAAGCTTGCAGTGAGCTGATATCCGGCCACTGCACTCCAGCCTGGGCGACAGAGCGAGACTCCGTCTCAAAAAAAAAAAAAAAAAGAACCATTTGAAGAGGAATAAGTTACTCTTATCTCATATAAGACCCCAAGACAAAATGATGATTTATTAAAGAGCTCAGCATTTTTAAAAACCTGATAGTTGCTAGAAGTAAATACAGGAGAATATGTTTATCATTTAAGAGTGCAAGATATTTTTCTTATCAGCACACAGAGGTAAAAAACCACAAAGGATAAGATTAATAAATTTTACCAAAAAATATAGAATTTCTGTATGATACCATATATCACAGAGTAAAAAAATTTTAGAAAATTATTTTCAGCTTCTAGCATAAACAATATATAAAAAGCATGTATGGCTTAGTAAGGAAGGGGTAAAATCTCCAATTGAAAATACGAAAAGGAAATAGAAAAAGAATTTAAAAAGAACATATATAACTACACGAAAAGATGACCAATCTTATTATTAATCCAAGAAATAACAAATTAAAACAGTTAATTTCATTTGAGCCTCTAACAAATATTGAAGGAACAGCTTAAACTTAAATGAAATGGCTGATATTTAGCTGATATTCATACTGCAGTGTGGGTAAACAGCACTTTCATATATTATTGGTAAAACCAGAAAGAGCTGAAAAATTTTAAAACAATTTTCTAACACACATCAATCTATCAGTTTGCTAATACGTGTAAAAATTTTAATTCCACTTGTAGGAGTTTATCCTGCAGAAATACTCTCATTAGCATCTAAAGATACATGGACCAAGATATTCTCAGAAACATTATTTGTAAAACCAAATAATTGAAGGCTATTTAAACATATTTCAGTAGGAGAACGGTTAAATAAATTATGGTCCAATCATACTACGGAATGCCAAAAAATCGTTAAAAAGATAGAGATAAATGTGTATTTACTGCTCCTGAAGAGTGTCCATGATATATTGTTAAGTGAAAAAACTAGCCATAAAACAGTATGTGTAGTACTGTTCCATTTCTGCAAAATAAGAATGTATTTGAATATGAACAGAAAAGAGCCTGTAATGATATACATGAAGCTGTTAACAGTGGTTATCTTGAGATGAGGAAATTATGTATTTACTTTATACATCTCTGTTATTTAAATGTTATAAGACAAGCTTATATTCTGTGTCTATTCAGAAAAAAAGTTTTGAAAAATATTTACTGATTAAGTACCCCTGGCTCTCCATCTCTGGCCAGAGTCTACCATGTCATCTGCCGGGTCTTGAACTCAGTGATGGCTGTGTGAAATCATCTTTCAATGACTAAATCTGGGGTGTCCTTCAAATCTCCCAAATTCTTAAAAGATGCAAAAATAGTCATTGCACCCAAACAGTTCTTATAGTGAACCTGAAAGAGCTGAAAGAACTATCAATTTTGCAGAGGATAATGCCAATACATTTTGTTCTGTTTAAGTTCAGCAATTGTTGAAAACAATGTGTATGTGTGTATGTGTGTATGTGTGTGTGTGTGTGTGTGTGTGTGTGTGTGTCTGCTAAGCAAACTTAAGAGTGCTTGTCTTCCTTTTATCCCTGAAAGTCAAAGAGAGACTTAACAGGCCAAGAATGTTATACCAAGCACCTGAACTAACATTTGAGGTCTGGGTCAAAAGGAGAATCGACTGATGGTTGGCATTTTTTCAAAAGTTTTTCAAGTGATGCCAAATAATTAGAACGAGATCATGTTAGAGGCATTCAGACAGAGTATCTCTGGGGACAGGAGGCAGAGGATGGAGGGGGAGGACAAAGATTCTACCCTTTATTCCTCATCTCCACATTTGATTTTGCCATCAGTTGTCCCTTATTAGTGTGGACTCTCTTTTTTCCATGGAAATGTATCTAATTTAATTGCAAAACATGCAAGACGGGCAATCCATCTTGTCCCCACTGTCCATGTAAACAATACAGAAGGGTGGGCTGTTTTCTCTAGCTACGTCTCTGGCAGCCTGTTCACTTTCAAATTAAAGGAATTAGAGGGTAAACATGGTAACCACAATTAAGATATTTTTAGAAACATAAAATCCTCTGGAAAACATGACACTAATACTGGTATTATGATTGAAGTTAGGAATTATGGTTATTAGAAGCTTTGCAGTTTAAGTGCCTCATAAATCTAATCACCTCACACATCCAGTGATTCTGTTGCTATATTTACTGCAGACATCTATGATGACAGACAGTACCTTTGAGAAGGGCCAGATAAACAAAATATTTTATATGCTCAAGCTTCTTAGTGTCTAATGGATTCATATCATGGAGAGAAAAAGGCTTCATTAAAGGAACTGCACCAGGTGCTGAGAGCCGATTTACCATGGAGATTTGATCTGAGTTATCTTCTCCTATTTAATGGGAATACTGCTGTTTCAATCCCAGAGTCCGGAGCACAGAATGGACAGGGAGGGCCAGGGAATGGGGGTGGCAGGGTGCAGAGGAGGACATGGTAAGCTGACAACTCTGTAGATATGAAACTTTCCCTGACAACTTGGAACCCATCTGGAAGAAATATTATGTAAAACCTGGTGGCATGTGTTACGTGTCCAGGATCCTTAGAATATCCATTGTTATTGGAAAGATATCTCAACGAGGAGTGAATTTCACAATGTAACCCCAGAATCCTCCTCTCCTGATGCAACTATGCTGTGGGTGCCTGTGTAACCTTGAGAAGGAAATGAAATTAGGTAGGAAGTTATAATCACCAGACGTCAGAGCAGAGATGGAACCATTTTAGTATTATGCCTGACCTTTGGCCATTTCTTGAAATCAAATGTGATGCTTACTACTGGAATCCTAATCTTATAGATTAAAATTTATGCTTGAGAATGTTACTGTGTGGTAGGTGGCAAATTAGGAACATTTTTAAGGCTATGAATTCCTTTTGATTTTTCTTCCAGCAACAGTGTAAATGCAGAAATACTGCCACAGTGGCTGAGACATGCCCAGTAGTCTTGCCTCCCAGTCACCACACACCCACCACAAAGTCTACTGATTTTCTTACATTACCTGTGGGCAGAAATCACAACTTCTCAATCTTCCTACCCCTTAAGAGAGTGGCCCTTTCATGTTTCAGACAATACATATGATTAATGGAGAAGGCCAGACAAGGGAACATGCCAGAGATGGGGCATCTACAGTCCTGACCACATTGACAATTACAGCTTAGATTTTGAGTGTGTGTTTGTGAGTGCAAACAATGCTCGCTGCGTGTGTACATGTGCGTGAGTGCAGCGTGACAAGCTTCAGCAATCCAGGAAAGAATTATGGCATCTGGAACCAGGAAGAGGCCATGGGGAATACGTAACCAAAAGAAGACAGATTAAAAAGACATTGAGAAAGCAGAGTCGACAGGATTTGGTTGTTGTCTGAGTATGCCAAGTAGAGGAGTGTGAGGAATCAAAGATGGCAGCTGGGTTTGTTTCTGGCTTCTGTAACTCATTACATGGTAGAAACAGGTTTGGGGAGAAAAATGATGGATTTAGTTATAAACATACTGAGCGTGAAATGCCTGTGGCTATCAAGATGGGGAAGACCAACAGTACTAATAAGGTACAAGAACAGCCAAAATAAAAATAAGAGAATGAAGCTGGGAAAAAAGAACAGAAAATGGATTTTTATAGCTGAAGACTTGATGTACTTTTCTTATAATTAAAATACTGTTTTAGCAAGGAGAACAATGTAAGAAGTGCCAGAATGATGAACTCTTTGGGGACTAAGTGGCATGATTTTGCCTTAATTCCTAATAAACAGGTGAGCTTTCATTCTAGGCACCTTTACAAATAGGAACGCCATCCACTTAAATAACTGAGATTCTACCATCAAAAGAAACAAACAAAAGAAAACAAACAAAAACTTACAAAATAAACAAAATCAAAAGTATCTAAAGGAAAACTCTTGTATTATGAGATTACCACATTCTTATGAAAAATAAAATAACCACACATTTTATGTCATATTCCTTCAAAATGTTTTACTGATAGAAAAAGAATAATCTTTGACCTTATCTAAATATGTACAATTCTGATAGAAAAAATCACGGTGTGGAGAAGGCCAGAAGCATGAATTATGCATGCCACATCATCACACTTTTTCCTCAATATAGAGCTGCAGCTGCTTTGTATGGAAAAAGAAATTAGAATGGAACAGATATTGAGGAATTTTCTCCATAACTGGTTCTTACTCACCTTAAATGTAAAATTTTATTTAGCTTATTTCAAAGGGAGACATCCTTATTACGGGAACACATTTACTGGCGCCTGTTGGAAAGGATTTAATGCAAACAAGCCTGAAATAATTGAAGGAAAAACACCTTCTGACTGTTCTCAGAAGAGCTTAGCAAAGAAGAGGATGGCAGGAAAGAATTACTTTATTATATTGATTTTCTTGGAGAAATCAAAGGAGGATAACTCAAATAGACCAATTCACTTTTGCCAAACTCGGTGGAAGCAAGTAGAAGAGCCGTGAATTTACGTGTCAAAAACTGTTTGCAATCATTTAGTTGAACATGGAAATCAGGATTTGCACATTATTACTCTAATAAAATAGCTAACACAAGAGGATATCTGGCTTCGTTTGCACGTATTCCCTGTTTTAAATGACTGCAAGTATAATGGGTGTAAGTTTGTCTAACACAATGTTTACAGTCCAATCAGATCATTAACCTGAAATATGAAAAGAGTGATGCGGTTATTGTGGTGCAATAACAAAGACACTGGAGCACAACAAAAGTAATTGGAATACAGTTCTCTCAAAGCTAAAATCTATTTCACTTTCACAATGAGTAAAATATTTCAATTTTATAAAGACTTTCCCATAGTAGTTAACATTGGTCATGCATCTAGTGGCTTGTTGTCTTTTGTGGTACATCAAATAATATCACAAAAATAATATTAATCTGTAATAAAATAACTTTACATTTACTTTGTTTACATTCTTTATGAATATGCAAATTATTCTTTATGAATATGCAAATTATTTAGTATTTACAGAATTCTAACTCTCCGATTCATTCTTCTATGACTACGAGAACCCATTTCAGCATTTTCCAAAGTGTGTTCCCTGGAACACTGTTTCCACAGAATGCCAAATGTATGTTACTCAAATAAATGGCACTTCCTAGTCAGATAGGAAGGAGAAAGGCTGGGAAACAAAGTTAAATGGATTTTTCAATTGCAGAACTTCTCAGATCTTTTCATACATTCATGCACATGGAAAATCTCCAGGGAGGTATATATACAGGCCACTGAGTTCCCCGAGTATTTTCACCTCTCAATCCCCTTTTCTTGGTGAGCATCTTTTAGAAATGGCAATTTAGGAACCACTAACCTGTTTATTTTCATTATCTGGGCCAGGCAGCTTGAGTAACAGGTGAAGGAGACAGGCATAAATGACAATAGGAAGGGGTTCAGTGGGGGTGGGGTTGGAGCACACCAAAGAGTAGCATCCAACTAACAGGGGCAGTTCTGACTCATTTTTGGTCACAGAAAAGCAGCAGGATAGACATTTCAAATTTTTAAGAGCAGAAGGAAATTTGGATTTTTAACTGGTTGAATTTGTTTTTAAAACTCTGTGGCCCAAATGTGTCTGTTGCAAAATATGGACCTTGAGTCTCCTGATTTAGACTTTTGTCCCAGGATAGCACTTTCAAAACCCATTCTGCAAAACTTTTTGTCCAGAAAAGCCACACCCAAATAAAATCTTCTTTACTTTGCTCAAGGTCATTGTATGTGTAAGGCCACTGGTAATGACAGAGGTTGTCTGGTCACTCTGCTGGCCACTGTTAAAAACAAAGTTATGCAGAAACGACATTGGATCGCCTCACTTCCTTGCGGCCTACAGATCAAAACATGCTGCCCAGATCTCTTTAAATGTATCCCGTGAATATTAAAAGCACAATCAGGCCGGACACAGTGACTCATGCCTGTAACTCCAGCACTTTGGGAGGCAGAGGTGGGTGGATCATGAGGTCATGAGGTCAGGAGATCAAGACTACCCTGGCTAACACAGTGAAACCCCATCTCTACTTAAAAAAAAAACAAAAAATTAGCCAGGTGTGGTGGATCACACCTGTGGTCCCAGCTGCTTGGGAGGCTGAGACAGGAGAATCGCTTGAACCCGAGAGGCAGACGTTGCAGTGAGCCAAGATCACGCCACTGCACTCCAGCCTGGGTGACAGAGCAACACTCCACCTAAAAAAAAAAAAAGCATAATCAAAGTTGACTAGGAGAAAAGAACAAAATTGATAGTGAATGTATTAGTTTGTTAGGGCTACATTAACAAATACCATAGAATGAGTGGCTTAAACAACAGAATTTTATTTCCTCGTAGTTCTAGGGGCCAGTAGTCTAGGATCAAGGCATCAGCAGGATTGGTTTCTTCTGAGGCCTCGTCCCTTGGCTTGCAGATGGTCACCTTCTGGCCATGTCCTCACATGGTTGTCTGTGTTGTTGTGTCCTAATCCTAATCACTTCCTTCAAAGACAGCACTCAGATACACACCCCACCCTAATAACTTTTAGGGTTATTTTACTTTACCTCTTTAAAGACCTATTGACAAATACAGTCAAGGTCTGAGGTACTGGGAGTTAGGACTGTAATATGAATTTTGGGAGAATGCAATTCAGCCCATAATAATAAATGACCTTACAAGGACAGAACCCAATAGATCTCTTTTTTAACTTGCATTTATTTTACAAAAATCACCTAAGATTATACAAATAAGAAAATGTAGACTGGGCATGGTGGTTCATACTTATAATCCCAGCACTTTGGGAGGCCAAGGCAGGAGGATCGCTTGAGCCCAGGAGTTTGAGACCAGCCTG
Source organism: Trachypithecus francoisi (assembly GCF_009764315.1). Taxonomy (NCBI): domain Eukaryota; kingdom Metazoa; phylum Chordata; class Mammalia; order Primates; family Cercopithecidae; genus Trachypithecus; species Trachypithecus francoisi. The sequence goes on along the minus strand of NW_022681458.1, from coordinate 66,304,906 downwards.
GGCAATATAGTGAGGCCCAATGTCTAAAAAACTTTTTAAATAGCCAGACATGGTGGCACGTGCCTGTAGTCCCAGCTACTTGGGAGGCTGCAGTGGGTGGGTAGCTTGAGCCAGGGAGGTTGAAGATGCAGTGAGCTATAATCATGCCACTGTACTCCAGCCTGGGTGACACAGTGAGGCCCTGTCTCAAAAGAAAAAAAAAAAAAAAGGAAGAAAGAAAGGAAAAGAAATAAAGTGGCAAAGCTTGCCACAGGAAAGTGAAACATCAAACTAAAATTGGTAAAGAAATGATTGGAAGATATCTTTGAAAAGCCAAGTGTTTTTAAAATCAACGTGGCCCACCAATACCTAACATAGGGCTTCAAAATATTGCTGACCATAACATCCAGGTCTAACTGGTGATAGATGAGAGTTTCTAGACAGTGGGAGAACAAGAGAGAGAGCATAGTATGGCATGTGTATAGCACATCCTGCAAATCACATGGCTGAGCTACACCAGAGAAAGTATCAATTCTATGTCAAATTCCCAGAAAGAGTAAAGGGGCTGGCTGGTAGCTAGTAAGTGTTGGGAAGGTTAAATCCTACCAGATGGGGCTTTGTTTTTTGTTTTTTGTTTTTAAGAGCATTGGCTTTCATTTTCTGTACAAGTCATACTAACAGATTAGGAAGAAAAGCAGAGAGAGCAACAGAAACAGTATACATAGACTTCAGTGGGGCTGAAAATTTTTGCTTAACAGCTTTTATGACAAGGGCAGGACCCTATTGTTGGTTGTAGGGCTGGGATCCAAAGAGTAATTTTAGTGGCTTGATGTCAGCAAAAGGGCATTCCCAGAACACTAGTCCTTGGTCTGATATCTTAGCGTTTTTATTAGTAAGTGCAATGACTCAATGGACATGCTGACTATGCAGCTGACAATACTTTAAGAGAAAGAGATTTGTTTGATAGAAGCCAGGAAAGCAAAAAGTATGAAGGTAGTGTATTCAAAAGGTTCTCTTAGACTGGGAGAGACTTTGGGGACTTCTAGACCTACCGCCTTTAAGTGGAAATATAAGTGTAAGTGTGCTCTTTAAATGCATGACATACTTAAAAGAGTTGAAGCTTTTTTTTCTTCCATCTACCTAAGAGACTTGAGCCAATTTCAGTTGGGTGGTGCAGCCTTATGGCCATGTCTTACATAGTTGTATAACTTAATAAGCATCCATTCTGGGTCCCAACCTAAGACTGGTCCTTGGTTGTTGGATAAAATGCCCTCTGTGTATCTTAATTTCATTGAACATCTGGGATAAAAGGGGTTGTTCTTATAATACTTTATACATAAAATACCTTTCAGCTAAAGACTCCAAATACCCATGCACCTATAAAGTTATTATTTTGACTAGAGGCTGTAAGTGTGAGAACATTTCACATAAATAAGGTAGAGATGGATTCCTGGCCCACTTGAGCCTCAGATGTTGTTAATGTCATCAGAGTTATGTGTTTATCCTACAACAGCTGAACTCATGGCTTGGCAGGTCAAAAACCTTTCTGTGCACTTTTCAACCCACACTGAAATTCCAGCGTCTGGGAAAACACTCAGGAAAATATTATTTCCATTTGCAAATTTCCTTATGGTCACATTGTTATTTTGGCACAAGCGGGCAGAAATTAAATGTTTGTCAAATCCATATTACTGGCCTCACCAGCTAATGTATAATTCTGGCTTTGCCCTTTAGTTTTTATTAGGGCAACAAAGAATTGGTTTTAAACTTTCTTAAAGATCTGCCTTCATAAATTCTTAGGGAAACACAGATGTCAGGCTTAACCTGCAGATGGAAACCAAAACAGTGAAATCTTATCAAAATTGAAGGTCTGCCTATAGAAAACATAATTCCCCCAACACACACAAAAATGTGTGGGTTTCAACTCATGCCTCCCTCAGTTTGACTGTTACATAAGGTTTCCTTTACTAAATGAACATTTACTGAGCACCTCCTAAGCACTGGATGCTGTTAAGCACTAGAGAAGGTATAAAGATGAATCAGACAAGGTGCCTGCATTCAATGTGCCCATAATCTGGGGAAAAAAACAAATACTAAAGAAAGTAATTACGATTCTATGAAAAGGGGACTTTAACAGAAGCAAGTGGCTGGTGTGCTGATAACATAGAGGAGACCATGCCTAACTGCCAGGGCAGGTGGGGAAAGGAGAGACTTCTGTCTGCCTGGGAGTCCTAAGTCAGCAATCGGTTTCCACACTCTTGAGAGGGGTTGGCAAACTATGATGCATAGGCCAAATCCAAGCCACTTCTTGTTTTCATAAATAAAACTTTATTGTAACACAGCTATGCTCGATCATGTACATATTGTCTATGGTTACTTTTGAGCGGCAGTGACTGAGTTGAGTATTGAAGCTGTGTGGTAGGCAGAACAATGATCGCCCCAAAACTGCCTACTCCCTAATAACTGGAACTCATGAATATGTTATTTCACATGACTCAAACTAATTACATGAGTCTTTAAAAGCGGATGATCTTTCTCCAGCTCTGGCCCATGAGACAGATGGCAGAATAAGGATTTGATGTCCTAATGCTGGTTCCAAGATGTAGGAGGCTGTGTGCAAGAAACTACTCAAGAAAAGAAAATGCATCCTCCCTAGAGCCTCCAGGAAGGACAGCAGTCTTGATTTAAGCCCACTGAGACCCATGTTGACTCTGTTCTACAGAACTGCAAGGTAAATTTCTGTTGTTTTAAGTCACTGAATTTGTGGTAATTTGTTACAGCAGCAATAGAAAACAAACAAAGATGGAGAGTATGTGGCCCTGAAGCCTAAAATATTTATTCTTTACCCTTTTACAAGAAAAATGTGCCAATCCATGTTCCTGAATATGCCTGGTGTAGGGGTGGAAATGGCTCCACTCCTATCACAAAAGACAGGTTAACAAGAGAAAAACCTAACACGTTTATTTAATCGAAGTTTTATGTGACATGGGAGCCTTCAGACATGAAGATCCAAAGAGGCAGGGAAACTGTCCATTTTTTTGCTTAGGTTCAATAAAATTTGACAGGGTGTAGAAATGTAATTGGACAAAAGGATAGGACCTAATAGTAATAAACTGGGGAAGAACACTCAGAAAAGCCTGTCTTCTAGATTCTTTGTGGCCTCTCTGTGTAGCATGTCTTCCCCCCCAGGCCTGTGGCAGGACCCCACTGGAATGGGAAAAGGGTAAGAGTGACCTTTCTAGGTTTTATGGCTTGCTTTGGGGAAAAGTGGTTCTAATATCTATGACCTGTCCTGGGGAAGAGGAATTCTGGTTTTTACTCATCACTTCCAGGGGAGAAAAGGGGGCAGGAGACAGGAAGGCAGGAGAAGGTCAGAACTTGCTTCTGAGACCTTCCAATGTCCTTCAGTTTAAAATATTCAGCATGCCAAAATTCTATATATTGAGGTATCATGTTCTGAGCCCCAACTCTGGCAAATATTCCAAAGATGTTTCAAAAGCCAGCAGCAGAAACTACTAATTGTCCCCAGGATATATTGTCTTTTTCTTCCTTTTAGTAAGAGGACCCCATGCATACGTAAGTTTTATAAGGGCTCATGAGCACACAGCTACAGGCTACATTTGTTAGCCTCCCTTGCAGCTAGGTATACCCATGTTCCCAAGCTCTTGCCAGTGGATTGTGACTAGAAGTGATGTGTGCAACTCTAAGGTGAAAGCAAATTTGGAACTGGGTAACAGGTAGAGACTGGAACAGTTTGGAGGGCTCAGAAGAAGAGAGAAAAATGTGGGAAAGTTTGGAAGTTCCTAGAGACTTATTGTATGGCTTTGACCAAAATGCTAATAGTGATATGGACAATCAAATCCAGGCTGAAGTCATCTCAGATGGAGATGAGGAACTTGTTGGGAACTGGAGCAAAAGTGACTCTTCTTATGTTTTGGCAAAGACACTGGTGGCATTTTGCTCCTGCCCTGGAGATTTGTGAAACTTTGAACTTAAGAGAGATGACTTAGGATATCTGGAAGAAGAAATTTCTAAGCAGCAAAGCATTCAAGAGGTGACTTGAGCACTGTTAAATGCATTCAGTTTTAAAAGGGAAACAGAGCATAAAAGTTTGGAAAATTTGCAGCCTGACAATGCGATAGAAAAAAAAAAATCCCATTTTCTGAGGAGAAATTCAAGCTGGCTGGAGAAAGTTGCATAAGTAACAAGGAGCTGAATGTTAATCGCCAAGACAATGGGGAAAATGTCTCCAGGGCATGCCAGAGACCTTTTCGGCAGGACTTTGCATCACAGGCCCAGAGGTTTAGGAGGAAATAATAGTTTTGTGGGCCAGACTCAGTGTCCCTCTGCTATGTGCAGTCTAGGGACTTGGTGCCCTGTGTCCCAGCCATGACTAAAAGGGGCCAAGGTACAGCTCAGGCTATTGCTTCAGAGGGTTGAAGCCCCAGGCCTTGGCAGCTTCCATGTGGCATTGAGCCTGTGGTGCACACAAGTCAAGAACTGAGGTTTAGGAACCTCTACCTAGATTTCAGAGGATGCATGGAAATGGAGGGGCAGGGCCCTCATAAAAACTTCTGCTTGGGCAGTGTGGAAGGGAAATGTGAGGTTGGAGCCCCTGCACAGAGTCCCTACTGGGGCACTGCTTAGTGGAGCTGTGAGAAGAGGGCCACTGCCCACAAGACCCCAGAATGGTAGATCCACCAACAGCTTGAACCGTGTGCCTGGAAAAACCACAGACACTCAATGCTAGCCCATGAAAGCAGCCAGCACGGGGACTATACACTACAAAGCCACAGGTGCAGAGCTGCCCAAGGCCATGGGAGGCCACCCCTTGCATTGGCATGACCTAGATATGAGACATGGAGTCAAAGGAGATCATTTTGGAGCTTTAAGATTTGACTGCTCTGCTGGATTTTGGACTTGCATGGGGCCTGTAGCCCCTTTGTTCTGGCTAATTTCTCCCATTTAGAATGGCTGTATTTACCCAATGCCTGTATCCCCATTGTATCTAGGAAGTGACTAACTTGCTTTTGATTTTGCAGGCTTATTGGTGAAAGGAAATTACCTTGTCTCAGCTGAGACTTTGGACTGTGGACTTTTGAGTTAATGCTGAAATGAGTTAAGATTTTGGGGGACTGTTGAGAAGGCATGATTGGTTTTGAAATGTGAGGACATGAGATTTGGGAGGTATGGAAGGACATGGTTTGACTGCGTCTGCACCCAAGTCTCATCTTGAATTCCCATGTGTTGTGGGAGGGACCCAGTGGGAGGTAATTGAATCATGGAGACAGGTCTCTCCCATGCTGTCTCACAATAGTGAATAAGTCTCACAAGATCTAATGGTTTTCAAAAGGGGAGTTTCCCTGTACAAGCTCTCTTCTCTTGTCTGCCACCATGTGAGATGTGGCTTTCACCTTCTACCATGATTGTGAGGCCTCCCCAGCCATGTGGGACTGTGAGTCCATTAAACCTCTTTCTTTTGTAAATTTCCCAGCCTTGGGTATGTCTTTATCGGCAGCATGAAAACAGATTAATACAAGTGGTCACATGGAGATGCTCAGGTCAGTAGTCCTGGCTAAGCCCATTCTTCAGTCACCCCAATCAGATGCGAAACATATGAGTAAAAAAAAATCATCTCGGAAGTAGATTCTCCAGCCCTAATTATTCCAGCCCTGATAATTTGAGACACACCCAGTTATAAGAGACATCTCAGATGTTATGAAACAGAGAAGAGCTATTTGCTTTTTCTGAATTCTTGATTCACAGAATCCATGAGCACAATAAAATGGTTATTCTATACCACTAGGTTCTGAAGAGGTTTGTTACACCTCTCCCTAGGAATGAAGGAAGAGGAAAATGAGTTAGAGGACAAGGCAAAAAAATCCACTGTTCTCCCAATCACCCAGAAGCCAACAATTGGGATCATCCTGAAAAGGCAAATGAGATATCTCCTGCATGACCTTCAACTTGGGTGATAGAACCCCAAAGGCTTCACCAGTTCACACCCGCAGACCTGGGTCCTCTGAGCCACTTTGGGGCTTGCCTTACCATATATAGCGTATCATTGAAAATCCAGCTGTAGTAATACTATGAAACTAACACCATTATTCTAATTTTACCCTTAAGATAAACCTTTGCAGAAAAGAATGCCCTGCAGAGTGTATCAGATGATCCAGGAAATGTCACTACAGAAACGCCAAGTATCTTGGTAGCATCATTCTAATTTCTATGAGGCAATATTGCTACAAGGTGTGATGAATACCAGTATACCACCAAGCAACTTGGATTTCTATGACATCTCTCCTCCCGGAAGTGTGCTGGTGTGCAATAACTTGGGGCTTACAGTGAATTAAGGGCTGTGAACTTGCTGACATACACTGGCAGCCAGGCTGGGATCAGCCCACAGGAAGAGAAAGAAAAGCAAATCTTCCTCCCTGCTGTAAATGATCCCTCTGCCATTGGGAGTTCTCAAGTCTTTGTGAACCTATGTTTGCTAAGATCCTTGGCCAATCTAGTTAAAACCAAATACTAGTTAAAGCCAAAACCCATACCCTGTTTAACCCATTAGTGGGTGTACTTCTTGAAATACAATCTTGCATTACCTAACAATGACACATTCTGAGAAATGTGTAGTTAGGTGATTTTGTCATTGTGTGAACCTCATATAGTGTACTTACACGAATCTAGATGGTATAGCCTCCTACACACCTACACTGTAAGATATAGCCAGTTGCTCCCAGGCTGCAAACCTGCACAGCATGTTACTATACTGAATACTGTAGACAACTCTAACACAACGAACAGAAAAGGTGCAGTAAAAATACAATATTACAGTCTTACAAGACCACCCTCATATATGTGGTTTCACATTGACCAAAACGTCATTATGTGATGCATGACTACATATTATACGACTATAATTTTTTAAATTGTAAATGAATTTATTCTGAAGATCAAACTAGATTTGCTCAATGCTCACTTGGTAACTCTTGCAATAGCTTTTAACCAAATGCAATAAAGACTAGACCAAGGTTTATTGATGGAATGAGAGAGCAAATGAGAAGAAGCTTTAACATTCACATAATTAGATTTTATTTAGAAATGCTTGTATCTGTTAAAACCATCATCAAAAGGTAGCTAATTTTGTTGAAACTTGACTGACAGAATACGCTTTTCCTTACCAAGTGGTTGAAGTTTAAAGTTTCCAATGCCCACTAGTAATCTTTTCTCAGCCCTGCCCCCACTTGCCACCACTCCACTGACCTCTTTGCTAGAAAGATTCCGTGTTTAATATTTTCTTTCATTGTAAACTGCATCCTTGTCAAGCTTTGGGACCCATTTCAATATTGATATAAGTAAAGTTGGTCTGAGAAATAAAGTCCCAAAGGCTATTCTCAAGGATCCCTGCAAATGTATTTTATCCAAGGAACAGTTCATTATTTTTTCCTTTGTTTTTGTTTTTTGAAATGGAGTCTTGCTCTGTTGCTCAGGGTAGAGTGCAGTGGCACGCTCACTGCAACCTCTGCCTCCCGAGTCCAAGGGATTCTCTGGCCTCAGCCTTCTGAGTAGCTGGGATTATAGGCGCCCCCCCACCTCACCCAGCTAATTTTTGTATTTTTAGTAGAGAGGGGTTTCACCATCTTGGCCAGGCTGGTCTTGAACTCCTGACCTCATGATCCACCCGCCTCAGCCTCCCAAAGTGCTGGGATTACAGGTGTGAGCCACTGCTCCTGGCCAGTCATTAGAAATCATTAGGTTTTCTTAATGCACTGGGATACTTTCCAGATGACAAAACCCACTAAATAGACAACAGGATAGATTGTAAAATGCATAGTTCTAAATGATAGCTTCACATTAAGTGGGAGACTTTCAGTATAATTGGAACTGATATCATCTAGTGCTCCCCAGGGTGTTTGAAATGATACATTCCAGCTCTCTATTCCATGATTAGTCTATTAGTAAACTTTATCTTGAATATTTTGATTTTTAGTTCCACTGGCACTCTCCCATCACTAAATATTACCTACATACTTCACACCCTTTAACATCAGCATTGAAATACTAAGATTTACAGAAAGTCCCTTTTGCCTTAGGATATTTCTTTTTTTTTTTTTTTTTTTTTTTTTTTTGAGGCGGAGTCTCGCTCTGTCGCCCGGACTGGAGTGCAGTGGCCGGATCTCAGCTCACTGCAAGCTCCACCTCCCGGGTTTACGCCATTCTCCTGCCTCAGCCGCCCGAGTAGCTGGGACTACAGGCGCCCGCCACCTCGCCCGGCTAATTTTTTTGTATTTTTAGTAGAGACGGGGTTTCACCGTGTTAGCCAGGATGGTCTCGATCTCCTGACCTCGTGATCCGCCCGTCTCGGCCTCCCAAAGTGCTGGGATTACAGGCTTGAGCCACCGCGCCCGGCCGCCTTAGGATATTTCTTAGAGTTATAGATTCTCTTCCTAAACATCTAGTTAAGTATAAGGCAAGAACCTATCAGCCAATACATCTTTCAAATAAATTTTTAAAAGGTGTTTTCCAAATAATACTTTTGATTTTACCAACTTATAACTACTCTGGAAAAATTACTTTCTTTTGCTTAAAACTTTAAAATGAAGTTTCTTTTAGATATCTATTCCTTTTAGATTATCTGTTGTGACCCTTTAAAGCGACGATTTGCAACCTATTTGGCACCAGGGACTGGTTTCGTGGAAGACAATTTTTCTATGGGTCAGGGTGGGTCGGGGGTGGAGAATGTTTTGGGATGAAACTGTTCCACTTCAGAACATCAGACATTAGTTAAATTCTCATAAGGAGCATGCAACCTAGATCCCTCACATGCGCAGTTTACAGTAGGGTTGGCGCTCCTATGAGAATCTAATGTGGCCACTGAACTGACAGGAGGTAGAGCTCAGGCGGCAATGCTCTCTTGCCCACCACTCCCCTCCTGCTGTGCGACCCGGTTCCTAACAGGCTGTAGACCAGTACTGGTCCATGGCCCAGGGGTTGGGGACCCCTGCTTTAAAGGTGAAGGGCAGAACAGGCTAGTCCTATATCTACTAACTAGCCTGCAAATAGATTCTTAATGGAACCACAGTTAGAGCAGTCATTCTTATAAAACAGAAGGTTTAGGTATTAGTGCTGGGTTTGCCCCTAACTGCCTGACCTTGGATGAATCACGTCACCTCTTTGGACTTCAGCTTCCTCATCTACAAAATTAAGTTCAAAACAGAAGACCTTGCAAGTTGTTTCTTGTCAGCACAGATATTAGTTGTGCTTGAGTATTTATAATTCTTTAACTCTTGCTCTAATGTGTGTGTCATCCAGTTCAGTAATTCAACAAGCCATGACTTACTGAGCCACTGCAAAATGAAAAACACATGCTTGGCACCATACGTGATACCAAGATGACAGACGCAGAACCTCCACTCAAGGAATCCCAATTTAGCTGGGAAGATAGGACCAAGACATGAAGTTGTATGATGTCACCAAACAATGTACAAATTGGCCCCAGTGTCAATCTTTGACTGTTCAGCTGCAGATTTTGAAGGCCTCCCAACAGCTCACCCTTTCTAAACCGGGAGGCAATAAGAACCAAGTTTAGCAATGTATTAGAGGACAGATCCTCACTAGCTTGGTCTATAATCCTGAAGTGGGTATCCTGAACCCCACTCCCCTGCCACAGACACCCAGGTGCTTTCAAGTAAACACTGCACAATCCATATGATAGTTTTTTTCTACTCTGTTTTCTTATGAATTTTATCAGTTAGTGTGCAGGCTAAGGTGTTGCATCAGAATCCCACAAATTGGAGTCGCTTAAATTAGAAGTTTAACTATTTCTAATGTAATAATGGTCCAGAAGCTGGTAGTGTAGTTCTATTGTCCTCTACACCTGGCTTGAATTTCTGGACCCAAGAAAGCTGTTGCAATTTCATACATTAATGTGGTGATGGCAATGATGACCGCAAAGTGTGAAAATGGTGATGGCAAATGGTGATGGCAAAGCAATGGTGATAGCAAAATAACTTGAGTGCCACAATCTTGAAGAGTGAGTATGGTGTTTAGGTAAATAAATTATCGAGGGCTTTGAATTTATTTAAATAACCAAAATCAAGCCTATCTCAGTGCTTCTCCCCAAAATTGTGTAACCGAGAGTGTTTTCATAGATGTGTTCCTAATTTTCTCTAAGAACTTGTTTTTCTGCTGATGAAGAGCATTTGAAGTGGAAAAGCATAGAGCCTCAAGACAGCAAAACCAGGGGTTGGGGGAAACTCAGAGGTAGTGTAAATGATACAACCATACTGAAATGCAGCCAAGAAGTTTGCATTAAGAGATTTGCTGCTGTTTGGGCAGAAAGAAGACTGATGTTTGCATTCAGCCTCTCCTGATGTGTTGTGTAGTGGGATTGTTTTTAAGCTTGAAAATACTTTAACAGGCTGTTTCCAATGTACAAACTTAGAAGTCCCAACCTCTGTTGAAGAAGGAAGGAGGGGCGACAGTTTGTAGAGAGATGCAAATAGACACTTCAAAGTTAATAATATTCACAGTCTCTAGTAAGTAAAAAGGGGAAATGTGGAGAGAACAGAAGTAATCATCTGCAACATTCAAAGATCTGGGGAAATTGGGTCTAGATGAAATCATCCTGATAGTGGAGTGTATCTTTTGGGGCTACCTTGGAGAAAAGGACATTACACCTTATACCTCTAGACTGAATATATGTGATAACGAATTCATGAGCTTGAGAATGTACCTATGACATTTCTTCTACTATAAACATAATACTTATATAAATGGGATGTTTTCAGAGCCACAGGAGGGGAAGTAAGACAGAGCAGCTGAGCAGGTGGTATATTTTTCTTTGTGAAATGGCATAAAGTATCCTGTTCCATAATTGAATTCCCTCAAAGTCATTTTAAAGCAAAGTTTTCCCCAAATATTTATATGGAAAAAAATATGCTTATAACCAAATAGAATGTTATTCTAATCAGAGTTTCCTCCAAACTAAGTTGGTCTTTCCATCACTAAGTTTCTTCTTCCAGTCATTAGAGCCAAGCACAAGATACACTGGTTTTTCTTAACCTCCCTATATCTAAAAACCTGAAAACAACAACAATAAAAACATACACATACTTCTGTATTATTGGTATCCTAATCAAATCTATTTGTTCAGAGATCAAGCCAGACTGATACATTAAACGTTAACATAAAATCTATGATCATTTGGCCTTAGATTTACAAATCCTAAACTTGGTGATAAATATAAATTTATCTCACTTTGTGAGAGATTTATTTCCAAAAATTATGTGATGAACATGTTATCTTAAATACTCTAACTGAAATGTGTGGTGTATGATACAGAGTGAATAGCTGCACCTAAAAACTGTATGTTCACAGATAGGTTTTCTGAAAGCAAGCTGCAGATGCACATAGAGAAGGCAGAAACTGGCCTCTGCCCCCTCACTCTGAAGCTCGTGTTGAAGCCACCTCCCTAGATAGCAACACAGAGCAGCAAGTGTGCTGAAACACTAGCTCCTTTCTATTCCATTTCTCCATCCAGTGTTACCCTTTTAGCCAAGAACCACTTCTCAACAAAGTGATTTGTCGCCCAAGCTGTATCACTAAGCACCACTGAGCCTCCAGCTGGGTAACCTCTCTAGACTTTCCCCTTTTATGTTTAAAGCATGCACTCGAACAAAGGTGGACCCTACTCTATCAGGCCTTCACTTCCACAGTAGCAGGTTCACTGCGATTCTCTTTCAAGGCTAAAGTCATTGTAATAACCTACTCCAGAGATCTACTTGGCACTCAAGCAACTCAGAAATTTAAGGAACAATGCTTTCGTTCTGAGTACTGTGATTTTGTTTCAACAAAGCTCCCAGACTGAGCTCTCTTTCTCATTTTCAGGTGAGGAGGGCCTTGTGTCTCCACCATTCATAAATCTCAGATTTGAAGACTGCGCACGAGTAACCCAGGCTGTGATCCATACTCTCATCTCAGCGAACACTTGCTGTTTACAGAGGGCAAGCTGCTTTTGTGTGATTCAAAGCATTACTAATTAAAACCTGTTACCAACCTAAGGGCAGATATATTCTCCTCTAGAGCAGCATTTGTCTGTCCCATTAGCATTAATGGGAGTAACAAAAGTGCATCAAGAGGAGAATGGTCCCCTTGGGTCTTTGAACTTAAGTCTACTTCAAAACTGAAACCGATATATACAATGGTATCATTGATGCCATTAAAAATCATTATACTTTACTGCAACTTTTATAAAAGTAATTGTAAGCTTCATGAAATATACTTGGCTCATGGGAGTTGTGCATTATTAGGCTGCAACTGGACATGATATAGTAAATTACACTATAATACTTGAAAAATATTTTGGCCAGGGGAATTTACTAGAGCCCAGTACAGTTTATGCAGAGGTCTATGTTCATAAAGACAATTAGCTTGGGTGGATTTTAAAGGCACATGTAATTCTTTGCTAAAATTTAGGGAAAGGTCTGGCAAAGGATGCAACTTAGTGTCTATGTTTACAATAATATGTCTTAATGGGCTGCTATAAAATACCATCACCTTGTGTCTCTATAATATTCTTCATTTGCATAGTCTTAAATGCTTTACGGGTGTTATAGAGCTGATGTTCCAATTATTTTAGAGAGAGAAAGAGGCGGGCATTTTTTTCCAGACTGTGAAACTGAGGCTTAGAGAAGCCACATGGTGACCAGGGTGAGGGACTACTAAAAACGAAGGATTCAGGTGTCTACCTGACATGCCAATCTAAAGGATTAAACTGGTGGAGAGCCAGGGCAGCAATGCCCTCCATTTCCAAGCTAGAGGCCCTTGTCTGCATAATTAGCTGTTGCATTCACTGTCGTGGGATGCAGCTCAATTTAATGGCCTGGATTGGTGACCTCATTAGCCATGAGACCATGAGCAAATTTAACAGTTTCCTAGTATGTAAAATAGAGATTACAAAGTACCTATTTTGTGGGGTTGTTCTGAAGATTAAACAATTTAATGCACATAAACCTCTGTGAATAGTATCTGGCACATAGTAAGCACTCAATAAATGTGAGTCATCCTCATTAACCTTTAAGCCAGACAGGGCTGTGTTATCTGTAGGGAAATAGTGCACAGAGAAGGTTGATTGGCAGAGAGAACTACATCCCTTACTTCTGATCTCCCCAGAAACCAGTTCCATCTTACTCTATTGCATCACCAAAGTCTCATGGGCTTACAGCTTTAGACCCTCTAAAAATATAAGTTGCCTGGGAAAAGCAATGCACCATTCCCAGTGTCTGACATGTGTGCCACGATGCACTTAACTTCAACACGTCCCTTCCTGAGAACAGAGAGAGATGGTGTTCCCTGGACCCTGCAAAGAAGGGGTGGACCAAAAAGCCAAGGTTGGCGCCTACACCCTAGCCTAGAGCCAGCTCTGACCTCAGGGTTGTACCTGCTGGCCTATATATAGTTAGCCACTGATTTCTCACTAGTAAGTTGTGTCTGCAACTTCTGAATCTGCCTAGTATCACCTGAACCAGAACTCCAGTGGTCTGAGGTCTTTTCAGTAAAGGAACATTGGGTCACAGCTCTGGAGGTGCTGCAGGCTGGAATACCAGGGCTGTCAGAAATGCCTCTTTTCATTGTTTCGTGTGTGTGGCTGCCTGGCCAGTCCTGGGACAGGAAGAAGAGCACGAGGAAGGCCTCTCCTGTCCTTTAAGTCCAAGCAGTTAATTTGTCTCCTCTATCCTCCCATGCCATTCTAGTGAGCTCTAACACATCTCACATTTTACTGAAATTTTCTATGGTTTTGTCCACTGAATTGTAAACTTCTAAAGGAGAGAGACCATATTTTATTTATCTTTGTACTAGTACAGTGCCAATATTAGTGGACACTCAAACATTTATTAAATACAAAACTTCTGGGCAAAGGAGTTTGTCAAATCATCTCTTGGAAACATGAGTTTTAAAAGTACTCCCACAGTTCTTAATTCAGGTTTGAGTTTTGTAAGTCTGTTCCTCAGTGTTCTTAAAGGTGATTTGATTTGCTTCAAAGTTGCCTTCAGATTCCTTAGCTATCGAGCAATTACATAAATGCTAAATTGAACATTTTTTTTCTTATTTTTAAATGTCAGCAATAATAAACTAAGTCTGTTTTTGCTTTTTAAATATAATGAAAGTAAAATTAGACCACCAGATCAATTTTGCAGATTATTTTTATATCTCTGGGATTTAAGCAAACTAACAAAAACTGTGGTCCCCAGAAAGCTTAAGAAGAGTTTGAAACCACAGACTTAATAAGTTTTTTTATATCTATTTAGCATCTCAATAAACCTTATCAACCCTCTTTCATTCCACTGGCAATTTTCTGACCTCCAAGTTGAAGACTTGAGCCCTGAATTCTGCTCATGGGTGAGTAATCACAGCAAGCCTGTAGCAGAACCTATCCTCAAACCACAAATATATCATCTTCAGCATTGTAAATCAAAGCCTCAAAGAGCATCATTTAGCCTGCAGCTAAAATTGCTTGTTTATCAGATGGTGCCTGGTTTAGCGTGGAGCAGTCCCTTGTAAATCTCTAGGACCTTTTACAGCATATACTTAAGCAAGCACATCGGCTCCTGGGAGGCTTTCTAAGAGTTTTAATGACTGTGGGCTGCTAAAAGATCCAGGCCTTGGTTTAGCTAAAGTGGCTAGGGGTACAGTTTGGCTCCATTTTGTAAACTCACAAAGATAAGGCATCTGCCTGCTCCAAAGTGAGAGTGAGCATTTGTTTTTCAGGAAATCTTTATATCCAAAGTGTTAATGTTCTTGTGGCTTTGGCTATTTTGACCTTTTGTCTGCTAACTTTTGATTTACTGAGGGAGAGAGTTCTTTTTCTAGGCTTTATTGCCACTCTGGAAAGACAATGAAATGCATGTGATTCTGCAAAATTACATGAAAAAAAACTGATTTTGGATTAACACTGTACACATCACATACAATGGTAATGGATTCCCACTCCCTGCCCCCACAGCCTCTCTTTAGTTACATTCAAAAGTAAATATGTGCCCATGCTTCTACCACAGAGCAATTAATGTGTCCACTGCAGACGCTGCTGGCGACTTGCTCACCTCAGCATTTCCTTTCTAAGAAAGAGAACAGTTTATAGATTCTGGTCATGTAGCTGAAGGTAGCAAAGGGAAATTGTCCACCAAATTCCCATTGGTTTAAAAACCTAGCTACTTGCTAAAGTCATGAATAGCTTATTGACTGAATGTACCACCAAGGACCCCACAGCCCACCAACTACTTTACTGATAGACAGTGGAAGAGCCCTGATGAAATTCACTAATTAAAGAAATCTTTACATGGTTCTTTCTTATATAACCCATCTCTTTGATACAAGTTAATTAAAGTACTCTTCAAAACCCTCACCTGACATGGAAAAAGTTCCCTAGAGAGTTGGAGGAGAAGCAAAGCACATTTCAGGGGCTCTTCTCTTGTTTTCAGGCAATGATAAATTGTTTCCATGCTAATTTTACAGCCGCCATGGTCTAGGTTTTGAAAATCAGCCTATTTTTTTCTAATACCATGTTCCCTTTTCACAAGCCAAAGATTAATGTTTTTGCCTTTGCCCCATTAAGGGTAAAGAGCTTTATGTTTTGTGTGTGTGTGTGTGTGTGTGTGTGTTTTAATTTTGGAGGGTTTTGCTAGTAGTTTTACTGTTCTCCAAACAAGCACACTACTATAGATAAGCTGTTCCCCACCAGGCATCATTTTGATGAAGGGCATTCAAGCTGGGGACTCCTGAGGATAAGTATACAATACTTGTCATAAAAGCTAAAAATATGTGCACCTGTTGCATTCTGCTAAAATCACAACAAGCTGGCATAGCACTTGGGAAATAAAAGCTTAAACGACTCATATGCTTCCTGAAAATTGACTTTATACATTTATTCCTCCAAAACCAGGTCTGAGAGACAGTTTGTAATATTCAGACAGAAGACAGATGATGCTAGAGAGTTCTTGAATTTTTTTTTTTTTTTTGAAATAAGGTGGTATAGTACCGTTCCTCTTTCCTGGTGACCACATTTTTAGCCCCCACTATAACCCCTATATGGCAAGGAATATGGTATGAGAACCTTCTTGGAATGTAACATTACAAAATACTTATTTCATTCATGAATTTTATGCAAAAAATCCATTTATTGAGCATCTATTATGCACAATGCTGGGCCCTGGAACAAAATTTTCATATTCTCATTAAAGCATCTAGTCTAGTAAGAGAGTGCATCCATTAACAAAATAATAACAAAAAAATGTGAAATCACAACTTGGATAAGAGCTATGAAGAAGAGATACAGAACACCGCAAAAGAAGTCTCCATCTAGTTTAAAAAGTCAAAACAAAAGCTCACCTGAGAAAATAATACTGGAATCAGAAACATAAATCAGAGTTATCAAGACAAAGAAGGGAGGAAAGAACATTTCTAACAGGGAGAATAGCATGTGCAAAGGCACTGTGGAAGGAGCGAACTTAGAGGGGGCCAGTCTGACTGAAGAGGAGACCTCAAAAAGGCATATGAGTTTGAGATTGGACCTTACTTCTCAGTCCATATTAAGGGTTTTGCATTTATCTTATGTGTAATGGGAATCACTGAAGCATTCTAAGCAGAATGTGATTCTAAGCAGAATAACATACCCAAGGCTGCATTTAGAAACAACAGCAATAGCTACATTTGGAAAAGATTGCAATAGCTATGGGGTAGAAAAGAGATTTGGGGCAGCCAGGACTCATTCTGGAGAGGTGAATTATCAGGGAATTTCAAGGACAAAGGTGGTGATGTTGGAAATTAAGGGAGAAGTAGACAGATTTGAGAAATATTTAGAGATAAAATCAATAGGACTTAGTGAGTGGACATCCAAGGTGATAGGAAAGAGAGGTGTCAGGAATGACTACTATGCTTCTGTTGTGCATAATTGAATGGCTTGTGGTGTCATTTAGTATCCTTGAGGAGACTGGAAAGGACCAGGTTTGGGGACAGTAAAGAGTTTGAGACATGGTAGATTTGAGGTGGCTCCAGAATATCTAGAGATATTAGGTAGGAATCGGATAAACAGGCTTGGAGCTCTCAGGGCTCTCTGAGCTAGAAATATAAATCATGAGACATCCATGTGGGGATGGCCACTGAGGCTATATGCATTAGTTTCTTAGGGCTGACATAATAAATTACCACAAATATGGTGACTTAAAACAACAGAAATGTATAGTCTAATCATTTCTGAGGCTAAAAGTCTCCAGGAAGACTCTTGCTTCTTCCAGCTCATGGTGGCTGCCCACAATCCGTGGCCTTCCTTGGCTTGTAGCTGCATCACTCCAATCTCTGCCTCTGTCTCCACATCACCTTCCCCTCTCTTGAGTGCCTTCCCTTCTGTCTGTGTTTCTCTGTTTGTCTCTTACAGGACACTCTTCGTTGCGTTTAGGGCCCGTCTATATAATCCAGAATGGTCTCACCTTGAGATCCTTAACGTTAAATTATATCTGCAAAGACCCTTTTCCCAAATAAGGTCACATTTATAGGTTCTAGGGGTTAGGATGTAAACATACGTTTCAGCCCACTACAGCATGCACATGTCATATAAATGAGATCACCCAAGGAGACAACAGAGCGGAAAAAGAAAAGGGCCTAAGACTGTGCCTGGAGGAATTCTAATGTTTATTCACTGTGACATGTAGAATTTCACTGCACAGCAACAAAGTCCACTGACTAAAAAGTTTCTTTAGAGCTATGCATGGTGGCTCATGCTTATAATCCCAGCAACCTGGAAGGCCAAGGCCAGAGGATTGTGTGAGGCCAAGAGTTTAAGACTAGCCTGAGCAACATAGCAAGATCCCATCACTAAAATAATAAAAGATAAAAATAAATAAGTTAAAAGTTCTTTGTGAGTCTGAGATCATTATCAGTTAAAAACTCCTGAAATTTTCCATCTATTCATCATTCTCACCCATTACCCACTTGTTCAAATACAGCCCCCTACAATCTCTTTTCTCATATTCTTCTGCCCAGTATACTTAGGACTCAGTTAGCACTCTCACTGATTGCTTTCCAAATGTTCAGCATGCATTAGTCTTAGTATGCTCCCTGAGGACAGGTTCTGCATATTCTATTCCCTGGTATTTCCCCACAGCATTCAGTATAGGACTCGTCACATGACAAATATCCACTAGATATTTGTTGATTAGTAAGGGCTGTATTAGTTTTGCTATTATTATAATTAGTTTTGTATTATTAATTTTCCAATATTGCTATTAAATCACAATTTAGTGGATTAAAGCAACACAAACTTATTACCTTATAGTTAATAAATTAGAAGCCCAGCACAGGTCTCACTGCGCTGGAAATCAGTGCATGGACTGGACCAGGTGTGTTCCTTTCTGGAGACTGTAAGGGATAATCTGTTTCTTTACCTTTTCCAGTCTTTGGAGTCTTGCAACTTGCATTCCTCTACTTGTGGTCCCTTCTCTTTCTTCAAAACCAGCAAAAGCAGGTCAGGCTCTTACATCTCAGCACTCAGATCTCCTCTTTTGTCTTTCTCTTCTAATTATATGGAAACTTGTAATTACATTCGACCTACCCTGATAAGCCAACATACCTTCTCTATTTTAAAGTCAGAGCATTAGCAATCTTAATGCCATCTGCAACCTAAATTTCTTTTGCCATTTAGGTAACAGTTCCAAGGATTAAGATATGGACATCTTGGAGGAGGGCAGTCACTATTCTGTCTTCCTCAAGTTTATTCAAACTTACTAATTAAATTACATGGCCAACATGTTGGCCTTTGAACATAGGCTCTCAGGAAATAGACTCTCCTTCCCACTTCCATGAGCAGGAAGACTTCTAAACAAAAGAATGAAGACTGATTGCTTCACGATGACTACTTATCAGACAGCAGAGAAAGAACAAGTGCTAACGGGGGGCTCCTGGCCCAGATTGTAGGTGTCTACTGAGCCTCAGAGTCTTGAAAGCCCTGTGCCATTCAAGTTTCCTCAGCATTTACCTCAAAGCTGTGTGGTTGGGTACCAAGCAAATACAGTGACCATATGATTTATCATCCAAATCAGGACACCATTAACAGTGAAAGGGGCATAACAGGTGTAAGCTCAGTGTGTGGTCACCCTAAAAGAGGTAGAGAGTGCAGTCAGAATGAAGAAAGTCCTTTTAACCTGGTGGTTGGGGCCAGGAAGAGTGAAGACTGTCTCATTTCTGCATGAGACACTTGTTTTTTGTCCCTAGTCATTAGTTTGGGATCAATTCAGACATATGTGGAGTGCTGGGGTCTGGGACGCCTCTACTCTGAGAACTGTCACCTTGGATTCTCTTTGCCTCACCCTTCAGAAGTTCAACACATTCCAAAATGCTTGTTTGCATTTAGATAGTGTCTTGTCTTGTCAAAGCACTTTCACACATTCCTTTGAAACTTCACAATAGTTACATGAGGCAGGACAGGAAGATGCACCTTGACCTTTCCATTTTGCAGAAGAAGAAGATGAAGCTGGATGCAGAGGAGTCGAGTGGCTTTCCCAAGGCCACAGAAATGTTTAAACCTGGAATCCAAACTACCTCAATTCTGGTCACAGTCCAAGGTTCTTTTTCCCACACTGCCATACTCTGGATGGTTGGTATCACCCCGTATTTGTAATCATATTAGTCAGAAGTCTGGAAGAACCAGCTAGCTTGCTGTCACCTTCTCAAGGGCCTACTTGAGACTTTCCTCTGAGTCTTAAAAGAAAATGATATAAACACCGAGATGTCCTCTCTCCAATTTGACTTTCAAATGGGCTAAAGAAACATTAAAAGCCTGTGTTCTTTGCCCTCTAGCTACTCCGGAGACAGAACTGTTTCCATCTCCATTCTCTACCTGGTGGCTGCAGCAGCATCTTTGAATAAGGACAATGACACTTTTGATATATAAAATGTAATTTGCCTTCGTTTCATTAACAAACACTTTTCCAGAGAGCAAATCTCATAGCTCAGGCAAATGTGAAAGTATTGCCTATCTACCTGTGCATTATATAAATCTACACTGTCTCCTCCAGCAGAAGGTGATAAGGATTGATGGATGTAAAGTGATACAAGATTAGTAGCACATTATAAATAAAGCTAACACTTTTTCATCATTTGGGCTTAAATCAGGAGAGAAGACACAGGAAAAGATTTTATTCTGCCCTTAAAGCAATCAAATTTGTAGGTCTGAAAAGCAAGGAGCATTTCCTTCCATTGATTGTTTCCAAAATGCAAAAAGGAGGGGTGGTCATGGAGAGTACCAGGGACTAACATTTAGGTTACGTTAGTAGAATCATTAACTAAATTTGTGAGGATTGCTTTGCCAACACTGGAAGTTCAAACAGGGAGGAAGGGCTTGTAGGAAGCAGAGGTGATATTGCATAAGAAGGCAAAATCAGACCAAAGCTCTTAGTATTCACTGTTCACTGCCAATGTTTCCACTCATGTATTTAAGACATAACCGTTGAATACACACTATGTTCCAGGCACCGCTCTACATCCTAGTCAAAAAAAAAAAAAAAGAAAAAGAAAACACCACTTAGAGTTTTGGAAATAGAGGGAGTTTAGAAAATGTGTCCAGTTGTGAAGAACATGAAAGCTTAATCCAAAATAATCAGGTCAAAAAATTCCAGATTCTGGGCAATTGTATAAGGCCATTTATTGGAGAAAATATACCTGCAGGAGAGACTGGAAGAAGAATTGCCAGAGCTCTGGGTTCAAAGACAGCTCTGTCACCAGTCTCTGTGGTCTTATCTCTAAGAGGGGCACATACCTTCACAGTTTCTCAATGATCCTCCCAGGCTGGTGTTTAAAGATTACAAGTTGCTATGGCTGGTTCTGCTCATGGAAAATAGTGTTAGGAGAAATGGAGACCTACATGATATAGGGAAAAGGGGATCATACTTAAAGATTTCAAGCAAAATGTTAAGTTTACTGGCTAACATGAAAAAGAACCAAATCATGTCCTTTGCAGCAACACGATGCAGCTGGAGGCCATCATCCTAAGCAAATTAACACATAAATGGAAACAAAACATCCCATGTTCTCACTTATAAGTGAGAGCTAAATCCTAGGCACAATTACAAACATAAATATGGGAACTGACATTGGGGACTCCAAAAGGTGGGAGGGAGGGAGGAGTAAGGCATACAAAACTTCCTATGGGGTACCATGCTCGCTCTCTGGGGACAGAATCAGTGGAAACCCAAACCTCAGCATCACACAATATACCCTTGTAACAAATCCCCAAATGTACCCTGTGAATCTAAAATTTAAATTTAAAATTTTTTAAAAAGAATGCAGAGAATGAAATAATTAGAATTTCCCATAATTAGTCATTTGTTTTATCTCATAGTACAACAGACTCGGAATAAAAATACTAATCTACTATCAACATGATTATTTAAGACATTAAAATAAATCTTTCTGCATATGTCAAAAAATAAGTTTGTTGGCTAAAATATTTGAGTATTAGGATATTTAGATGTGGTATATTTAAGCATCAGGATGCTTATTATCTTAAACTGGTTCATACACAGTTCCAGCCCTAAATATACCCACAGCTCTTTCTCTTTCAAAGCCTGAGTTAACATCCTGCACCACAATTGTTCCATCCATGCCTCACCCTCTCTGGTTTTGCCTCTGTTCCTCCATGCCAGAGAATAGCTCATGAGTTGTCTGACAAGCACCTTTGAGTCTGGTCCTATGGACTGTCTCCCCATTCCTGGCACAACCCACATGGCTACAGGATTCTGGTACTTTCTCTGTGCTGTTGCCTTCGCTCCCTCCCCTCCCCATCATTCTGTCAGAGCCCTCCCCCTAATTCCCACACATTCTTCAAGTCCTTCCTGCCCCTCCCAGTCATGACAAATCCCTTTGCCCTGTGGTCTCTCCCTTCTCTGACAACCTCCACTTGCTCACTTGTTTTCATTGGCTTTATGTCCATCTTCCCACTAGACTAGAAGTTCTGTGAAGGCAAATGGCTCCAACCAGCTCCGTGCATAGTCCATAGCAGCAGCACACTAGTCATGGGGTGAAGTTAAGTCTGTGATAGGTGCCCCTCCTTTGTATTCTCAGGAAACCTGCACTTAGCACTGTTACAGCACATGCACACACATGCAGACACACAACAGTGTAGTCACCTTACTAGTCATTTTCCTCCACTGAGGGCAGAGTGTATCTTTCATCTTTGTATCCCTGCTGGCTGCCCAGGCAACAGACATGAAGTAAATTTTTTAAACCCAACATTAGTTCTTAAAAACTATGATTCATTCTGTGCTCATCTTAAGCAATAACAATTGGCTTAACTATCAGAGGAAGTAGGCCAAACATAAGCCATCTCTAAACTTAAGCCTTTCCATTCCAAAAGCTGGCATTATTATCCTTAATAGGACTGGACTCAAAGTGTGGCTAGTGGTGCCCCCAAGACTGGGTGGCACAGAATTGGTCTCAGGCCAAATTCTGTCATGGTGGCTGAATTTGATTCCTTATTCATCTCAGACTCTTATGAAAAGTGCACAAGCAAGCAGAAGAACTTTTTGGACACCTGCTGTGAGCTAGCATCATCTGTATCCAGAAGAATAAACCAGTGGGTCTTTCCCAGGCAAGTATTAAGTTTGGAAGACAGAACTAATCTACAGTGAAGGCCTGAAGCACAGGAAACATCTGAACACCATGTAACGTGCTGGAAATGAGGGAACAGCCATCGTTTAAGTCATTGCTGTGACTCTATAATGCCTCTGGGGAGACTGAAGAAATCACCTCTCCACTCCCAGGAGCCTTCTGACATGGTTTCAGCCAGTGGACTCCAGCTAATGCAGCTAATTCAGTTCCAGAGAAGCAGATGCAAGGCATTTTCCTCTCCTCTGCTAGCATGAATTTGTTGGCCTTCTGATGTGGCCAATACTTGCCTTTAAAGTTAGCTTTCTAAAGAGACTTTATTTTACCAGCTTTGAAGATTTTAAAACATATATTTTCAAAATACAATGATTTTGACAATACCAAGTGTTGGCATGGATATGGAGCACCTGGAACTGACATTTCTCATGGGAATACAAAATGGTGTAGCCACTTAGGGAAACAGTTTGGCAATTTTTAAGAAAGTTAAACATAAATGATCCAGCAGTCTCACTCCTAAGGATTTAACTAAGGAAAAAGAAAACATAAAGATTTGTACATGAATGTTCATACCAACTTTATTCATAATAACTAATGTAGAAATAATCCAAATACTCATCTGCAGGTGAATGGATTGTGGTATGTAAAATATAAAGGAACAAACCTCTGAAACATACAATAGCACAGATGACTTTCAAAAACATTAAGGTGAGTGAATGAAGTCAAATACAAACTAATACTGATTGTATGACCTATTTACATGAAATTCCAGAAAAGGTAAAATCAATCAATAGTGGCAGAAAGCAAATCGCTGATTGCCTGGGTGGGGTCAGGGTTGGGTGTTTACTGGGAAGCAGATGATGGAAATGTTGATGTTTTAATTATCATGGTGGTTATGTAATTATATAAGTTTTTCAAGATTCATTTGACAGAACACTTATATTGGTATTGGATGCATTTTATTGTATGTAAATTATGCCTCAACAAAGTTTTGGGGGGTTTTTTTAAGAGTCAATTTTGGCTACCTTTAAAAAAGGCTTTTAGTTTATAATTATCTTAGGACCAGAGATAATTTTTAAAAACTGAATAATAAATAAAGTCTGGGAAACCCCATTCATTACAGAAAACTTGCCTTTTGTTGTTAATGATTCATTTCCCACTCATCAGCTTTAAAACACAGCTTCTTTAGCAATCTAATGTTGAATAATTATTAGGAATGTGACCCAAATGTTGCATAAAGACTTCTCTAAAGGGTTATTGTGATGGGAGATTTCCATTTTATGAGAACATGAGTGAAGTGGGGTCATGATTAAATGAATCTCATTGCACTCCCACATGACTGACAAGGTGGTACATCTACATGAGTGATTTCATTCAGGAATTCATTTCTCTAGAAAATCTCCAAGAGGAAGTCAATGAACTGCCTCATCAATATTTAATCAGGTGGGTTCTTTACCTAGTTGATTGATTGAGTTCCTTTCAGGGAAATACTGTCTTTAAATCACAAAACACCATGTTTTAAGAATGGTGGGTGAAATTTTGCATGGTAGTTTTTACTAAGAAAGGCAGAATGCAGAAGTTAAAGCATGGGCTCTGAAAATCTAGCTGCCTGGTCAACTCTGGGCTTCTCATCAATTATGTGACATTAGGCTACAAAATTAAACTCTCTAAGCCTCTGCTTCCTCTTGTGTAAAATGAGAATATAATATGGATGTGCCTACAGGATTACTAGGTGGTCTCAGCGAGATATTACATTTAGCATGGTGCTAGGTACACGATTATATCCTTATTTTTATTATTCTATTTATTAATTATTATTATAAAGAACTCAGAGTACTTCACAGACCATCTAAGCTTTAGCAAAGAATAGGTGACATAATGACTACTTAGCTACAAGAGAAAATGGAGAGAAACACATTATTTGACTTACTATGGATCATATTAATTAATGAATCTAAGTCTCTGGACTTTTCCTTAAACAGTCTGTCATTCAAATATTCAAACTTTGTTTTAAACATATTTTTTAAATGAATATTAAATTAGCTTCATGACTGAGGGAGGAGAATCGCTTGAACCCAAGAGGTGGAAATTGCAGTGAGCCAAGATCATGCCACTGCACTCCAGCCTGGGCGACAGAGCGAGACTCTGTCTCAAAAAAAAAAAAAAAAAATAGCTTCATGATCCCACACACAAAGCAAGTAAGCGGGAGAGAAAGGTGATTGGATGTTTCAGATGGAGGTAAAGGAAATAAACAATCCTGTTTGGTTCAAGGATTGAACCAAGTTTGAAAGAAAAAAACTGGGGGAATACCTGAACAGTAAATACCTGAACAGTAAACCATGCAATTAATTTGATTAGTGAACTACTGTTTGGCACTTCTATCTCTCCTCCTGAAACATTCCAACCTCTTCCAGTAGAGTGAAAATAGACCTTAAAGTTGTATCTAAATATGTCAATTTCCAATCAAGATATAGCATTGACCTAAAAAAGTAAGTGATAAGTAATAATCTTCTGAAACGTTAACAGGAGTTGCATTTTGATTATTATTTAAATGTGAAGGTTGGCAAAGCTAACTTCCTACCTGTTATACTTACGAGTCAATTGTTCCCTAAAGGCTCAGTCCATTTCTGAGTCTGATAACCACCAGGACTCTACTCTTTATGAATCATGCCAAAGCAGGTGTATGGTTCAGAGGAAGGTAAAAGAAATGGAAACAATCCTGTTTGGTTCAAGATTTCCCTAGAGAAAATGTTTGCCTGATCATTTAAGGGTGGAAAAAAAAGCATCCTATTCTGCTACATTTAAACAAAGAATAAGAAAGCATAAAAATATCCTCTTAGGTGTCTCATAATTTTTTCCCCTGGTTTTAGGATTGCTTGCAAAACCCTTAGATAAAAAACGGAATTCTCTTAGAATGCTTATTAAAGATTTAAAATTACACAATTTCAACAATGACAAAAAAAAAACTCCCTAAATTTAGTACAAGTTCCACAACAGGGAAAAATCCAATTGGTAGCAGAAAGTAAATAGGTTTCTTTTCATTAAACTGGTCTTAATAGTAGTTATGATACACTCTATACTCTCTTTTGGTTATGCAATTTCCATTCTTGCTGAAATTTAGTAAATTTTTCTACGTGAAAGTTGTAAATTTTAGTTCATTTAAGAAAACTAAATTCCAGAAACTGCCAAATGCCAGATATTGATCTCTCTATATTTCTCTGCATTCTACACTCTCAGCAAAATGAAGTTCTTTCCAGTTCTCTCTCATAGTCATTTGATAGTCCTATTTCATCTGCATGGACCTCTCTTCCACCCTTCTTCATCTAGCTAATTCACATTCTTTCAGGATGCCTTCCCCACATACACTGACCTTCTGCCTGTGTGGGATTGGCTCCTTCTACAGGGTTCTGTCTTCCTCCAACCAAGAATGTACCCATCTCTTGTGTTATATTCCCTCCAGAGAGCAAATTCTGTCATCCTTAACTTCCTGCCACTTGCAAAGACTTTTCAATGGTTAGTACATTAGTTAACAAATGTCTCTCCCATTAACTTAAAATATATTGGTCCTTTTCACAGAGCACACCCCACCACCTCACCTGCGAGAGCTTTGCCAACTCCTCCAATCAAGTTGTTTAATGTCCCCGTGCTTCTGGAACTGTTCTCTCCATGACCTTTAGCCCTATTCAACACTAAACCCATTAACTGGTTTATCTCACAGATGTCCCCAAATTAGAATACTTTTTCTGGTCATGGATTTTTCTGGGGAGGGGTGCAAAAAATCAAGAGCAGATTTTGTAGCCTGACTCAGAGATTACTTTGCTTTACTTTGCATTGACTTGCTCCTTGAGTTCCAGTCAAATACTTCATTAATGAGTTCATCCAAATGGCTGGTTTATGAAGATGGCAGTATTGGGGAGCTTGGGGGCAGAGAAGAAGAGGTGGCAGCTTCCCTCAGAACTCTGAATAGGAAAAAGTCTTCTCTTATTCATCACTCTCTCTTCAAGGCACATACTGGGGGCCCTGCCCCACTCACGGCCTGTACTGAAAGTCTAGGGGTTGAACCATGTTTTTATAACATTAATTCTGTGAGGGAAAAATGATCCAGGGTTTAAATAATTGACTTCAAAATTTACTTCTGGAACCCAGTCTGCTGCCTGTATAG
This sequence comes from Trachypithecus francoisi, assembly GCF_009764315.1. Lineage (NCBI taxonomy): Eukaryota > Metazoa > Chordata > Mammalia > Primates > Cercopithecidae > Trachypithecus > Trachypithecus francoisi. The sequence goes on along the minus strand of NW_022681458.1, from coordinate 66,278,115 downwards.
AAATGGAATAGAATGGAATGGCATGGAACGGAATGAAGAGGGATGGACTAAGATAGGCAAGGCTAGGACAGGATAATATAGGATAGGAAATGACTCCAGTATTTGCATCAAAAGTGAACTGTTAGGGTTCCTCAAGGAGCAGCAGTATAAGAAATAGATTTTATAAGCCACCACTTTTAGGTAGCACTAATATCTGAAGCATGTTGCTAAGTTCTTAGCGCCTTGAGCACAATAGACCCTTAATGTAAAGTTGTTGTCATAGACAATCAATAGGCACTATAAAAGGCTCTGCAGAGTCCCCTAAGTACCAGTGTATATCCTATCTACAGCTCCTTTGCCTGGGAACACTAGTGGAAGTCAGAGAGTGAAGAAGCAATGTTCAAGCAAATGGAGCGGAGTTTTAAAGAAGGCAGCCCAGAAATGTCTGATCTGGAAGGGTCTCTGCCATTGCCCCTTTCCCTCTCCCCTGGATCCTCTCTGGGTGGTCTTTTCCAGTTGCCTCCTCTGTACTAAGAATCTATAGCTTCATTCCAAACTTCCATCCTTCTCCCACATTTACGGTTATCAGCACCCTCCCTGAGCTCCCTTGTTAGGGCAGCAGCGTAACTGGCATTGCTTTGCCATCCTGATCTCTCCCTCTTCTGTTCATCCCATTTTCAATCTGGCACAGTGTTCTGATGACTTCACCTCCTTCGAATCTCTTAAACCCCAAATGATTGCCTCGTGAGGCACTTAGCCATGTAACAGCAGGTCCTGGCTTCTATCCTCCAGAAGTCGCTTTCCTTTGGTATATTTAAGGGAAGGTGGTTCCTTTCATATCACTTTGGAGTCAGTTGACCTTGCTGCCTGTTTCTCAGCTATTGCCTGGCTCCTAACTTGCTCCTGTCCCTGCCTGGGGCCTCTGCTCACATTCTGCTGGTCACTCCTGAGTTTCCAGAACCTGTGCCTTTCCTAGACATGCTGGCCCAGTGGAGAGGTGATGCCTAAAACCTGAATACCCGCCTCATCTTCTCATCCCAAGCCCACACATTGCCCATAATTTTGTTCCCCAAAGCACCACTCACACCAGCCAATGTATATAACAGATTGTTACCGAAGACTTTGGAATAATGAAAGGATGGATGACACATTCAGCACAGGTCAGCAAACAACCCAAAATTATACACGTCACCATTTGTCTGGGAGCTTACCCCTGCTTCAGGGAATTTCTGACTCCATTACAGCCAACACACAGCATTCTTAGGGCCCCATCCCCTTCTTTATACTGACCACAGCCCAGTCTCCCACTGCTCCCCTATGTTTTAGGGTCTTCACAAAACTCATCTTTCAGTGCCAGAAGAAAAGAAATAGTTCTTGTGATTTTATTGTGTGAACAATTTAATTAGACTGTTTCCTGAAGGGGCCTACCCTTTCTAGCTGATGAAGTGCCCCAGAACTCTAAAAAGAGACACTGCTGCAGTCATTCCTTCTTTAATCTCTTTGTTTACTTTTTCTGCATGTCTTTCTTCTCAATTCTGCCAGCCCCTGAGTCAGTCCAGGCTCTCATTAATGTCACCACTTGGCTGGCTTGCCTGTCTCCCATTTCATTTCACTGAGCCCCCCTTGCTGTCCCATCTCCCACTCTGACACCAGATTCATCTTTCAAAGTCTAACATGTCATTTCCTTGTTCTAAATCTTCAACAGTTCCAGCTCCATTGCAGAAACATCTTAGCCTGCATGGCCCCTGAGTCTGTGACTGGGTCCTGGAAGCCCTTGACTTCACTCTTATTAAGGTCCTGATCATTTCCCTAACAGGTCACAGGCACACCTTCTTGAACTTTCACTTGCCCTCAAGAGCTCCATCTCATCCTTCAAAATTCAGCTCAATCCTCACTTTCTTTGTCAAATGCTCCCAGGTCCTCATCAGGATTAGCAGTTCTGCTTTTCTGCAGGACCATTGCTCACCTCTATTAGTTTCTAGCAAATGGCTTAGACCAATTTGTTTATGTTCCTGCCTTATTTGCAACACACTTTACTCACAACAGGAAGACTCTGCCTTTTCCCCCTTGGACACCCTGTGTCCTGCACTGCACTTACCATAAAATTAACAAATGTTTGCTGGGTTAAATAATTGATTTATTTATGAATAAATAATATGGAAGAGTCTGGAAACATGAAGGAGAGTTATAATTGACCAATTTGATTCCCTTTGTCAGACTCCACACAACTAGAGGATGGGAACAAGAAGGACTTGTCATTTGGTCCTTCTAGAGAAGCTGGAAGAAAGAAAAAAAATAGACAAAAAGGACTTATCCTGATATATCTCTATACTCATTCCCCAATAGAAGGAATCTGAGACAAGCTGGACTCCGAATTCTTTGTCTAAAGAAGAAGTCTGCTTGGAATACTTTGAATAGGCTAAATAAAATTTGCAGAATATGGATGAGTAGTTCCTTACAGCCTGTGTGCTAAGCAGCTTTGTGATTCTTAAAACCAATCAGTGAACATGTTTGATTAGCATAAAAAGAGAGCAGGAACTGCAGTATCTTTCTTTTTTTTTTTTTTTTAAGAAATTCACAGAGAGTAGCTCTAGATGCTACCAAGCCCCTGATGCTGCCATCATGAAGAGCAGCCTTGGTGCTTTCAGGTGTGTGCCATCAACACACACACACAGGCACACAGAGGGGTGGGAGGAAAGAGAAAGATTAAAAACAAGTAAATGGAAACAGGGAATTAAAAAAAAAAAACAACTCTGATTCAGAAAGCACATTCTGGACATTTTGCCTCATCTGCCACACAAGGTGACTGATAGAGAGATGGGTGGTGTGGACACTGGGCGTCAGTTCCTAGGGGCTATTTGGAAGCTAGTCCCAGGGAACGAGAAAGCCAGAGTCAGGGGACAGGAAGGGGGTGACAACGGCAAAGGGTGATGAACGCTACCTTAATGGCTTGATGCTTTCCTGAATCACCAAATTTTCCTTTTTCTAGCAATTTCTGGCTTTGTAAAATCCCCAACGGTGAGAATACTATATTGCAAAGCATAACAAATCGATCAAGCACCCAGCACGAGGACCACTCCATGAGTTTATGGCCCTAATGGCTGCCTCACAACAAAACACTCATTTAAACAGAGCACATGAGTCATAGCCAACTAACAAAAGAACCACCCATCTGTGCACATTGAGGAGAAAGAAGCTCGCTGGAGAGCGCTGATGTGGACTGAAGCCTTGTCATAGGGCTTTCACTACAAGTGGAGCTGAAGCCCAGTGTCATCAACTCTAACTCAAATTTCCAGAGTTGAGGTTATTCCACAATGTTCTAAAGCCAGGCAGAGGCAGGTGGTGGTGCCAAGCTTTAAATTCAGTCTAAAGGCCATCCAGCCAGGGCTTGTGTGCCAATGGTACCACACTGAAATGATAATCCTGTTGGCCAGGACTCTCAACCTACTTTCACATCATGTATTAAAACATTCTGATGACTACCACGTAATTCATCTAGATTGATTACAAGAACTATAACAATGTCTGTTACTCATGTATAAAATGTTGCAATGCTTAACTCAGCAATAATAATATCCAACAATTATTAAACACTTGCTTTAGACCAGAAGTTGAGCTAAGTACTTTTACATGTTTGATCTCTATTAATTCTCAGAACAACACTAGGAAGTGGTTTCTATTTTATTATTATCCCCACTTTACAGAATGAAAAACTAAGGGTTGAGAGGCCCATTCATCATCTCTTATTCAAGGTCATCACTCTCACCCAAGGTCACATAGTCAGTGAAGAAGGAGGGATTTGGACTTTAGAGATCACACATGTAACCTCCATAGCATTGGTTAAACGAGATGGAAACTGGGCTTTGAGCATCCTAGAGTTTTATTCCCCAGCCAATGTGGTAAGTTCTTGTATACACAGGGTAAGGTCAATAGTACACAGCTCTTGCCTACAGGAATCTTGCATTCTGGGTTCACTCTGGTACTCCATTCTAGAAAGCAGAGGGGCAGTAGGAAGTTAAGCCTGAAATTCAGCAATGGAGCCATGTGAACTTAAACAAAATGAAATGATCTCTGACTTACTACATCCTGGTGCCACATTAAAAGTGCTGTTGCTCACTGAAGAAAACGTTATCCACGTGTTTCTGATTCATTTACATGTAAGTCATCCCAGTCTTGGTCTGAATGCATATGGCTTCTAAAAGGCTTTTTAACTTTCCAAGAGCCTTTTAACTTTGTCTTTCTTCAAGTTATGCCAAGAGTAAATGGAACTAGATTGTCTTAAAATTTTTAACTTGGGAACCAAAATGTCTGAAGAGGCCAAAAAGGGCATTCTCAGCTCTAGAAGGGACACTTTCCAGGCTGTAAGTGTAAGAGCTTGAAGAATTTAACTAATGAATCAGCCCTTTTAGAGTTCAAACTCAGACAGGGCTTGTCTGAAAACCTTCATGTATAGATTATGTTTGAGCTCTTTTTCCCCTCTAAGTAGCTATCACAAATTCTTCACAGCATATAGGAGTAATGATCAACAGGCTTTTCATCATCCAACCTGAAGTATGTTGAATGCATTCCTCATGTATTGAGAGAGACAAAGGAGATAGGTGTGACTACTGTAGGAGCACAGAACTAGAAGATAAAGAGCATGTCAAGAAAAATCCACCAAACTCTGTTGTGATAGTTGGCCTCCAAACACCCCAGTCAACTCAGGAACACAGTGCACTCTAGTTGCTTTATGTGTCATATTCCTGGGCATCCAGGTGGCCTGAGGCTTCCCACTCAGGACATCAGGCCCTTTCAGTTTAACACAAGCAACTGAGTAGCCTGAAAAAGCCATTGTGATCCCAGAAGGCTAAAGCAACGTAAAATCTGTGGGCTTCGTGTTTGCAGAAGTTCTGGTGAGGTGCTCTCTGTGGATGGCCAAAGTTAAACTCTTTGGCCAGGTGCGGTGGCTCACACCTGTAATTCCAGCACTTTGGGAGGCTGCAGCAGGTGGATGGCTTGAGTCCAGGAGTTGGAGACCAGCCTGGGCAACATAGCAAAACCCCATCTCTACAAAAAATTACAAAAATTAGCCAGGCATAGTGGCATGCACCTGTAGTCTGGGAGGTCAAGGCAGCAGTGAGCTGAGATCGGGCCACTGTTCTCCAGCCTGGGAGACAGTATGAGATCCCATCTCAAAACAAACAAACAAACAAAACAATGTATTTAACATGTCCTTTGTGTGGAAGAATAATTCTAAATGTTTTTATTACTATAACAAGGGGGTCTCCGAGATGAAGCCCTCCTGAGAGGGTTGATTTGGGTTAGACCTTTTTAATGAGAAGGCATATGGTTGGATGTATGTTTTGTAAACAATTAACAACTTGGGTGGTGATTACAGCAGGGAGCAGGCAGCTCTCAAGGGTTCTGACAATCTTCTAAGCACATAAAGCACCATTACAACAATACTAGCTCTAGAGAGGGAAAGAGCATAGGTGTCACCTGGGATGTGAAGGCATTGCTGCTTTTCATGTTCATTTGATTTTTTTTCTGGATATATAAAAAAATGAAGTCTTAAAATTCTTTTCAAAAGTAAATTCTTTTAAAAAAAATATATTTTTCTACTAGAATGAAATTCAAACCACTTTTTATTACAGGCAGCTCTGGAAAAAAAAAAAAAAAAAACTCATTCACCACACTAATCTTTCTTTTAAACTGGCAGGTATTTGAGTGGTAAAAATGGTCCCCAGCTGGAGCTTCCAGAATTAACTCCTTTTTGGCCAGCCTTACTTCCCTTTAGAATCAATATGGAGTGAAAACAGACTGATGCTAAACCCAAAGAATCATTGTCCCCTGAACAATAAAATAAAAACAGAAGTGAAGATCTTTAGCTTACTGCATACTCCAAACAGGATTTCCTAGGTTCTTTTCTCTTCAGATTCCTGAGGCTTAAAAAATACAATTTCTCTTTCAAAGAACTGTTTAAGAAATGTTAAGCAACCCTTCTAGTGTTCTAAATGGGAAATCCAATACCATGTGGCAAACTTTTTGGAGATATTTCTACATGAGCTGATCGCTAGAAGGAAATCCATAGCTTATAGCCAGACTAACACGTGAGTGGGCAAATTACTTTATGTCTCTTGTATTCGTTATCTGTTGTTGTGAAACAAATTATCACAAACTTAGAAGCTTAAAATGATTATTTTAATAATAATAGCACTTATTAATTCAGTTTCTGTGGGTGAGGAATCCAGTCCAGCTTAGCTGGGTCTTCTGTTTCAGGGTGTCTCTCAAGGCTGCAATCAAAGCATCAGCCAGAGCTAGGGTCTCATCTGAAGGCTCAACTGGGGAAGCATCCACTTCCAAGCTCACTTTTGTAGTTGTTGGCAGAATTTCACTTCTTTAAGGGCTGCTGGACTGAATGTCTCAGTTTCTAACTACATGTTCACAACTTAAAACCTATAGGCTTGTGGTTGCAGGGATCTTGTTGAGACTGTCTTTGTGAGTGGCAGTGTTTAAAAAGTCTCTAAAATGTTCTTCTGCATGAAAAAATATAATTGTATTCCTTGACACATGAACCTCCCCAACATGGCAATTTGCTTCATCAATGCTGGCAAGGGGAGAGAATCAGCTAGCAAGGTAGAAGTCACAATCCTTTGTAGACTACCACAGAAGTGATATCCTATCACCTTTGCCATATTCTGTTGATTTTGAGCATGTCACTAGGCCAGCCCACATTCTAGGGGAGGAATTACACAGGACATAAACACCAGGAGATGGAGATAACTGGGGGTTATCTTAGAATCTGTTTACCACATCTCTGTAATCTAATTATCTCATCTGTAAAATGGGAATAGTGATCCCTACTTTATCAAATTATTGATAAAATGTGTAAAATTATGTGTTTATTCATATAAAGAGATTAGAAGAGTGCCTGACACATAGCAAATGCTCAATAAATGTAAGCTCCGGCTATTATTTGTTTGATATTTATTTTTCCTACTATTTGATTGTTACATGCTAGAAGTCATGCTCTTCTAGCTTCCTATTGGCTTTCTCTATACACGAAAATAAACAGTATAGGGAAGTCACCAAGGCATGGCAGCCCAAGTTCACTGGCATAAATACACACAAACTGGAATCCAGTTTCCTCCACCTTATCCCATTACCAATCTAACAACTCTGGAGTGTCAGGTAAAATGAAAGGAGGTAGGGAGGAGGAAAGAGGCTTTCTGGTTCAGACAGAAGAAATAATTAATGCCTCATGACCTAAATCTACATCTCCTACAGCTACTCCCTCAAAAGCCAACTTTATTTATTGACTCTAACCTTCAAAGAACATCATCAACTTTTTAATTCTCAATATTATTCTGATCATAAGTTTATTAAACATAACCAGAATTACATGACCTATGGGCCCCAGCACTGTCTTTGTCTACAGTGCATTTAGGAGACGTGTCTTGCTGCTTTAGCCTCTGCATGGGAAAAGAGTGGTATATTTGGTGCTGATGTGCCTCTTTTACGAAAATCCACAGCACAAAGGTCCACACTTTAAATCTGGGAAATTAAGAGTGTTTACACACAAAACAAACACATAGTTATTTCCCTTTGCTGAAGGATTCACCTTCAGCTTCCCTCACGGAGTGTACTCCTTTAAACATTTATGTGTTTAAAGATTAGATCAGTGACTTAAGGGAAAGAAGCCAAAAATTCAAGAGTTGGGCACTCATACAAGTGATGATCAGATATTAAGCAATCTCTAAAGTCATGACATAAAAGGAAAGAGTCTTCTTTTGTACACAAATCCATACGGGAAGTTTATCCTACTCTATTTTTCTGCACACACTGTAAAATCTTAAAGGAAAACAAACCATGTTCCGGACACTTTTGAAACCCTGGCACCTTGCAAAATGCCAGACACAAGGCAGACCTTCCAGATGTGCTTGTTGAGTAACTAAATGATGGAGTGCCTAACTGATTGATTGTCAGACTGATTATTGACTGACTGATGTTGTCAGAAAGGTCAAAACTGCTGCTTTTAAATAACATCACTTTAACAAATGTAAACATATTTATTAGCTGATCAATAAAGACATGTTTCAGCAAGTGGCGTTGGAACAATTGGTCATCCATCCATATGCAAACGAACAAACCTGAAGCTTAGCCTCACACCTTATACAAACAGTAACTCAAAATGTACCATAGGTCCGAAGGTGAAATATAAAACTATTCGAAGAAAATGAAGAAAACCTTTGTGGCTTGGGGTTAGTTGAAGAATTCTCAGAAATGTTAAGAAAAACATGATTTATAAAGTGGATAAATTAGACTTCATTATGATTTAAAACTCTTGTTCACTGCAAGTCATTGTTAAAATGAAAAGACAAGTGATTAACTGGTAGAAAATATTTGCAAATAACATATCTGACAAATAACTTGTATTCAGAATATGCAAAGGATTCAAAAATTCAACAATATGAAAACAAACTAATTAAAAATTGGGCAAAGGATTTGAAAATAGACTTCACCAAAGAAGATGTAAGTACATGAAACAATGGTTCAACATCATCAGCCATTAGGAAATGCAAATGAAAGTCATGGCTAAAATTAAAAATACTGACAATACCACCATCTATTAGAATGGTTAAAATGTAAAACACTGACAATACCAAGTGCTAGTGAGGACAGGGAATAACCGGAACACTCATACATTGCTGGTGGGAATCCAAAATGACAGTGCCAATCTGGAAAACAGTTAGACAGCTTCTCACAAAGTTAAATATACGCCCACCATAAAACCTAGCAGTCCTACTCCTATTTACCTTAGAGAAAATAAAACTTATATTGACAGAAAAACCTATATACAAATATTTCTAGCAGCTGTATTCGTAATTGCCAAAAATCAGAAACAATCTAAATGTCCCTTTACAGAGGAATAGTTAAACAAACTGCAGTACATACCAATGATAAATTATTCCTCAGAAATAAAAGAAAACTATGGATATATGCAACAACTTGAATAAATCACAAAGGCATTATGCTGTATGAAAAAGTACAGTTTCAAAAGGTTACATACTGTACAAGTTTATTTACATGACATTCATTAAAGGACAATAGTGATTCTATAGTCTATAGAGGAGACTACAGTGATGGAGAAAAACTCAATGATTGCCAAGTAATGGCGTGAGGTGAGGGTGTGACCAGAGCCCAAGGGAAGATTTTGGTATGATGAACTGTTGTGTAATTCTGGGTAGTGGTAACACAAATTTATTTATGTATTTAATTCATAGAACTATACACCAAAAAAAAGAAAAAAAAAGTCAGTTTTACTGTATAATTAAGAACTTAATAATAAAGATGGGTGTATCTGGATTTACATAGACAAACTTCACAGCCTGATCTACCTCATGATAACTTCCTGTATGAAATTAAAGAGTTCCAGTTTTAAAAAGCACGTGGCTAGCAGCTCCTGAAATAATCTGTCCCAGATCCACTTTAAAATACATGAGAAAACAGAGAAAAATGGTAAAACTCACCACAACACTGAGAACAAGGACGACCAGCATCAGTGACAGAACCTGAAAAGATTTACCCTATGACCAATGGAAATGGGTTGAGCAATGAAATTTGGGGCCCTCTGTGTAAGCACATCTCAAAATAGGTGGGGAGATCTTTCATCCAGTTCTACTATTTCCTGGTCATATCTACTCAAACAAGAAAACTGAGAAGCTATTTATTTGCCGTGTTAGTGAACTACTTGACAGCCAGAGTGCTGTTCCAATCTCATCATTGCTAGTCAGATACCACAACCTTCAAAAATTAACTACTTGGCAATGAGGTAGCCAGTAGGACTGGTATATGTCATCAGGACAGAGGCAGGTGTGGGAAGGACCTAGTAGAAGTTCAACCTGGGGATTTTGATGTTCCTTGACACTGTTCACAGTGTCAGAGACTCAGACAAAGAGATGAGGAGAGAAGCCCATCTTCCTTTAGGAGAACTGTACTAGATGAGCAGGTTGGTCTCTGGAAACTGTGCATGTCTTGGAGGTCAGATCCATGATAGATGTGAGAGGTGCACATGACCAATACCCTCCAGATGCAACAGTGAGGCAATGGCTGAGGCTGCCTTACTTGTATCCTTGGCTCCATCACTTACTAGCTGTGTGACTTGGGAAAACATTATCTACCCTTTCTGTGCCTTCGATTCGTCATACATACAGGTTGGTGCAAACGTAATTGAAGTTTTACCATAAAAAGTAATGGCCAAAACTGCAATTACTTTTGCACCAACCTAATACAAAGGGATAAATAGTGCCTATCTCATGATAAGGATTAACTCCTTATCTCATGATATTTAGTCAATATACTAAAGCTTGTCATCATGAATATTCCATCACTTTGTACTATTTTCTCCCACAGATCTATTTTTTCTACCTGTTCTTTAAACGAGAAGAGATTGATTTAGAGAAGGTGTGTGAAAATGATTCCAAACATCTATACGATACAGTGCTACACCAAGCATCTCATAATCAAACTACTGAAAAAGAGTGATAAAAAGAAGATCTTAAAAGCAGTCAAAAAGACCAAAAAAAAAAAAGGACACAGTTCACACAAAGGAACAAACATAAGAATTATAGCATACTTCTTGTCAGAAATGATGTAGGCCAGAAGAGAAAAAAACAATATTTTTTGAGGGATGGGGAAAAGAATCAACTTTGAATTCTGTAACCAGCAAAGATATCTTTCAAAAATTAAGATGAAATACAGACTTTTTCAGACAAACAAATCTGAGAGAATTTATTGACATCTGGTTTCTAAGGTCCAAAGAGCTTCCTTTAACAAGAAGTGTTCATCAAGCAAAACAATACAAAATAAATTTTTAAAAAGCAACAAATGAAAATTTGAATCTACAAAGTGTTGAAGAATGTTTGAGTGGGAAATATGTGGACAAATATGAAAGACTTTTTTTCTAATTTGTAATCTCTTTAGCATGTAATTAACTTTCAAAACAAAAATAACAATGCATTGTGAGTTTTAAAATGTATATAGAATTAAAGTGGATGACAACAATAGAACCAAGGGCAGGAAAAGAGAAATGGAAGTATATTGTTGTAGGAACCCTATACTACATGTGATGTGGTATACTATTATTTGAAGATAGATTGTGATAAGTTAAAGATATATAATGTAACCCTTAGAACAACCAATACAAAAATAAAATAAAAGCATATAGCTGATAAGACCATCATGAAGATAAAATGAATATAATAAAAAGTAATCCAAAAGAAGGCAGGAAAAGGAAAAAAAGAATAAAATAAATAGTAAGCAGCAGCTTTGAATCCAATATTTCAATAATTACATTAAATGTAAATAATCTATAAACACTCCAATTACAAACTAAAAGTTGGATAAAAAGCAAGACCCAACTATATGCTATCTAAAGAAAGCAATTTTAAATATAAATACAAATTAAACACATAAGAATGGAAATGACATACCAAGCAAATACTAATCAAAAAGAGAAGTGGCCACATTAATATCAGACAAAGTAAACTTCAGAACAAGGAATACTCATAGAGATAAAGAGGGGCATTTTATAATGATGAGAGGGTTAATACACTCTCATCACATAACAACCTAAATGTATATTCACCTAATAACAGGGCTTCAAAATACATGAAACAAAATGATTGAAATGGAAGAAAAAATAGACAAGTCCACAATTATAGCATACAGTCAGTATTCAGCATATGGTAGCTATTATAATTATTATTAACATTATCATCCATCTCTGACATTCCCAAAACAAGATTCAAGACAGGAATGCCCATCATATCACAATTATTTAACAGTTTCATGAAAAGTCTATCCAAAATATCACGAGAAAAACAAAAATAAGAGGCCTAAGCTGTTGGAATAGAGGAGATAAATTACCATTATTTCTAGTTGATGTGATTATATGTTTAGTAACTAAAAACAAAACAAAACCAAGAAAAGCAAAATAATTAAGAGGTATTAGAATAATAGGGCCCAATGAGGGAGACTATTGGAAACTAATTACATTTCAACAACTTCATGTATGGTATCAGCAACTAATTATAAATTACAAATAAAAAAGAAGATTCTATTCATAAAAACAATGAAAAGCTTTAAATTCCCCCCCAAAAATCATAAGCCCTCTATGAAAAATATTAAAATCTTTCTTGGGAACATTTCTTTTTAAGAGTGAACATTGATGGTGACTAGAGTGATGAATCTTCATGTCTTCCTACAAACCTAGTTCGAGTCTGGATCTTGAATTCTTATAAAACCATATAGAGGCTCATAACTCCCTCATTACCTTGCAGGAAGCTTCTAGCATTTGAAGAAAGATGCGGAAGAACCCGTTCATTAGTGCATCCAGCAGCCAGAAAAGTTCCTAACACATAATAAGTATTCAAATAATATTGGATGGATGGGTGGGTGGCTGGATGAATGAAACGAATGAATCTCTAAACAACTTCCCAAACTATGCTCATCTCTCTTATATCTGACTTGGGTTCAAAGCAAGTGTAGAGTTCTGGATCCAGAGAAAGTTCATGATAACTGACTTAATCTATACTGTACCTGATTCAAGGGCAATTCTAGGATCACCCAGGTCTCTCCAGACAAGAATAAATTGAAATAGATACAGATTTTTTTCCCTTATGGTTGAAGGAGGGAGTTGTAACAACTTTCACTTCAGTTATTCAACACAGTATTTATTGAGGATTTATTTTGTTATTAGATACTGGAAACACAGCAGGAAATGCTTCTCCTCTCTTGGGGCTTCCTATGCGGAAATAGACATTCAACTAGCAAATAAACAAAAATAAATAAATGAACCAAATACTTACAGATAGTAAAACATACTGTGCAGACATAATAAGGTAATGAAATCTAACTAGAGATTTAATTTAGCAACATGTTTTCTTCCCTGACTGATCCTCAAGCTTGTGCCTGTAACCAGTGCTTTTTTTTCTCCTTAATGTGTTTTTCTAATTTCTGGGCAAGTTACTAATATTTTTTATGAAGGAGCCATCTCAGACTATTGTTTTTCCTTCTTTATGGGTATCATTAAATAACTCCCAAAAATTCTGAAAGCATCCTGGAGCAGCCTGACATTTCTAATTCAACAAGAATATATAGGTAGTTTCTTCATATACAGGGGTGTGTAGGTTTTATAATTAGGAAACCAAGGAAGAATGCCATCAGCTCACTCGGTGTGTTGCTGTCCATTCACTCACAGCACCGAGAGCAGTCGGCCAGATGGGTGGGAACCAATGTACTGTTTCTGCTATCCAGAACACCTCGCCAAGATTTCACACAACCTCTGACTAATACAGCAATATTGATTACTTTTCAGAAAATTTTCTTCTAAATTGCCCTGGAAGATGCTCTCTCGTTTAACCAAACAGTGTTGATTAAAAGGTTGAAATGAATGTTAAGTGAGCTGTTTTGTTTACTAGCGGAAACAATTATTTATTCAGCCCTCGCCTTTCATCTCCATAAATTAATGCTCTTTTCTCTGTGCTTCACTGATGGCTGGGGAATTATGCAAACTTTTTTTGTAAGAAATTAGATAAAGTAGTCTCGAGACTTCTTATAACAAGTCATTATAAAGAATGGCAAGTTAACAATTTGATTTAAAATGTTCTCAGTCTAGGTTGCCTAAGTTCAGATGTTTTAGCCTTTAAATCAATTACCTGAAACCAAATTATATTTGTAAGTACATGGTTATTCCAAAGAAATTAAGTCATTTTAGCATTTCCTTTAATAAGAAAGTGATTTTAGGACATTATAGAAATACATCATTTCAATAGTCAGCTTTCTACTGCCAGTACTACTGATTTCAAGATAGTGCCATTTCACCCTGACATCACAAATGAAAATAAACATATATTTGATTAATTCACATAGTCTGCCTATTTCACAATAGGGGTGTATGTATATTAAGACAGTTTAAAAGTCAGACCTCAGCACTGCGCAGTTAGTTAAAAAAAAAAATCAATGAAAACCAAATGCCTCACAGTAGCTCACAATTAAACCAAAAACCCACTTGTGCCCCTTTTCCCACAAAAGGGGCATTTTTCAATGCAAATTGTTCAATACTCTAATTGCTCCAAGAGCACTTCTGATTAGCAATCTTAATCGTGTTCTAGTGCCTTTTCATCCCAATTCCCAGGATTTTGTTACTGTGTGTCAGCATGACTCAAGGGAAAGCCCAAACCCTGGTCCCACCAGACTGATACAACCTAGATTATAAACCGAGTGGTTCTCAGCTCCAGGCCATCCCATCTCACTTGACCCCTGTCTACTCAGAGCAGGAAACCAGCTCGGCTTCCCTTGGCAGTAAGGGAATGAAGTGCATCGATTGCTCGTGATTATTAGCTGGAGTGGGATGAGCCTCCTCCTTATTATGCAGATTAGCGGAGCTCTCAGTCCCAGCATATTGTGCAGATGCAGGCTAGCAGCTGCTCCTACAGATGGCAAGTACACAACTCCATTAGGATGGATCTATTGTCTGCTCCTGGCTTGCGTAGAAGCTGGGGCAGACTGGGCAAAGAGAAATTGTTACACCGCGAGAAGTAAAGGCGCACACACTCTTAAAAATCTGCACCCAGGAGACTCTTTACACAGCAGGGCCAACAGCACTCAAATTAGAAATCTACCCTAAATAAGGACTTTTTATGTCACAATTAAGCTTGTGTATTTTTTAAAGCAGATTAACCATTAAAATTGAGTAGTATAATTCAAATTTTGCAATGCCATGCTGTTAAATATTCAGATTATAAACAAATCCTAAGAGATTTATTCAGAAATCTGCACTACATTCAGTTCTTCAGGAATCTTGTGTTTAGTTAGTTCCCTTTAAAGAGGCAAGTTTATTTTCCATAGCATCAAAATGTGATAAGAAACTAAGCTGCCCTTCTTAAAGTGTTTGCTTTAGGATAGTTTGTCCTTTTAGAGTTATTGTTTATTCTAAAGAGCATCAAAGCAGTTAATTCAAGTTTGTCTGCATCAAAAGTATGCATATAAGAATCCCTTCTGAATAAATATCATTTAAATCATTAGCAACTAAATTACATTGTCTGTTGCATAATTTTGGATGTGGTGTAAAATAATTTGACTGCCAACTAATTGAAGAGATTAAGTTGGGTAAAGGATAGGTTTTTGTTTTGTTTTATTTTATTATAGCTAATGTTTGTCTAGATCTTCCCCTAAAATTAACAACGAAAAAGACCACTGGCTAAGAGAGAGTCTAAAGAACAGGAACTTTTAGAAAAATGGGAGGCAACTGACAGAATGTTACAAGGAGTATAACTCAAAACTTCTTACCAAAATAAACATAACTCTATTAAGTATGTTCTTTAAAAGATCAAAAGAGTCAAGTTTAGAGGTGAGTGCACAATAGAAAAAGAAAGTGATGACCTACTCAGTTACTCAGTCTAACTAATGTAGACAGGCAAATACAATAATTTAAAAGCACATCAAGGCCTGGTGTGTTGGCTCACGCCTATAATCCCAATACATTGTGAGGCCGAGGTGGTCAGATCACCTGAGGTCAGAAGTTCAAGACCTGCCTGGCCAACATGGTGAAACGCCGTCTCTACTAAAAATACAAAAATTAGCCAGGTGTGGTGATGTGCACCTGTAATCCCAGTTACTCGGGAGGCTGAGGCAGGAGAATCGCTTGAACCCAGGAGGCAGAGGTTGCAGTGAGCCGAGATCGCGCCACTGCACTCCAGCCTGGACAACAGAGCAAGACTCCATCTCAGAAAAAAAAGAAAAGAAATGCAATGTGTGAATGTAAACATCAGTGTTACATGAGAAAAGATTCTACTCCAAATTGCCAGATTCTGACAGAATTAGCACTTTTCAGGGCTTTGCAGGGAAACAGAATCAAAGAAAAAAAAATTTGTCTCCATTCTCCAGAATGAACCACAGAGTAAGTGGCCAGTGGCTGAAAGAAGCACCAGGATTGGACCAAACAGGTTACAGATGATCTGGTGTGGAGGATATGGCCCTGGAACTTACACTGGATGTTGTAAGATCAAAAATATAACCGAAAGCAGATGCACTTCAGGAGATAAAGTGTTAAATAGCACATCCTCAAAAGGCAACTAAGAGTTAGGAAAGTGGAACCCCTGTACCCAAGGTTGAAAACAGATTCCTCTTCCAAAGAAGATTCAAGCCTTTGTGAAAAGATCGCCTAAATATAGCCAAGATCAACAAAATCACAAAACTTCAAGAAGTCCAACTTCAGAGAGAGAAGACCACCAGAGAGAACACAGCAGAAATAACCTCTGTGACTGCATTAATCAGGAATTCAACAACACATTGAGAACACACAATTACAAAATAGCAAACTTAGAACAGATTGAAATTATGATTTTGTAAACTGAATGTCTTGTCAATACATAACATTTAAACCTAAAGCTCAAATCGTCTTGTGAATCCATTTCAGTCCAACACATCTTTTATAATAAGGAAGCTCCATGAGTCTAATAACTTGTTATATTCCATGTACTGCTGCATCCACAGCACACTGTACAATCTCTTATATGGATTAGAGTAGGCGCTCAATAAAGGGCTGATGAGTGAATGTGTCCACACATTAAATAGTGCACATAGAATAACAGACTAAGTAATTACATCACAACATCATAAGTCAAAAATTCAACTATATACCATACAGAGTTGGTAGGGAAGATTTTACTGGGGAGTTGGGAGCCACCAAAAACTTTTGACAGAATTTTAAAGAGTGATCAAAAGAGGAATTCACATTCTGAGGAAAAGCAACAGAATATGCAAAGGCACAGAGTGTGAAACATTAGCACAACTGCAAGTAGTGCCTCATGGCCAAAAAACTCAGCCTACCATAGCTGGGGAGAATAGGGGATGTAGGCAGAGGATACACACCAGGAGAGAAGGAAGCCAGGGTCAGGTCATAAGCAGCCTTGACTATGTCATGCCAAAAAGGAGGCTGAACTGTAATACGGCATAAAGAGTTTTAAGCAGAAGGGAGACACAGTCAGATTTGACTTAAATTTTCTGGGTTACATAAATAGAGTCCATTTAATGATCTATTACAAACCCTTTAAAAAGATTTGCTGTCTTTTCTGGCAATTGACAGCCCTTGGTTCCAGCCTTCTGTCTGTGGTCTGACCTTTCGTGGGACACCATCAAACCTAAGAGCACTTTTTCCTCCCTCTAGACAAATCTGGCTGTCATTTCTGGATGTTGAATTCCACACTCAATGCAGTGCCCCTTTGCCTACAAGAGACAGCAGTGTTCCTTGACTTCCTTTCCCCTCAAACTGAGGCTGCTTGAATGCAAGTCATTGATTGATCAATGACCACATTAAGGGTAGTTGTAGACTCCTTCCAGTTTCAGGAGTTCACAGATGAATTTTAATTGTGTTAGCAAAACTTTGCTACTGATTTGCTCTTTACAGTAGATTTTGCTGCTGACTTCAAACTCTCCTTGCAGCCTGTGCTCGAACTTTTTGTATCACCCGGTACCCTTTCCATTCCCCATTTTTATTTGTCAAAATTCTTCCAGCCCCATGACATTTAATCATATTCATTCTTGTTTTATAGTTGGATTTAAACATATCAATCTCCTTCATGGATTGCAACCCTTGAGGGCAGGAACCAGAAGTGATTCATCTTTGATCCTACTTATATCCAAAATAGTAGATAAGATAGTAAATGAGAATAAATGAAATAGCATATGTGAAATCCCTGTGTACAATGCAAATTACTGTGAAAGCTGTAGTTCTTTATTAAATAGTTTCTCTCTCTCTCTGTCTCACACACACACACACACATACACACACACACACACAGCAAAGGAATTATTTATTTTTCAATGGAATTTTCTAGCCATCCTTAGTGTCCACCCACAAGAACACTGGGGGTCCTTCCTATCTCCCTTGGTCATTCTGCTCCCCAGTATTCCTCTTGTTTGTTTGTTTGTTTTACCCATCTGTCCTCATCCAAGGACTCTGGCTAACAGTCTGCCCCAGTCAGAGTAGAGGACATGTGTATTTGGCCCATGGATTGCCTTTATGGTTGCATCTGTGTGTGTGTGTGTGTGTGTGTGTGTGTGTGTGTGTATACACACATAAGTACATCAGCACATTAAAATTCAAGAGAAGTCACACAAACACCTCATTTGGGGTTTCTGTTGAAACATGGTAACATAAGCTGGAGCTGAGTTGGGGCTGCCCTGTTAATGTAAGTTCACCCTTTCCAGTTTGGCAGTCCCTCTCTTCCTATGATCCCCCTGATACCCAGTCAGGAGTCCACTGTCATTTATCAATATACTCATGCTGTTACTAATTTTTTTTACAATAGAGGTATATTTCTTTGATTCTATATCTCTACCAAAAGTGGGAAAAAGAAAGACTGAGAAAGCTGCATGATTTTTCTTACATTAGGCCTACTGTATTTATTTATGTTACTTTACTTGGCCCCTGGTACATTCCATTTTTACACCCCCAATACAAAGCGTCAGTATCAATGACCATGTAAGCAAGGAAGCAGGACCACTATAAGTGATCTGGAACCAGGACTTACGTGCAATGGAGGTAGCTGGGGAAGAAGCTTATGGAAATCTAGTGGTAAGCCTGAAACCAACTGCTATAGGTGAGCAGACAGCAGTTGGGAAGAAACCTGGACAGAAAGCAACAAAGAAAAAGATAAATTAGAACCTGTGAGGACAAACCAGAGCCTCCATTTGTCTCTCATCATCTCTAACCTGATGCAAGAGACTTGGAAAATAAGCTGTTGCCCTTCACCATGATGCTGCACATATGTCTCACCCAAGACTCACAGAAGCTGAAGGAAAAGGTATAGCCGCAGCTGCAGGAGCTGTGAGCTCAGCCTTTTGCAAGCCAGGTGAGTCACTATATATAATAGATCAGTGATATTGTCAGGGAGCCTAGGGCCAGAAGGGAGCCTGGAGTCCTATGCAGATTTTCAGAGCTAATGTCTGCTACTTCATTTCTGCCTCCCAGATCTGGAGTAAATTTCCCTTGTGGCCAACCTTGACCCAGAACCATATACAGAAGGGAATTCTGGGAAATGTAGTTCCTTAGCTAAATGACAGTATAAAATCACTACATCTATTGACATAGTTTGGGCAGATCAATTATCACAGCATGCAGAATGAATAAGTCTTTGTTGCACTTCATCTAAACAAATCTAACCTAATAACAGAAGAAAAATCAAAGATAGCTTAGAGAATGTAAGGATATCTCTTCTTTCGGTTGAGTTTTTATTGATACAAAATATTTGTACATATTTATGGGGTACATGTGATATTTTGTGACATGCATACAATGTATAATGATCAAGTCAGGATATTTAAGGTATCCACCACCTAGTACTTATCATTTCTATGTGTTGGGAGCATTTCCATTTCTCTCTTCCAGATATTTTGAAATATAAAATACATTGTTGTGAACTATAGTCACACTGCTCTTCCATTGAACATTAGAACTTATTCCTTCTATTTAACTGTATGTTTGTACACATTAATCAACCTCTCTTCATCCCTGCACATACACCTGCAATAACCACACCCCCTTCCCAGCTTCTGGTATCTATCATTCTACTCTCTTCCTCCATGAGATCAACTTTCATAGTTCCCACACGTGAGTGAGAACATGCCTATTTGTCTTTTTGTGCCTGGCTTATTTCACGGAACATGTTGACCTCCAGTTCCATCTATGTTGCAACAAATGACATGATTTTCTTCTTTTTTATGGACAAATGGTATTCATTGTGTATATATGCCACATTTTCTTTACCTATTTGTCTGTTGTTGGACACTTAGGTTGATTCCATATCTTTGCTGTTGTGAATACTGCCGCAACAAACATGCAATGCAGGTATCCCTTTGGTGTACTGATTTTTTTTTCCTTTGAATAAATACCCAGTAGTGGGATTGCTGGATTGTATGATAGTTCTGTTTTTAGGTTTTTAAAAAATCTTCATGCTGTTTTCCATGGTGGCTGTACTAATTTACATTCACACTAACAGTAAATACGAGTTCCCCTTTCTCCACATCCTCACCAACATCAGTTTTTTTTTTTTTTGTCTTTTTAATGATAGCCAAGAATGTATGGATATATCTTAGCTGTTACATTTCACTACCATGACCAGCTCTCAGTGCAGTGCCTTGCATGAAGTAAATGTCTAATATATTTTAGTGAATTACATCAGGCAGTCCTGGTGACCCAGTTCAAAAAAAATCTAAGATGAGATTCATAGTAGGGAAAATAATAGCATTATCATAACACATCTTTTGGTTCTATTAATATTATTTCATTGTTCAAGAAAAGACTATGCTTTTGACAGAGTAAATTATGGTTTTTGTGTATAAATATTATGTCTAGATTTCACAAGTTTTTCATTTTAAACATAAAAATGACCTTTCCTTTGTATAGGACATCCTGATTAAGAAATAAGAAATAAATTCCCAATTAACAAAATCATTAACATTAATTACAGAGATATAAACTGTACTAGTCCATTTTCATGCTGCTGACAAAGATATACCCAAGACTGGGAAGAAAAAGAGGTTTAATGGACTTATAGTTCCACATAGCTGGGGAGGCCTCACAATCATGGCAGAAGGCAAGTGGGAGCAAGTCATGTCCTACATGGATGGCAGCAGTCAAAGAGAGAGCTTGTGCGGAGAAACTCCTTCTTATAAAACCAACAGGTCTTATAAGACTTATTCACTATCAGGAGAACAGCACAGGAAAGACCTGCCCCTATGATTCAATTATCTCCCACTGGGTCCCTCCCACAACACATGGGAATTATGGGAGATACAAGATAAGATTTGGGTGGGGACACAAAGCCAAACCATATCATAAGCAAAGGGCAATTAATAAATACGTTGTGGAGATTACTGTCAGGTGTTTAATCTGTAACAGATATATGAAAATGTTACAAATTTCTTGCAAATGGGTAAAAGTAAATAGGAAATAAACAAAAAAGATTAACAAATTAACAGGAAAACTAAACCTTCATTTCTTCAAATAACCAAAAAGCTGCAATAAGTCATATATATTTTTCTTAATAAGTAATATTTAAAAAACACATAAAAATAAATTGGCCTACATATTGCCACCTAGGAATTTATCTTCATTGGATAAATTGCTTTTATCTTCACCAGTTTTCACAGTTTAATCCCTAAAATAAATCCCTTATCCCATGTCAAGTGGGTCCACTTCCCTGATCAAACCCTCACTGATACAGACGCTCAGTAGCAGAGATCTCAAAATCAGATGCATCCCCCGTCTCTACTAAAAATACAAAAATTAGCCAGCGTGGTGGCAGGCGCTTGTAGTCCCAGCTACTCAGGAGGCTGAGGCAGGAGAATGGCGTGGAACCCGGGAGGCGGAGCTTGCAGTGAGCCGAGATCATGCCACTGCAATCCAGCCTGGGCGACAGAGCAAGACTCCGTCTCAAAAAAAAAAAAAAAAAAAAAAATCAGATGCATCAGGGGACAAACAGAAATAATTCTTCCACTTAATGGATTAATATATCTAATATATTGAGCCATCCCCAAGCTAGCCATTGATGGTTAGAAGCTTTCAGGAATAAACTTAATTTTCGTTAGTATTACTGGATGACATATTCCTAATTTAACCTGAGTATACATTTTCTTTTAGCAAAGGTTAATCAGAAATTCTCTGATACATACCACTGCACTCCATATAGCCTGGGCAACAGAGCCAGACTCCATCTCAAAAAATAAAGGAAAGAATTGAAGGAAGGAAGGGAGGGAGGGAGGAAGGAAAGGAGGGAGGGAAGGAGGGAATGAAGGAGAGAGAGAGAGAAAGAAAGAAAGAAAAGAGGAAATTCCCCAATAAACATTATCATAAGCATTAGAAATTAAAATGACACATCATATTAATAAGGAACTTAGCTCAGAAAACACTCAAGGTTTTTGAAGAATCACACTCCTAGTGTATCTTTTCAGGATAAATATTATGTCTCAGTCCTTGAGTACAATCAGGCCTGGAACAGATCTCAAAATGAAACTCATAATTTTTTTTTTTTTTTGAGACAGAGTCTCACTCTGTCACCCAGGCTGGAGTACAGTGGCAAAATCTAGGCTCACTGCAACCTCTGCCTCCCAGGTGTTGAAGCGATTCTCATGCCTCAGCCTCCCAAGTATTTGGGATGCAGGCATGCGCCACCATGCCCGGCTAATTTTTGTATTTTTAGTATAGACGGATTTCACCACATTGGCCAGGCTGGTCTCGAACTCCTGACCTCCAGTGATCCACCTGCCTCGCCCACCTCGGCCAAAGTGCTGGGATTACAGGCCTGAGCCACTGCGCCTGATCAAAACTGATATTTCTTGAACTCTATTTTCTCAAGGTGTGTAAATCTAAAACTTCCCAGAAAGCAGGTCCTCTCTGTATCCAGGACCTGCTAAGAAGAAAGCGTATTACTTCCCAGAACCCTGCGGGATCCCATCTTCCTCTTTTGACACATTATGTCAGTAAGTTTAATGCGGTCCAAATCCACACATCATTCATGAGGTTTAAAACATCCAATGCAGAAGTGTTGAAATGCAAGCATGAGGGTCTGGAAATGGTGACCGGTACTCTATGGTACTGACTGGAGGCTCATTCTTCAATAGCAAATATCTCAAACTTTTTCAGAGGCAACCCACAGTTGTCCATGCTTTGATAGAAGATACTCAAAACTATGATGATATTGCCATGAATTTTATCATTTCCAAGCGTATTGAGAAGACTTCAGGGATATTTGTGAAGCTTGTAAACATGGATGATTTTGAAAAAGAAACCAACAGTGGCTATTCTGGAATGTGACATCGAGCCGAGCACGCTTTACAGAGGTCTTAGTATATAAATAAGCTTGTTAATATGTATGACAGCATGCCCTTAAAATATTCCAACATGGTTTTCCATATGCCAACTACAAAAGAAAAACGTAAAAGTAAAACAAACAAACCTGAAAACTGCTTGGTATTTGAGTAGCTTCTCCATGCTATGTATTTTTTTTAAGCAACATCATGAACTTTTACCTACTCCAGAAGTCGCCACAATAGAAAAAAGGTGCAGTGCTTCTAGGATATAAAATTCACATTACTTTCAAAGGCAAGAAGTTGGTCCTGTCCGGTTAGGTCTTCTTATGAAGAGTTTTCATCCAGGGATATAACTGCTTGGTCAATGATTTTATTGTTTACATTTCGAGACTATTCTACAGTTTCTCTGACTCCTGGTATTTGCCTTAAGGACCTATAGCAAGCTGTTTTCAGGATCAGAAACTCAAAAGAGGCATTTATCTGCTTTTTGACTAAAGGTTGATTGTTTCCATTTGAAGACTGAAATGCCTCTTTAGCAAAAGCCTGTAGTATGGGGTAACGCCATGTGAGAAGAGAATAGTCTCAGTCACACATGAAGAGGAAAATTTGCAGCTGCCAGTGCTTTCCTTATGGCCCTGACAACCAACTCTTCCAGGACTAACTCAGTCCAGCATGGTTTTGATGTAAAAATAAGTGCCTTCATTTTTGTTAGGTCTTTTGTGACTGGGATGGTTAATTTTGTTAGCTGAAGAACATCTAGTTGTTTGATTTTTGTGAACAGTTACTGCATGAATCACAAAACAATATAGCCTATATTTCTTATATGCAACTTATATGCAACAAAGAGTAAATGTGTTATAGATTCAGGTAGTGCATTTTGTCACTGAATCTAGCCTTGAGAACGTACATTTATTCTTATATTTTACATAATGTATGTGTTGTTTGAGAAACGTATAAAATACCTTCTGAAAAATTGAATAAGTAGGACTTACTGGCAGAAGTTAAAACATTTTGTCTCAAAAGATCTTTATTATTAGAGCATTGGTTATCTTCTGGATACTAAAATGTTATACGATAAACAAAGTCAAACACTTAACATTCAGAACTTAAAAAAAAGATCCAAGGTACTATTCATCATGATGAAATTTAAACTACATACAAAGAGGAGAAAATAAGAACTGAGTCATAGCAGAGGAATTCTACACAGAGTCTGCCTCGGTTCATTGGTATGGCTGCCCACTCTCTGTTATGTGAATTAGTATCTGTTCCATCCATTGTCTGTGTTTGGTCCTTGTTCCCTACTGGGGCAAGGAATTCTTAACTAGGCTTCTGTTTACCACCCTCTCCTTCTCCTCCTTTCTCTCTTCTTCCTCCTTTTCCTCTTCCTTTTTCTTGCATAATGCCAGTATATTCTCAAAATTGCAAAGTTGAGAGAATATTAAAATAATCATTGCTAACGTTCCAATAATGAGGTCTTTAGTTCAATATACAACAGTGTGTTTTTTTTACATTGGAGAGTATATGTGTCTTAATGCAGTCAGATTGTAAAAAAAACAAAAAACTTAGAACCTTACTAAAAATTGATAATGTCAATTATCTGTTTTGTTAGTATGTTTTTGCCTCTTGGGATTCCTCTAGCAGATAAATAAAATAAACTTTTATCATCCGTGTGTTCTATGTTAAAAAATAAATAAATAAAATAAAATATCCATCCCTTTGGTTAAAGACTATCCCATTAGGGTAACCATATTTAAACATCACATATTTTGCATATCTAATTATTTATTGAATGAACAAAGAAACTATTCCACCAGAACTGTTCTGGTTTCTGCCAAAACAGAACATATGTACCTTATACACATGTTGAAAATCTACCTCAGCCTGCTTTAGAAATCTATTCCAGGCCTGTTATACAAGATTCCTAACCATTATTTATTATTCTGGCCTTCAAAACCCATTCACAAGTACTTACACTCCAGAATAGATCAAATTGTAGACTAAACTACAGGTGGCAAAGATCACAGCACTAGCAGAAAATTCTCTGGATCTCTTGAACTTATGGGTTCTAGATAAGAAAGGACTGAGGAAGAGCTCTTCAGTTTGGGAAACTGAAATGAGAACAAATTATTACAGAGCTATCGGTACCAATTGGTGACTATTTAAATGTGTTGTTAGGCCTATATTCCTGATGGATTTATTCCAAATCCAGTTTCATATTTAGGAAACAAATGAGATTAATACATGTGTGCACCCACATGTAGAAGTATGTTTACAAAGTATAGACGAGCAACAATCCAGTGGGGGTGTTATCTGGGCATCTTTAGTGCTAGCTAATGAACAGCTCACCAACTGCTATGGTTTTAGAGTCAGCAGAAATAAGTGACTGGAGTTCCAGACATCAAATCTTTCATATAGTTATTCAGTGGCAACATCAAGTACATGAATGGAGGTGTTAATTCAGAATTGTGTGTGTGAAATAAACAAGGAAGACTAGAAATCCCATTAAGATATTCTCTCTTGGCCCCTTATACTCTCTCTCTCTCTCTCTCTCTCTCTCTCTCTCACACACACACACACACACACACACACACACCCCACGCCACATAAGATGCTCAGGCAGTACGCCCTCTAATGGAGCACTAACATCAGGCATGACTTGGTGGCTGCTTTGGGGAAGCAGGTGCTTAGCTTCCCCCATCTTTGCTCTGTGACAGTTTCTGTGTCACATACACCATCACCAGCCTGACACATGTATGCCATCCCCCTTAATAACCCAGGGAGGTCTTGGGGGTCAGAGGTTCCCCTCAAATGACTGACAGCCATGGAGGCACCATACCTGCAACAGAACCGTCAGCTGGAGTGAGACGACAGGACCCCGTGGGGAATTCCTTTCTTTTCCAACAAGGAACCTTCACTCAGCATGACCTGCCTTGGAGAAAGCTTCGGACAAGGTCCTTTCTTTTCCCCTTCAAATCCTGCCTTGAAACAAGCTCTCTCGGCCACCTGCAATTGCTGTAAATCAATTTCCAAACAGAAATCACTATGCAAAATATGCATAAGCCAAGATGGGTAAGGAGATGACAAGTTGCCCTGCCCTGCCTCCTGTCATGTGGGGTCTCCTCTCTCATCTTCCACAGAGCCCCAAGAAGTTCAAAGAGGACTCAGACTCACAGATTTTTAAGACTAGAGATGGCTCAGATTGTCCTGCCTCTGCCACTACCCACAACTTAAACTCCTCTTGCTTTTTGGTATATTTCATCATTATTGTTATTGGTTTTATGTAACATAACCAAAATACCAATGCAATCACTTGTAAAGAGAAATACAAATATCAAAGGAACCAGACTTTTAGTTCCAATCACTGACCCACTCTATCTGTATAAACTACCTGAACTCTTAATTATGTGTACATTTTTATAGGGGACAATTTGGCATCCACTGTTCCTTATTGGAAAAATATCCATTTCATTAGGTAGCATTTTAGATTTGGAAAGACCTGTGAATTATTGTCTTCCTTCTCCAGGACCCCGCACAGTCAATGCATCTAAGTTCTTCATTTCCACATAAGATTATTAGGTGGTATGTGGGCTTGCCAGGACTCTTACACAGATCATGAGGGAGGCAGGGTTAAAAACTCTGCCTTACACATGCCATCTTGAATCTCATATTCTGAAAGGAAGAGCTAGCTGCTGCTGGAAGGGAGAATCAATCTGCGAAGCAAAGACCACAAATTGTTGAGACTGAAGAGTCTTTCTATCACAAGCAGATTCTGCCATGTTTGGTGGACTGACAGACCGTTTTAGGAAGGTTCCAGAGCAATAGCCAAATTTTTCATAATGAAGCTAATCAGCCACCATGGTGGTGAGAGTCAGCAGGCAAAGGATTTGCCAAAAATAAACAGTGGGAAATCTTTCCTCACAGTCCACCGGGTGGGGAGAAGGAAAGAGATGCAGACAAGATTTGTTATGCTGAGTGAAAGAAGTCAGACACAAAAACCACTTATTGTATGATTCCATGTATATGAAGTATTTGGAATAGACAAGTCCATAGAAACAGAAAGCAGATTAGTGGCTGCCAGGGAATGGGGGTGGGCAAGGATGCGGGGGGTGACTGCTCATTAGGTAAGGGATTTCCCTTGGGGGTAATGAAAATGGTCTGAAACTAGATAGTAGTAATGGTTGTAAAACATTAGGAATTTGCAAAATGTCACTAATAGTAAGTTTTCTGTTATGTGTATTTTACCACATTTTTTTAAAAGACATGCCTGTAGCCCTTACGGAAGAAAAAATTTGCTCCAGTTCTTATGATCTTCCCTTTGTGCTCCCAGTGGGGTACAGGACAGCAGATAACAGTCTAGAGGAAAAGAGCAGAAAGAGGAATATCCCAAGAATGAGAAGGAAGATGAAGCTTCTCCCTCTCCCAGGATTATGCCGGGCACAGGGGCCTTCATAGGCCACTTTGCACTTGTATTAACAAGTGCTTGCTCCCATATGCTCAAAGAGCTAGACAGGCTTGGACTGAAATCTAGGTCTGGCCCTCTCCAGTTATGTGACTCTTGACAAGTCATATCACCAAACATTCTGGAGTGCCCTACTATGTGTGACTGTCCAAGGCCCTACACACATCATGTGCTTTAATCCTCACAGACTTACAAGGCAGAGCCATTATCTCCTCTAATTTCCAAATGAGGAGGCTGAGACTTAGTAGGGTTAATGCAGTTGCTCCAAATCACACAGGCAGTGAGAACAGTTAAGGCCGTTAACCTCTAGTTTGTTTCTCCATTTCTAAAATGGGGAGAATAGTAACTACTTTGCAAGAGCATCACAAGGATTAGAGGTGCTCAGTAAATGGTGGCTGTCATAGATGATAAAACTCACAAGATCCTCATAAGGTAGCACACAGAGCAAGAATTTTATTGATGAGGGAAGTCACATGGCTAGTTAGTGACAGGGCTGGGACTAGGATCTAAGCTGACCAACTTCCAATCTGCTGCTCATCTGACCACACTATGTGCAAAAGGACACACCTGTAACAATAAATTGACAATAGATCAACACATAACTAATCAGAACACTAGGAATGAATGCAACGTAGATCTGGGACAGAAAAGAGGTGTTTACTTAGAGAGCAGAGCTCCAAACAAGGGAGGGAATGGAGAAGGCAATGGATGTCCTCTGATCAGTTAGAAATTTTTCCTGACAGCAACAGAATATGGTGAGGCTGTGGAAAAATAAGAAAGCTTTTATACTGTTGGTGGGAGTGTAAATTAGCTCAACCGTTGTGGAAGACAGTGTGGTGATTCCTTAAGGATCTAGAACCAGAAATACCATTTGACTCAGCAATCCCATTATTGGGTATATACCTAAAAGATTATAAATCATTCTACTATAAAGACACATACACACGTATGTTTATTGTAGCACCATTCACAACAGCAAAGACTTGGAACCAACCCAAACGCCCATCAGTGACAGACTGCATAAAGAAAATGTGGCCCATATACACTATGGAATACTATGCAGCCATAAAAAAGAATGAGTTCATGTCCTTTGCAGGAACATGGATGAAGCTAGAAGTGATCATTCTCAGCAAACTAACACAGGAAGAGAAAATCAAACATTGCATATTCTCACTCATAAGCGGGAGTTGAACAGTGAGAACACGTGGACACAGGGAGGGGAACATCACACACCAGGGCCTGTCGGGGAATGGGGGATAAGGGGAAGGATAGAATTAGGACAAATACCTAATTCATGAGGGGCTTAAAACCTAGATGATGGGTTGATGGGTGCAGCAAACCACCATGGCATATGTATACCTATGTAACAAACCTGCATGTTCTACACATGTATCCCAGAACTTAAAGTAAAAATTTTTTAAAAAAGGAATGTTTTCTGACAATGTTACCCTTTTGTAGAAGATAAATCTGGAGAAGCAATGATCTCTGATGGGCTAGGTGTCCCCACAGTGTGACAGGGCCTATTAATAAAAGTAATGAAAATGACAATGAATACCACCAATTGTGTACATGATTACTACAACCAGGCATTTGACAAAGTGTATCACATGTATTTTCTCAAATACCTATGAATAGGTGTGGAGTAGAATCCAATTGTGTACGTAATTACTACAACCAGGTATTTGACAAAGTGTATCACATGCATTTTCTCAAATACCTATGAATAGGTGTGGAGTAGGTATCATGGTTCCCGTCTTACTGGTGAGAAAACTGGAGCCCAGGATCACACCAATAAAAAGTGGCAGAGCTGCGATTCAATCCCAGGCCTTCGTGAGGGCAAATTCTGGCTCTTGACTAATATGTTACTTCCCATGAGACAGATTACTATTAGACTGGTGCATAAGTAATTGCAGTTAAATTAAAGTAATGACAAAAACAGCAATTACTTTTGCACCAACCTAATAGCTAATTATTCATAGTGATGGATACTTCTGGCATGAACAGAAGTGGGCTCAATAAATGTTAATATCTATCCAAGGACTAACATTTGCAAAGGAGAAAACATACCATATAGTGGTCTAAGACTGGCCATAGGCAGAATATAAGGCAGAAAATTCTTCTGGAATTCTTCTGGTCCTACCCATTCCAGCACATTAACAAAAGCACCAAGTCACAGGGGCCAATCAGAATTAGGGCCTTCTCCCTTGCAGACAGATGCTCTGGTACCCACTTAATGCAAGGCTTCAGCTTTCCAGAATTCTTAGGGATATTTTTGCAGGTGGTCCTGGCTCCAACAAGCTAGAGAAAAAACTTCTTCCATTCATAGGCAATAGGGGTGCTCTTAATAAGCCTAAAGGCGTATCACCAGGGAAGCCATCATTCTCATTATGCCTAAAAGCATAATTCACCACATGTGGAATTTGGCTCTTAAAAACTGCATAAGTCAATCTTAATAACAAGTACACAAAAGAAACCCTGAAGGTTCTATTTACTAGTTTCTTATCCCACTATGTAGAGAGGAGAGACTGTTCAGGGTTTTTCACTATATTCACTGTTTAGCGAACGCACCACTGAGAGCTTGTGTGTGAACACTGTTATGAGAACGACATTTGTGACCACATGTCATTTTCTTTTTTTTTTTTTGAAACAGAGTCTGGCTCTGTTGCCCAGGCTGGAGTGCAATGGCACAATCTTGGCTCACTATAACTTCCGCCTCCCACATTCAAGCGATTCTCCAGTCTCAGTCTCCTGAGTAACTGGGATTACAGGTGTGTACCATAATGCCTGGCTGTATTTTTTGTATTTTTAGTAGATTGTGTTTCGCCATGTTGGCCAGGCTGGTCTCGAACTCCTGACCTCAAGTTATCCACATGCCTCAGCCTCCCAAAGTGCTGGGATTACAGGCGTGAACCACTGTGCCCAGCTCCATGTCATCTTAATAAGCTGGAATTAATCACTGGGTTTACTTCTCTGAAAATTATATGAGCCTACAGATATTTTGATAATGACAGATAACTGATGAGTGTACTAACACATTTCATAGATTCTCAGTTGTACATTTTTGGTTTTTTTGCACATTTTAACATCTCTGCAATCCAGATGTGCTTTACTATCACCATCAACCAGCAGAAAGTCCTGGCAGAGTTGTCATGGTCTGCTCATGTGAGAACATAAAACACACCAGCATCAAAACTTGCAGAATGGATCTCATTGACAAGGAAGAAAATCCCAGAGATAACATTGGAGCACTTTTTAAAGAAATGTTGTATTATCAATGCTCTTGACGGCCCAAAAGAAAATACTGTGTAGAAAAACATGGTTCTAGACAGCTCTGAGTTGAATCATAAGAGTTGGATTTAGGAATACATAGGAGTTACATTGGTTTTTTTCTTTTTAAACCTGTGGATTATCTAAATCAGTCTAGAAATCAGTCTAGACAAGCTGTTTCAAGAACTATAAAATAAAAATTCTAAGTCATCATTTAAAATTAGAAAACATTCTGTCATAGTTTAATTGGCAGCATCTTTTTCTTAATTGTGGTAAATAAAATAATGGTCCTTCTTGTAATCAGTAACATCTTAGATTCAGTGGAAAACAGCTTAAGTAGAAATACACTGCAAGGCAGTGAGCTTGCAGAAATAAAATAACCAAAACTTTAATTATTAAGAGAAAATAAATATAATTTTCTCTCACTCTAGAAACATCAATATTTAAAATGTTACAGTAACCTCTATATATAATGCATGCTGTATTTGAAAAAGGTAACACACCCAAAAAAGACATTATGAAGTAAACCATTTTGCTTGTTGCTTCTCAAACTTTATATTTTTAATACAGAGGAATTGGGAAAACTCTTAAAATTCTCAAAAAAGGAAAACAATTTATATTACAAAGAGTAAAACATTTAAACTTAAGTTAAATAGAAACTGCGCTTCTTTATACTTCATTG
Source organism: Trachypithecus francoisi (assembly GCF_009764315.1). Lineage (NCBI taxonomy): Eukaryota > Metazoa > Chordata > Mammalia > Primates > Cercopithecidae > Trachypithecus > Trachypithecus francoisi. The sequence goes on along the minus strand of NW_022681458.1, from coordinate 66,246,874 downwards.
AGCTTGCTAAGCCTCAGTTTTTTATTTGTAAAATGGAGATTTAAAGCAGCTATATGTCATTGTGTTGTTACAAGAATTGAATGGTTGACACACATAAAATGTTTAGTAAAGAGATCCACATATTAGGAGGTAAATAATTCATAATTGTACTATTCTTATTATCTTTATGATTATTTTACATTTGGCTCAGTGCTCAACAAATATTTGAGTGAAATAGTAAAAAACAAAAAACTAAAGTATCATATCTCCATCATTTTAAAAGACTTTATTCCCAGCAATGAATTATCTAAAACTGTTATTTTTAAGCTTGCATAATAGTTTCTTCATAGACTCAAAAGCAGATGATTTTTTATTTAAGCAGGAATAGAGATGAAAAAGTAATCCCATTTTCTTCAGCACTGTGGTACTGAAAAGGCTAATAGTTAAGTGCTGTTAACAAAATGATGCGGCTGGAGAGATTTCCTTAGTGTTGAGGGGTGAGGGTGGGGGTCGGAGGTTAGGGGGAAAAGGGGGAAGAAAATTCCAGTTTGTTATAACCAAAATTGAACTCAATCCTTCAAGAAACAGATTCTTTCCACCTACACATGCGCACACACACCCACATACCTTTTGTTTTTTAGAGATCTTGAAAATGTTTAGTCAAATGGGTCTTAAATGTCAGTCCTCTGGTGGGGAAGGAAAAGGGCACCACACACAGATCTTTCCCCTGTTTGGTCCAAGCCAGATGTATAAGAAAACGAGCTCGAAATGAAATAAAGGATAACATAATTATAATACATCCTTCTCAAAAAAAAAAAACAAAACACTCTGTCTCACATTAAAATGTAAAATATCTCAAGAGACGGTTGTGGATTTTACAATTTTATAACCCAGTTTTTAAAAATCCTAAATATAAAGTATGTTTGGGTACATGCTATTTCATAAATGTCATGCATTTTTGGTGGGAGCGCTTTCTACACATATTCCTCGTTTACATTTCAAAAGTGCCTTTTGGAAATATCCACCAGTCACTAAATCATGGACAGAAACTCATAGCTTCTTCGGGAGGCAGCAAGGTCAGGTGAAGGGCACTGGGGAGGAAGTCTGGAAACCTGTGTCTCCTTCTAGCCATTCCCAGAATCAGGTTGTTGGCCCTAAACAAGTCTCTTGACCTCCCTGGATCTCAGTATCTCCATTAGGACTTAAGGATCTCTAAGTCCCTTTCAATTCTAACATCCTTTGACGAGAATTGAAATTTTTGCCCAAGGTGACCTTAATGTTGATAACAAGAATGGGGAATAGTGTTTACAATACCTATCATTTCATTGTCTTAAGTGCTACTTCACTTTAATGCATTTTATGTTTCAAAACACACTGTCAGCCCTTTATCAGTGAGTATGTGAGTGTGTGCACACACACCCGTACACACACATGCACGAACACACACTTCAAGGAATGAATAATAAAGAATCCCGCTGTGAAAATTATATATAGCATTTTGTGTGACATGTTAGGCATAGCTATGTTCTCAGTGCTAATTATGAAACAGCAAACATAGAAAGCTTGTGTCCCTCCCTGAGTCAGCTGGGCCCACACTGCATTTCTCTCTGAGGTCAGTATGGCTTCATGCAAAACCCTTCTCCTCCACCCTCTCCTGACCAGAGGACAGTGACCCCCTTAAGCTCCTCAACAGCACAACCCAAAAGCAAAGATGCAATTTAATTCTTAGCCTCAAACACAGCCCATTTGGAAAGACACCAGTCACTAGGGTATTGTTAGTGCCTTGAAATGGCCAAGAGGGATTGCTGACTCTGCGAATATCACTCGAAAGGCAGGAATTCTATTTGAATTACTAACATAACAGATGTTTGCTAGGCTCCACCATGCAGTCTGCATACAGTTATGCTAATTTGGCAGCACTTCTCTTCCAGTTAGCTCTGAGCCATTAGAGCACGCAGCTAGTAGGTCCTTCTGTCTAACTAATAATTGCCTATTATTGATATTAATTAACATTTTTTGCACCTTTCCTCAGTTTTGACCTAGTATCTGTTGGTAGTCTAATCACTGTGGCCTATTAAAAGTCAAAATACAGAGGCCTACAGTAGTCACGAGCCATTTATCAAAAAGCAAACAAGGCCAATTAAACAGGCAGCCAGACAGTTGTCTTGATTTGCCGCTGACTGTTTCTTGATCACCATTATAAATTGCTAATAGGGCAGAAAGCGCTAAGCGGGGAGCATCTGTGGGGGTCTGGTTATTGCTCACTCCCCGCCTGGTGACAGGTGAGAGAGAGGCTAGTGATGGTCTTATTGATGTGAACTGCCCATCAGTTGGTAGTTATTGTTAAAGTTCATGATGCTACAGCTGATCCCATCCTGCTGAGAGTCAATCAAATTAATTAGAGCTAGAAATTCTTCTTTATTATTTTAGAACACCAGTACAGAAAGAAGTCCTGTAATTTGGATCCAAAGGCAATGGAGAAAAAAAAATCTTCATGTAGTACAGTGTGAAAAAAAAAAATCAGATATTGCTTCTTCCATTATTTATAATAAGGGTTGCGGCTAAAGGTTTTTATAGGCACAGATCAAGAGATCATAATAGAAGCATATTGACAGATTTTTTTCTGCAATACTCTAAGGAACTGGCTGTAGCAGGAAAATATATCAAAACCTTATCATCAGAGCTGAGATCTTCTGTGAAAAATCAATAAAGAGTTATACATGGTTTGAGTTTAAACAGTTCTCTGTAGTCATTTAAACATAGTGCATCTGTACAGCTTTTTACCTCTGGAGACCAAGGTAACCTAGCAACTGCAGGGCTTAAACCGATTAACTACAAATGAAGTACTGTACGCCTATCAAAGCAATTGTTCATCGTTGCCTTTGTTGCAGAGACTAAGCTAATTGAACATGATACAGTATGAAGATAATTAACACCCATGAGTTTGTTAATTGCCTGTTAGCATTACAACACAGTCTCTTGGTTTCTTTTTAACTGTCTCCTTTGTAGCCTCTTACTTCCCTTAAAATGGTGCAGGACCTATTTAACTGGCAATGATATCTTGGAGTTTATTAACCCTTTTAAAATTGTTTTTTTTTCAAAGCTGTCTTAATGAAGCATATTGCATGTGCTTGTTAAATGCAAGCCCCCACTTTGTTGCTCTATTTTCCCAAGATTAGGAATTTGTTTTACAGATACTGTACAAACTATGTTTATTTTTCGTGCTAATTTATTTCGAGCAATTTAGCCATTATAAATGCTCTTGGAAAAAAAAATGGCTTTAGTGGTTCCCTTTATTACTCAGCTGCTCTGCTTTGGAGAGTAAGCGATAAATGTCTTTGAGGGTTGGAATATTAATTGAAGGCAGCATCTGGTCAGCAGCTGACCGGCTCCAGTTGTCCTGCTCCAACCAAGCAGGCGAGAAAGAAGCTTTGCTGGCTCTCTTTGCCAGGCTCTTGCTTTTCCTTGGAGCCATGGACTAAATGAACCCCCATTTTATCTCTGCTGGATCACTGCATGGATGCCAGAAAATCAATTGGGCAGGAAAATCTGTTAATCTAAAGTGAATTCAATCTAAGGAATCATTTAAAATAAAAATTTCAATCATTACTTTTTCGGAAAAGCACTTTCTTCTCTCAAGTCTGTGTGTACGTGTCATGACGATACTTTGAAAGGACCTATCGCAAGAGTAATTTGAAGTCAATAGAATTGTCTTGCAAAGAACAATTTGCTTTTTGGAAAAAAAAAATAGGGTGGCTGATTACAAACTTAAGAGGAAATGGAAAACCCAAACACTGTGTGGCCAGAAACAATTAATACAGTCGAGCCCAGAATACACATCAGGACAGATTTTTCTCCTGTTGAGAAGGAATACCTTGGCTGTGTTACAATTGTTTAACTTGGATTTTCCTGCATGATCCTCTGTGTTTGTCATTACCGTGTCATGGTTAGTACTTGCTGGTAAGTCAGTCCCAGGGGGGCCATTTCTAGTGCCCAATTACAAGTTCTATCATCAATCATAAATATTATTTATTCAACAAAATGAATTGCTAATTAATAACTGATGAGCATTATGGCCTTGAAGACTATAACACTATTAATTATGGTTGGCACGAAAGGGGGTCTACCTGGCACATTTTCACCACAATTAGCCCTGGAAGCTTTCATGGAATATGTCTATTAAGATAATCTAAGAAAAGACTGACCTTCCTTCCCCCGCCCCCCCCAAAAGGACTGATACATTATCTCAGGTTAGAACTTCACCAAACCAACCCCAGTATTCCAACACTGTTTTTCCTGTGCACCATGACTTGTATGAGGAGCATGGCATGCAGAAAGGAGGCTGGCAGGTACAAAATGCAGTCACATATGCCCAGCCGTCCTCCTGCTGAAATGCTGCAAGGGGTGACTCTTGCAGCCTGGCACTTGGAATGTGGCTGCCAGCTTATTTTTAGACTCAGTTGTTGCCCAGCTCCTGTTCTGAGCTCTGGGTCCAGGCACACAGCAACTAAATCACTTCAGCAGGCAGCTGGCTGGCCAAGACTGTTCACATTTACTGGCAGGCTGGTGGGAGTACATCGTTCACCTTGAGGACCTCCTCATCAGACACTTAAATAAGGGAAGCTAAGAAATGCCCTCTTGCCCACTACTGGGGAAGAAGAAAACAGTAGGTTTGAAGAATGAATACATGCAAAAATATAATATTGCTGTGAATCTGTTTGAAAGCAGAACAAATCTACTACCTCTGTGCTCTGTGTAGCTAATCTCTACACCCAAAGCTCTGTGGGTGACCAAATATGGGTGGATGATAAAGCATTGCAAAGACTTTTTAAAGTTATACGAATCACATAAGGGAAAAACTTTTTTCCTCCTGCATATGTGTAAGCTCTAGAAGGAAAGAGCTTGTTAAATAGTTATCTGGATGATTCTGTAGTTCAGACAATTATTTCACATTTAGTGCTGGATAGATTTTGGAGAATAAGCAATTTGCATGAATCAAATTAACTAAAGAAATGGAAAAGCACTCTCTGCTGGATAAACAGTCAGTCTCGCATTATTTCAGTTAAATATGTTTGAGGCTTCAAATTATACAAGCATCTTCCCTTATCATTCTGCCAAACAGCAGAGATCTCAGCCCTCTTTCTGTGGGTGGTTACATGTGTCCTTGGAGGGGAAAAAAGAAAAGAAAAAGCATGCCCCACATCCATGTGGCATGATTATTGGTGAAGTTATTTTTAGCTTTAGAAAATCAAGAGTTAGGAAGATTCGTAGAGTGAAAGAAATGTTCACAAAACAGCCTAATTAAGCGAAACGTTTTTCAGAATTTCCACCACGTTTCTCCATAAAGACACTGACAAGTGAGTACACCCAGCTGGTAAGGGCTTGCCAGCATTTAGGTTAGCAAAGTGGTAAATTATTTGTTTCATGGTGGCAAATGTACCTATTTCTGCAAAGGCTAGGACAGAACAGCCAAAAGAAGCCACTTAGTTGGCACTGATTAATGGAAAGAGCAAGTTAAAATTTAAGGAAGCAAGGGAGAAAAAAGGGGTAGAAAGAGTTCAGTGGAAGTGGGAGAGAAAAAATGGAGGGTAGGCTGGTAAAAAAAAAACCTTGGATTCAAAAGCTGGCTCCACCACTTTCTGCATTCAGAAGCATGAACAAATCAGTTCATCTATCTGAGCCTCACTTTACACTTTTGTAAATGGGAGTTATTCATACTTGTCTGGAAGATTTGTAGAGAGGAGCCAATGAATAGTATATTTGTGTCTTTAGTTTTGAAACCACTTTGAAAACAAACAGTTATATAGAAATGTAAGATTTCTAATAATTTTGCTTGTTTGTTACAAGAGAGGTGAAGCCAGCTGAACTTCCTAGGTTGAGTAAGAGGATTGTAAAATGCACCAGTCAGTGCTCTGTAGTTAGCAAGAGGATTGTAAAATGCACCAATCAGCAGGATCCTAAAAGTAGCCAATCACAGGGAGGATTGAAAAAAGGGTACTCTGATAGGACAGAAACAGAACATGGGAAGGGCCAATAAGGCAATAAAAGCTGGTCACCCCAGCCAGCAGTGGCAACACACTCATGTCCCCTTCCACACTGTGGAAGTTTTGTTCTTTCACTCTTCACAAGAAACCTTGCTACTGCTCACTCTTTGGGTCTGTGTCATCTTTAAGGCCTGTAACACTCACTGCAAAGGTCCCATGGCTTCAATCTTGAAGTCAGTGAGACCACGAACCCACCGGAAGGAAAAAACTCTGGACACACTACTGGCCCATCTCAATCCAGTTATTCCAAGCAAAGTGGTCTGGTAGGCTCCAAAGGCTGTATGTAGAAGGGAACATATCACCCAGACCCTCGGTTTGAGAACTAAAGACTGGGTCAGTAGTTGAGAGTATTGAAGCCTGCATGAGGGAATATCATGTTTTCTTACCTCAAAAGTCAGGCAAAGATACCTCAGCCACAAATAGCCAACTTTTACGATCACACCTGTGGCTACTCCTACAGAGAACTCCAAGCTTATGCACAATAATAACATGGGGAAATTAACAATGTAGTTATTCTGGATAGGTCTGGTGTGGGGCCTAGAAATCTGCATCTTAATCAGCAGCTCTGGTCTTTCTGAGGCAGGTAGTTCACAACTACCAAACGAGAGACCCAAGTTCTGACTCCTGCGAGTAGAGCACAGCCCCAGCATGCACTTCTCTCATTCTGCAGCATGGTTGGGAACATATTTGGACCAGGAGGCATCTTTTTGAGAGTCAAGAGAAACAAGGAATAGTGACACCTCAGTCCTTGTTTTCAGTAAGACAGGCTTGATTCAAGGAGTTATTTGCTCCTCGACTGCATGGAAAAGGCACTTTTTTGTAACTTTTAAAAGCTTTTTATTTTGAGATAATTGTAGATTCACATATAGTTTTAGGAAACAATACAATATCCCATGTGCCCTTCACCCAGTTCACAACCAGGACACTGACATTGATACACTCCACCCACCTTATTCAGATTCTACCAGTTATATATGCACTTATTTGTGTACATGTGTGGGTATTTAATTCAAAGCAGTTTTATCAAATGTGTAGTCATGTGACCACAGTCAAGAAAAGACCAGTGCCATCATCACAAGGATATGCAATCCTCTGTGTTGCTCCTTTATACCAAACCCGCTTCCCTCTTCATCTGCTCTGCCCCAAGATCTGAACCCATGGCAACCAACCAGTAATCTGTTCTCCATTCCTATAGTTTTGTTATTTCAAGAATGTTATGTAAATTAAATCATATACCATGTGATCTCTTGAGATTTACTTCTCTCACTCAGCCTAATTCTGATAGTGGCATAGTACAATATAGGAGTAGTCCATTCTCACAGGTGCGTAGAGATATCTCATTGTCATTTTACTTTGCACTTCCCTAATGCTTAATGTGATTGAACATATTTCCTGGAGTTTATTTTTCTCTTTTTCTAGTTTTATGATTTTTTAAAATTTTTTATCTCCATAGGTTATTGGTGAACAGATGGTGTTTGCTTACATGGGTAAGTTCTTTAGTGGTGATTTCGTGAGATTTTTGATGCACTCATCACCCAAACAGTATACACTGTACCCTATTTGTAGTCTTTTAACACTCACCCCTTCCCACCACTTCCCCCGAGTCCCCAAAGTCCACTGTATCATTCTTATGCCTTTGTATCCTCACAGCTTAGCTCCCACTTATAAGTGAGAACATATGATGTTTGGTTTTCCCTTCCTGAGTTACCTCACTTAGCATAATAGTCTCCAATCTCATCCAGGTCGCTCCAAATGCCATTAATTCATTCCTTTTTATGGCTGAGTAGTGTTCCATCATATATATACACACACACCACACACATCATATATATACACATATATACACCATATATACATATATACACCATATATATATACACACACACATATATATATACACCACAGTTTCTTTATCCACTCCTTGAATGATGGACATTCGAGTTGGTTCCACATTTTTGCAATTGCAAATTGTGCTGCTATATACACGCATGTGCAAGTTTCTTTTTTGTATGACTTCTTTTCCTCTGGGTGGATACCCAGTAGTGGGATTGCTGGATCAAATGGTAGTTCTACTTTTAGTTCTTTAAGGAATCTCCATATCCTTTGTGGTACTGATCAAAGAAATAGAAATACTACTCCTAAAGCCTCAGGAAAAGGAATTAAAGAACCTAAACCAACTTCACAAACATGTAGACATACATATTTCTCCTCCTCTTGTAGGGAAATTATCCCGTATCTTTATTTCCCCAAACACTTAAGACTAACCTTCTGCCCCTAAAAGACTAATTCTCATTTCTCTAAAACAAATGGATATTAGACATAGGCTGTGTGGCAACATCAAAAATGTTCCTTTTTGAAATTTAATTTTTGAGGCCTCAGCCTCATGGTAAATCATTTTTTTAATTTAATTTTTTATTTCAATAGTTTTGGGGGTACAGGTGGTTTCTGGTTACATGGGTAAGTTCTTTAGTGGTGACTTCTGAGATTTTGGTGCACCTGTACCCAGAGCAGTGTACACTGTACCCAATATGTAGTATTTTATCCCTCACCTCCCTTCTACACTTTCCTTCCAACTGAGTCTCCTAAGTTCCATTATATCATTCTTATGCCTTTGCACCCTCGTAGCTTAGCTCCCACTTATAAGTGAGAACATTTAATATTTGATTTTTCATTCCTGAGTTGCTTCACTTAGAATAATGACCACCAGCTCCATCCAAGTTGCTACAAAATACAGTATTTCATTCCTTTTTATGACTGAGTAGTATTCCACAGTGTATATACACCACATTTTCTGTATCTACTCATTGGTTGATGGGCACTTACGTTGGTTCCGTATTTTTGCAATCATGAATTGTGCCTCACAGTAAATCTTACTACATTATAGATGCTCTGCTCCACCCAGGTTTCTCTGGCGAAAGTGCTCTTTGCTGAGGGAAGGCCTCCAAAATCAACTCTTTGAGGGAGAAGGTGTGCCCTTCACCCAGAAAGATAACCACATAGGTGGCAGAGATTCAACGTGGAAGGCTTCATATACTCAGTGTGTACTTCTCTGCTTGCATCCTCACAACTAGGGGAATGGGAATGCCCTCCTAAGAGCAGGGTTGGATTCCAGCAGTCTGGAACAAGGTATTTGTGAGCCACTGATTCCCATGATCTGTCTTTTTCTTGCTTTTGCTCAATATAAAACCTAGACTGTTTGTGGGAGTAACACTTCTTTCACATTAAATATTTCATTTGCTGTTTCATTTTATTTTATTTTATTTTTTGAGACGAGGTCTCACTCTGTCACCCAGGTTGGAGTGCAATGGTGTGATCTTGGCTCTCCACCACCTTGACCTCCTGGGTTCAAGCGATCCTCCCAGCTCAGTCTCCCAAGTAGCTGGGACCACAGGCACACACCACCACACCTGACTAGTTTTTGTATCTTTTTTCTGTAGAGATAGGGTTTTGCCATGTTGCCCAGGCTGGTCGTAAACTCCTGGGCTCAAGTGATCTGCCCACCTTGGCTTCCCAAAGTGATGGGATTACAGGCATGAACTACTGTGCCCGGCCACTTAATATTTTATACATCAGTATGCCGCAAACTGTGTTCCACAGATGAGCTGTTAAGAGACATTCAGGACAAAGACTATTCCAAGGACACAGGAGTGTGGAGAATACCACAGGATTCCTCAGGGCTTTGAGGATGCTGATGAGTTTTGTGACTCTCCAGGATAACCTGCAGTAACCAGCACCTCCCAAATCTATTTGATTGCAGAATATTTTGAGGAAGGCCGAACAGGTAGCTATCTAATTCCATGAAACATAACTGGGAAAATTCTATTTTATAGGAAATACACATGTATTGTCTCATTAAATCCTTTCAACAATCCCAGTGAAACATATATTATCATCATTACGGTTTTACAAAAGTGAAAACCGATGTTCAGGAAACTTCTGTCTCCAGCAGTCTGGTGGACCAGGTATCCTGACCAACCCTTCTGCTGAACCAGCTAAAATGCTAGCTAAATATAAAACACATTGTTTAGCAAGTGAGTAAGAAATACTCAGAGGCCAAAAATTAAGTGAAAGCAAGAAATCTGAGAGGTAAACAGAAGTTGGTTTTCACCAGCGTGCCAAATTTCACCAGCTTTTTCAAGTGTTTGCCAAAATTGGTAAACCTGACCTTTGGTTTTCAGAGTGTCACAGGATTGGAGCAGAGTGAAGTGGGGGGGAAAAGCCAAAACCTGGGGCTTATTGTCTGTCTTGAAACTTGGTGATGATTTGAAAGAAGAAAAAAACTCCCTTGATACCCTTTAATCACAAACTAGCCTTCACGTAGATTTGTAGTCAGCATTCAGACAAACTGGGTGGTCCAAAAAACCACTTCACACCTGAAATTGGTTTGAAGTACTGCTAGGATGGTAGTGACCCAGGCACTGTAGGCACTGGCAGAAGCAAGCACAAATTCTCTCTGAAGGAACATATTCTTAACCCAGTCTCAATTCCCACAAATAAAGTTCCAAGAATATGGGTTCATTATTAAAAATTTAAAAATCAAAACTCAGTAAGTTTACAGAAACAAGAACCACCAGAATCAGACCCACAGCAACTTCAGATATTAAAATTGCCTGAAACAAAGTAATATGTTTAATATATTTAAAGAAATTTTAAAAGTGTTGAAAATAAATAAACTATAGAACATTAAGCATATTTGAAAAAAGCACATGACTTTAAGAAATAAAAAATATAATATGTGAAATTAAAAACTCAGTGGATAGGCTTACAGAAGATTAGAAGGAGCTGAATAGAGCATTAGTCAATAGGAAGACAGATATGAAGAAATTATACTACATGTATCACAGAGAGAATGAGATAAGAAATATGGTAGCATGATTAAGAAGATACTTGATTAGAAGGAAGTTTATATACATCTAATCAGAGTTCTGGAAGGAGGAGAAAAGATAATATTTAAAGAGATATTGGCTGAGAATTGTTTAAATTGATGAAAGACAACAATACAAAAATTCAGAAAGCTCAGTAAATCCCAAGTAAGTTAACACTTACTTGGGTAACTGTCGTGAACCTGAAAAACATCAAAGAGAAGATTTGAAAAGTAGCCAAAGAGGAAAGACAGATTACCTTCAAAGGAGTGACAGTTCATTTGAAGTTAAATTAGCAAAGGCAATAATGAAAATCTGTAAATAAAAAAATAATATTTTTAATGAGCTTCAAGAAAATAATTGTCAACCTGGAATTCTATATTTTTAAAATTGTCTCTCCGAAAAAAGCAAAATTAAGTATTTCACTCAACAAACTCTGTCTAAAGGATTTCTAAGGGATATAGTTTAGGCAGAAGGAAATTGATCCCAGATACAAAAAGAATTATTAGCAAATAAAATGGGAAATATGTGGGTAAGTCTAAACAAACATTGGCCATGAACCCTTAACCTAAGTGAAATTCTCTGGGAAATGACTGTGAGTCTGAGATTTGCATGTGTGAGGTTTTTGAGAGCCCTAGAGGGAAACACCTGTTGGGGAATAACGAAAGTAGAATTGACAGAGAGAAGAGTTGAATTGTATGTAGGCACAACAAAGGCATCACCCAATCCCACAGAGAACTCTGTAGCTGGAATGGCCATCAGAATTGTCCCATCTTTAGAGAAGGGAAACTTAATCCTTCCACATACACACGTACACACTGACCAGGTTTAGATAAGAGCTGCCACTGCAGAAGGGGCAGGAGTTTGGGCAAGGCCATTAACTTCTGCTGAAAACAGTTTCCAGTGAAAGACTCAGTTGAGAACCATCAGCTACCAACACTCTAAGCACCTGGCAGAAGGAATGCCTCAGTCCCAAAAGAGGAACTGAGGCGGTGCACACAGCATTCACTACAACACTTAAAAGGAAAAAGGTAGAAATAAAATATGTGAAAAAACAGAATATAAGTCAGGAAGGATGATAGGAGTTGAAACGCTCTAAAGTTCTTGTATTGTTTGGGACAAGAGTAAGAATGTTGGTTAACTTTAGCCTTTACTAAAACCAGTTTTAAAAAACTGATTACAAGAGATATACTAAAAGATAAGGATATGAAAAGGTAAAAGTACAAAGATGGGAAAAGGCATACAACGTAAATACGCAAACAATCAACAATAACAACAAAAGCTTAGGGAGCTCCACTAAGAGCAGACAAAATAGGCTTTAAAACAAATAGAATTACTAGAGATTAAACAGTCACCACGGAATGATTAAGTTTTGTTCACCAGAAAGATATAACAGTTCTGAACTTGAATACACTTGTAACAAAGCCTCAAAAATATTAGATAAAAATTGTCAGAAACACAAAGAAGTACAATCAAATATGTAATCAATAAATCAAGGACACCAATAAATCAGGAAGGATTCTAAAGATGTGAAACTAAGGCTCATGGAGGTTATAACTTATGACCGAGGAGGGATTCAAGTCCAGGGTATCTAACTCTACTCTAGAGCACTTTCCACTGTTTCCTCTAGAAGAGATGGTGGAAATTGAAAGAATGAAGGGACAGGAAGTGACACAACACTGATATCAGACTTTGGTTGTAGAATGTATCTTTTTGGTGGAAATCATATTTTCATATTTCTCTCACTCAAATCTACTATTGAGAGTGTTGAGAGGTATGATAACGTCTTTGACAGCAAAATGGTATGGTTTGTGGGGGTTGAGAGGAGTCGGAGATGGTTAATGTGTACAAAAAATAGAATGAATAAGACCTACTATTTGATAGCATAACCGGGTGACTACAATCAATAACAATTTAATTGTACATTTAAAAATAACTAAAAGAGTAAAATTGGGTTGTTTGTAATACAAAGGATAAATGCTTGAGGGGGTAAATATCCCATTCTCTATAATGTGACTATCATGCATTGCATGCCTGTATCAAAACATCTCATACACCTCATAACATATACACCTACTATATACCCACAAACACTAAAAAAAAATTTAAATGGTATGGTTTTTTCAGACACCAATCAGGTGACTAACATTAATCAGTTGTTCTGATTCCTTGCTCTTCTTCATTGTTAGGTGTAGATGGCAGAAAAAAATATATATATTTATTCGCTGCTCAGGACCAGTAGCAATATTGATCTTCACAGAGAGAACCTCTGCTTAGTTAGTCTAAGTTGTCTGAGAAAAGTGACTTATAAAACAAAATCTTATCTGACAATAAGAGTGATGCCCCCTCCCCCAGCCCCCAGCATCTCTTCTGATTTTCAAGCTACATTTTATCTTATGGATAAGATAGATCTGTTATGAAGTCAGATAAGCTCTAATCAATGTCACCAGAAAATTGCAAAATCGTTTGCCCAGAATATAAGGATTTTACCTCTTTTTTCCTTCAGTAGGAGTCATGGATAATGGCACTTAGAGAAAAATGTTCCAGTGTGGTGGCCATTTTTCTGTTTTAACAGGTCTCATCTTCTAGTAAATAAACACTGAGCCAAGCTTGGCAAATGAAATGCTTATCAGGGGTTCAGCCCTCCCAGCCAAAGTTCCCATGAGGACAGAGAGCTGAGGCCCTGGAAACGTGCTTCCTGGGAGATCCAGCTGAGGCAGCAAGGCAGTCACCCTGAGAAATACAAATCAGCCTCAACCCTGTGGCAGGACAGGTTGCCCAGAAGCCCAGCCCTAGATGGGAGGCCAGTGGTGAAGCCAGGAATTACCTCTAAATCTCTGGGATTCTTACCTACTTTGGGTCATTGATTTCTCTGGAAAAGGAGTCAATACTATGTTCTCACACTCTTCAGGAAAAAAAGCATACACTCAGACACAGCAACTTTTGCTTACCAACCCGGGAGGTCTGACCCTGGTTAAAAACTATGGCCGCAGCCTTAGCTTCTTATAGGACTTTTCCTAAACACCTGGTTCACTTTTTAGGGAGGAAGCAAGTGCTTGAGAGCATGGGTTCTGGGGTCAGGCTCTCAGTCTGAACTCCCACCTCACCATTCACAGTGGCCTCACAACTGACTTTAAGCAAGCACCTTAACCTATCTGTAACTCAGTTTTTTCATCTGTAAACTGGGGTTAGTAATGCCTGTTTCATAAGGATGTTATTACAGCTAAGTGAGTTCACTCATGAAAGAGTTTAGACGAGTGTCTGGTATGTATGGTAAAGAATCAACAATTCAAAATGGACATCATTCATCTTATTGCCAGTCCCTTGTGAAGGTTTCTTGGCATCTGTGACAAGACCAGCTTCTTGGTTTAAGCTAAACTCTCTCTTTATCTCTCAGCCTGAATTCTCTCTTGCCGTCATCTTCTTACCCGACCTTTTTTGTTTGTGCAACAGGTTCTTTTTGGCAGTCCCAGAGCTAGCATAATACCTCACTATTTCCAAATTGGGGAAACACTCAAGGTCTTCTTCAACTAAACAAGTATTTTCCTGGATTTGAGGGTTGCTATTTGAAACTGGTGTTTTCACCCTACCCATCCCCAAACTCAAGATCTGTGGGAGTCACAGTTTCTCACCCAGGCTGTCTCACTCACTGCTTCTTCAGCTGCTGCATTCCCCTCTCCCATCCTGGGTCTGGTCACCTCATCAGCTGGACTCACCAGAGTTCAGTGGCCTGAATTCCCCTTTCCTAGACAAAACTGCGCCTGCACTAGAGGACAGACTCCCACAGGCATCTCCAGACCACGACTGTAGGTCCGAGACCCAGAAAGCATAATGTGAATGTCAGTTCACCCCTCAACAACTGGCACACGCCCACCCTGGCTGAGTTGGGAAGGAAATACATTTTCCTGCTCCTGCTTCCAGATTGCTCCATCTCCCTCATCCCAGGGGCCTTCATCTAAACCTATCCTGGGTTTCTCTATAATCACCCCTCCCAGGGCACAAATTAACAGAAACTAAGAAGTTGCCTCTCTTAACGGCTTTGAAATTTAGTGAGAAATTTTGAAAAGAGAGCCACAGATAAGAACCTCCAATGAAAGCTTTTAGATGTCAAGCTCTTTTCAGGTGAGGATGGGGCAGGAGGAGACACCTGTCACAGCTGCCATATTGGATGGCTACCCATCCCCCAGCCTATCCATCAGGCTATCCCTGGTCACAGATCCAACAGAGTTCTAGGCACACAGTTGGTTCTAATTAAGTCTTTGTTAATTAATTGGCCCTTATAAATAATGTTTAAAAATCAAAATAAATGGTTCTGTTGTATCCAGGCACATTTGAGCCATACCTTAGACATGCAGCCTTTGTATGCTAAGTGGGAAGAGAACTCATTTGTGTGGGGGTGCTTATCCTATTCCTGGTGGTGCGCTCACTTTACTTTGTATCATTTTTCCTGTCATTCTATAAAGTTTGTAGTATTATTATCCTTAGTTTGCAACAGAGAGTCTCCAGGAGCTTAAATAACTTAGTAAGATATAATGGGTAAAAATACAGTGGACTTTGAACTCCTTTTTAGCTTCAAATCTTTGTCCTAATACATTCCAAGTTATGAAACAGATGACAGTAGAATTTTTCCTAAAGCAAAAGTGGGGGCCCATAGGAACCCCCACTGTAGACTCATCCAACTCTCACTTACCTCCACTTGAAGAAACCTTGAAATACAATTGGAAGCTCCTGGATTCAAAGCCAGACACACCTGCCTGTGACTCCCAGCTTCACTGCCTCAAGTGGAGAGGATTCAGCCAGCCTCTACTTTCTGTTTGTCTGTCTACACAGGACAGGCTGGTTCTGATGACTGCCTGATGTGCAGAGGGCCTGAGGGATTGCATACACAGCCAGCGCTGAGCAAATGGCAGCCATGTGACCACTTATGTTTGCACAGTGAGCAAGTCATAGACCAAACCCAGGACAGGCAAATTCAGAGCTCATGCCTTGCCTGCCCCATTGTACCAACTCCAGGCTTCTAATTAGAACCTAAAGAAAGCACACAGGACCCAAAAGCAAGCCAGTTTATGATGAAATGTGGAATGCTAACAAGAAAGAAAGAACACCTGCAAAGCAGACATTTTACAAAGAGAAGCACTGGCCCCACACTCATGCAGGCTGCCGCGCTCCCTAACATCAAGTACAGCCATTCAAGGGTGAATTGATTGAGTGTGGGAAAGGCTGATGGAAACACAAATGTGGGGCACTGGTAAACACATGTGACTGGTGGAGCCTTGTTTCACTTGTCTTAAAATACTGTATTAAAAATCCACCACGTATGAAATTTCTTTTGATTTGTTTTGGAGTTTCTTTTTTAATCAGTTTGCAAATGTGATATGAATTTAAATATCTTGTAATAAGTGTTAACACACTTAAAACACAAGAACTATGAAATCAGTTTGTGAATCATTTTTCTGTCAAAGCCTCATCATCAACTCTCTTTCTCAAGGTAATTCTAAAAATAAGGAAGTTATACCCTTCCACTGCAGCAGTAACTCTCCTTATTCAACCACTAAGAGCAGACAGCATGGCAGACCTGGGACGTCCTTTATCCATGTCCCACCTCACCGGAGCAAGCACCCACCACACTTTCTGCATTGACGCCGCCACTGCAGACAGCTCAGTGGGACTCAAAATACTTTGTCATTTGCTGCAGCTGGGTCTGGCTAAGCTGACATGGGCTGGGGAAGCCAGTGCTGATTTAGGGGTGGTTCAAGGCTCCCCAATTTGAGCCCAGTAACAGGAAAGGTGATACAGAGGCACATGTTCAGATTATGACTCTGAACCGCAAACTTGAAGAGAATAGCAACGGGCTTTCCTATGAAGATAATTCAAGATTTAACTAGCTCTGAATCCATGCTCTTTCTTGAAGTATGATTTTATGCAGCTTCATTATAGAAAATAACACTGTCATAATTTGTATTTTTCTTCACTAAGAAGAACTGTCAAATGGTGGCTCATTCTTTTACTTGAATGGTGTCATTAATGAGGTTTCACAGGTGTAACACAAGCCTCAGATTAATGTATTAGAAGATAAATGGTTTAGACCTAAGTTGTTCTACTGCTATCTTTCAAACTATGTACAAAGTATATTCAAATACCTTCAGATTGAGATCCCTTCTCCTTCCTTGTAAAATGCCTTTTGCTTCACTGTGGTAGGCAGAATACTGCCCTACCAAAGACCTACACCCTAATCCTCAGAACCTGGGATGTATATTACATGAAAAAGGGACTTTGCAGGTGCAATTAAGTTAAGGATTTTAGGATGGGGAAATTAGCCTGGATTATCCACATGGGTCCAATGTAATCCCAAGGGTCCTTATAAGTGAGAGAAGGAGGCGGGAACATCAGAGTTGGAAGTGTGATGACAGAAGTGGATGTCAGCACGATGCGATTTTTGGCTTTGAAGAAGCCAAGCCAAGGGATGCAGCAGATCTCTAGAAGATAGAAAAGGCAAGGAAAAAGATTTTCCCCTAGAGCATCCAGAAGGGACACAGCCCTGCCAACACCTTGATTTTAGCCCAAGGGGACCCATTTCAGACCTCCGACCTGAAAGATAATAAATGTGTGTTGTTTTAAGCCATGAAATTTGTGCTAATTTATTACAGCAGCATCAGGAAACTAATCTATTGATGTTCCCCATTCTTTCTACTCCACATTCCACCTCCCTCTACACACACAATGTAACCTTCCCTGGTTGAAGCATTCATTCTTCCAGGAAGTCATCTTTTCTGACTCCTGCTCCACCCTGCCCCCAAAAGAAATGAGATGCCTCTCTCCGTTCTGACCTCCATCATAGCATTTATCACACTGTATCACCATTGCCTGTTGGTTTGTCTATTTCCTCCACCAGACAGTGAACTTCTATAGGGCAAGAACTACATCTCTGTATTTTGTATACCCTGATCTCAACACACTGTCTGGTGTAGCACAGACCCTCAAAAATATTGTTTATGGGCCGGGCATGGTGATTCATGCCTGTAATTCTAACACTTTGGGAAGCCGAGGCGGGTGGATCACCTGAGGTCAGGAGTTTGAGACCAGCCTGGCCAACATGGCGAAACCTCTAAACCTACTAAAAATACAAAAAATTAGCTGGGCATGGTGGTGAGTGCCTATAATCCCAGCTACTCAGGAGGCTGAGGCAGGAGAATCGCTTGAACCCGGAGGGCAGAGGTTGCAGTGAGCCGAGATGATGCCACTTTACTCCAGCCTGGGCAAAAGAGTGAAACTCTGTCTCAAAAAAAAAAAAAAAAGAAAGAAAGAAAAAAATGTTTTACATCAATAATTACCATTTGAAGAAGTTATGAGAACTTCATCTTCTACTGAAAATGATACCCATTTTCACACTTGACATTGTGAACAAGTATCAAATGAAAAAACAAATGAAAAAGTGCTGTCAAATCAAAATGCATTCAAGCATGAAGCACATCAGGAACAGTAATGGCCAGCCCACTGGCCTTTTGAGGCTCTTTGTTTCCCCAAGACCAGAGCACAGCTTCCTTCTCAGTAGTCCTCGCTAAGGCATCTCAACAGCTCTTCCTGGACTTAATACAGTTGCGTAATGTTAACTTGCCCAAATAATTTTGTTTTAGGTTATTCTATACATAGCAATAGTGCCTAAAAAGGTTCTCTGTATCATTTAAGGAGTTTTCAATTTTTATATTAATAAAAGAAAAAAATTACCAAAACAATGCAGCTATTTTTCTGAAGGAAGGAGGGAAAATGCCTCAATAAGGGATATAAAATTCTGAAGGGAATAGAAGCAAGATTTTACAAGACTTTGAGATAATGTCAAGTACAAGAACAAAAGAACATAAACTAAGGCTCAGAAAGGGTCAGACCCTCAAGGAATTTAGGCAGAATTTCTTTAGACATAGAGAAGTAACTTTATAGACTAAAAATAAGAGTTAAAATACAGGACAGGCTGTTATAAATATATTTGAAGCTGTTAGACCGAAGTTGTTCCCTGAGTTGCATTCAAATCATAGATCATGGTTTCTAATTCTTCAGAACAGAACAGCTTGAGTTGAGTAATGGGCTCTCTTTTGGTGATGTCCTTTTTAATCTTCTTTTTAACTTCTTTCAAATTAGTTATTTAATTTAGCCACTTGGCGGGGCCTTAGGGTTCTCAGCAGTGCCATACAGAGTGTTGGACTCACAGATGAGACAACAGAAACTTTGAGATTAAGTTGCCCGGATGGTGGCTCACGCCTGTAATCCTACCACTTTGGGAGGCCGAGGTGGGTGGATCATTTGAGGTCAGGAGTTCGAGACCAGCCTGGCCAATATGGTGAAACCCCATCTCTACTAAAAAATACAAAAATTAGCTGGGTGTGGTAGTACATGCCTGTAATCCCAGCTACTCAGGAAAGTGAGGCAGGAGAATTGCTTGAACTCGGGAGGATGGAGGATTGCAGTAAGCTGAGATAGCACCACTGTACTCCAGCCTGGGTGATGGAGTGAGACTCCATCTCAAAAAAATAAATAAATAAATTGTATGCCTTAGCATAGGTGATGAGTCCCTGACTGGGAAGCCTGGAATTCAGAGCTGTTATACCAGAAAGGTACTGCTTACTAAATTGGACCTGGGCTGTAATTCTTCCTTCCCATCTGAGAAACAACGTGCTGTGATAAACTTCTCATGAACTCCAGAGACCACTGTTGTTATCATTTACCTACTACATGCATAAATCTTTTATTACAAAAGATAATTATTATCTGTGCCACTTACTTGACAGTCTTGTTAAATGAGTAGCTTGGTCAACAGGCGCGATGTATTCAATAGGGAAAGAAATCACTCCTGAAAGGAAGAGGGGCTTGAGCTAGCAGTTGTGGGATGGGTGGAAGTTGAATACGTGCAGAGAAGGAAAGAGAGTGGGAGAGGGTCAGAAGAAGACAAGGAAGTGGAGGACAGCACGTGTCTTCAGCAGAGAGTCTGTGTGAGGTAGATGTTAGCAACCTCCTTGGGACAGGGCATGTTAGAATTGGAAGCAGGCCTAGGGCATAGTCAACATTAGCCCAGACTAGGTCAAAATGACAAATCCTTTGAAGGAGCAGCCAGGGTCAAACAATCTCAACTTAGGGCAATGACTGACACAGAATGTTGTGGGCATCAGAGCAGTGTAGGTTGAGGTGGCTGCAATCAGGACAAGTATAAACGTAGCTTATTTTTTGTTTTTCTACTCTGCAAAATGAAGAGACTGGCACTTGTCTTTTAAAATGCACATTAACAATAAAATTGAAATAACATATTCTATCAGATACAGATAAATTATTTTTAAAATATTATCTTGGTCCATTGGGGCTGCAATTACAAAATACCATAAACTGGACAATAGAAATTTATTTCTCACAGTGCTGAAAGCTAGAAAGTCCAAGATCAAGACACTGAATCGGTGTCTGGGGAGGGCCCGTTTCTTGGTTCATAGAGGGCGTCATCTTCCTGCACCCACACATGGTGGAAAGAGAAAGTTCGCCCTCTGAGTCTGTTTACAAGGGCACTAATCCCAATCATGAGATCATGATTTCATCTCCTCCTGAAGGTTTGGGTGTTAGGATTTCCACATATGAATTTTGAGGGGGACACAAATGCGCAGACTATAGCAAATATTTAATACAAGGAAGGGTACTGAAAGACAGGCATTCTGATATTCACTGTTGGGGCACATGCCAGAACAAACTTTCTGCAAACAGTCCAAATTAATTCATTTACTTAATTGTTTGTTGAGCATTTATTATTTAGGAGGCACAGGTCTTTGGAAACATCTCGCCTTTTGGTCACCCTCCTTCTCCCCAGTGTTCTCCTGTTGCCCTCTGGCTTCCCAGAGCATCCCATCACTGATGCTGCAATCTGAATATTACAGAGCCCTCCTGATTGAGATCAGTGCCCTTATGAAAAAGACCACGAAGAGGTAGCTAGACCCTCCCACCAGTGAGGAAAGGGCCTCACAAGACACTATATCTGCTGGTGCCTTTATCTTGGACTTCACAGCCTGCAGAACTATGAGAAACAAATGTTGTTTCTAGGCCACCCAGTTTATGATATTTTGTTACAGCAGCCTGACCAGACTTAAATGCCTAACCAGACCCATCCTCTTTAAACAATGATCCAAGATTCAGACCTATCCCTCCACCTTGTTTCTCTTTTAAAACATACCTGCTTGGCATCCCATCCCACTAGGGCCCTGTACCAGCTAGTTCACCCCAGTAAAGTATAGTGAGTGACATCAAACACAAATTTAATTTGAAAAAATTCAAGTTAAATTGTATCCTCCAGAATAAAAATATATATATATATTTTTGTATAACCTGAAGCCTGAACGCAAGTCAAATGCTTCATCTGGTGCTCACCCAAAAACAGCAATCTATTCCAACACTGAGGAAAACCTGTGTTGGACATTACATACACACAAAACCATGTGTAGTCAAACTTCCTGGCAATTTGATGGTGATTTTGACTACATTGAATAGTCTCCCAACGCATTAATAGAATCTGATCCTGCCTCTAAGATGCTCCTCTAACTCAGGCTGAAGAGCTAATGGTTAATAATAATGTGTTTCTTAAAGAGATATTTGTGTTGTAAAGGAGGACATTTGGAGGAGTGATGCTTTTTCCAGAAGGAATAACCCTGTTGGACATGCAATATTTATAGGGGTACAGGGGGAGGGGAGGGAGCTGCCCCTACTTGTACAACAGGTCTTGAATTCTGTCTTTTTCAGAGTGGTCAGAAGAGCCAGGCTGGTCCAAAAAAAGTGGTTCACAGTGTCTTGATTACCCTTTCATGTACTGCACATGCTTCTGGAATAAATACTGACATCGTGGAGTAAAATCAACATTCACTGAGCAGGTAACAGGAACCTAGTTGTATAAGTTACTCCATCATATACCTCACTGAATCCTCACAATTACTCCGTGAGGTAGCTATTGTAGCTATTTTTATAGATGACGAAACTGAGGCTCAAAGTATTGAGTTGTACATTGGTAAAGCAAAGATTTAAACTCAAGTCTGACTGACCACTGAGGCCAACTACAGTGTAACCTTGGTCCTACTAACTTGCCTAAGGACAGCTGATAACAACTTTGAGCCTTTTGATTTAGACTGGAATGTTCCCAAGTTCCTTTGTCATGCTTATAGTACAGATTAACTAATAACTCCTTACATCTGTGTATCATTTAGCAATTTGTAAAGCACTTTTAGCTATATTACCCCTTTCTGTCAAAACTTCATAAAGCTACAGGGCAAATATTATCACCCTCAGTTTTATAAATAAAGAAGTTGATATAACCCCAGGAAGCCTAGCAAAAAAAGAAAAAGAAAAAAGAAAGAAATTGAGGATCAGAGAGGTGAGAACTGACTAAGGTCACATGGTTAGTAAAAGGTGGGCAATTTTGTGGCTGAGAATGATGGGACATTAACTCTGGTGCACCCTGAAATGCTGCATGGACCAAGCTTAGAATTTCATTACATCCATCAGCCACACCTGTAGAAGAGCCATCAGAAATGGGTCTACCTGAGCTGGTGCAGTGGCTCAGCACTTCGAAAGGCCAAGGCAGGTGGATAATTTGAGGTCAGGATAGGTGTGGTGTCGCACACCTGTAATCCCAGCTACTTGGGAGGTTGACGCAGGAGAATCACTGGAACCTGGGAGGCAAAGGTTGCAGTGAGCTGAGATCATGCCATTGCACTCCAGCCTAAGCAACAAGAGTGAAACTCTGTCTCAAAAGGAAAAGAAAAGAAATGGGTCTACCTGTGCACCAAATGCAGAGGTAGCAAACAGGAGGCCAAGATCGGCTTTGAGGAGTCTGTGTCTTTTTCCTCAGGAAACTATTTCTGGCTCATGCTGAACAGATTAGAACATTCCAAACTCATACCAGGACCTGAGTCAGAATCTAAAATATTTCTTTTCAATTTCCATAATGTTTTTCTCCTTTCTAAAATTGTTCACTTAATTAAAGATCCGCCTGTTCCTATCCCTTTCTCAGTTACTTTCCAAAGTACAAAAATTACATCAGACAATTTATGTGCTTGTTCTCCAAACTGCAACGTGCTTGCATCACATCCTTTCCCAATTTTAGATTTCTCCAGTATATCAGTATCTGTAAAAGCTTTATTCATGGTTAAGGAGAAATTAGATGGTGTTTGGCTAGAGATGCAAGAATATACAAATTCCATCCTCTCCTCAGACGCCCCTAGACAGAAAACACCCAAGGAGTAATAGTAGGAATGAAACAAAATATCATTTTCTTGTTAGCCAGATGGGACTATCTTAGATGAATCCTATTTCCCCTACACTACTGTGGACCATAGGGAAATCCCACTGGCCATTATCCTATATCTATGTTCCAGGAGTAATAGTGACAACCTTGGATTCCATCCCTGGAAATTTTCCCTTTTGTCGATCTGCCAACACATACCAAATCATATCTTCAGAGACCACGAAAACTGAAATTCAACATATAATGGGAATGAGATGTGGTTACCACAGAGCTACCATTATGCTCTGTCCTTCTAGGCCACTCCGTCCTGGCAGCAGCTTTAGACAACTGACAGATACAAAGCTGTCAACAAAGTCAGCAAAGAGCAGGGCAAACTCTTACCACACGATGAGAATGAGCAGGCATAAAAGCGGATTTCCCCAAATGAAATGGGAGGTCTGAGGGGTTAAATGTGAAGTCAGGTGTGCAACTGAGACCCACAAACCCCCCAGCACCTCAGGCCTGGATGTGCCAGTCCAGGATTTAAACAGATGGAAAGTATCTCTTCTGTCCTTGAGAGGACAGATAAACATAATAAAAAGGAATGTGATGCCTGTTTCTTAAATTTTTTTTCAGTCACTTCTCAGCCATCTAGTTTCTAAATGTTATAGGAACTTAATGCTATAATAATTCAATATGCAGGAAGATGTAGCCAGCCCTGAATACCCAAGATCTAAAAATTGAACCATGTACCACTGAGGTTTTAGTTATTGGTTTGAATGTTCTTTTGTGACCACTCTTCTACAGAATTTGAAATTTTTCCCATCCCTACCTTGCTAATTCCATGAATTTAAAACTGAAATTCATCCAAATTTCCATTTCCAGAGAAACATATTACACCAAGACTGATTATTATGTTAAAACCTGGATGCACATAAAACTAGAGCCTGAGATATTTAGATTATCCTTTTAAAAAATACTGCAATAATATTTTCCCAGTTTCCTTTATGTCCCACAGAATCACAATGCTAGAAGGCAAACCCAGGAAGTTAGGTATATTTCTTAGGTTAGTGTGTATAGGATTCATTTTAAGAGACTCTCAATAGAGTCTTAGACTCACAGAAGGCACCTTGAGGTCACAAACTGGTTGCCCAAGGTATGTTTTGTTTGGCCAGCACAAGGCTTTACATTTTTTTAATGTGTTGCCAACATTCAAGTATCAGGAAATTTCTCAGAAGAAAAGTAGAATCCCTGGCTTCTCTCTTAAAACCAGAAGCTCTGGCCATGCTGTGCACTATTTCCACATGGCCAGCATCAGCCAGAGTGAGAGGAAAGCTGTTCCTGCAGACAGACAGAGGACCCTGGACCCACTGTCCCCATCACCTGGCCTCATCCCCCCCAGTTCTTGGAGTGACGGCTCAAAGCAATGGCTCTGAACTGAGAATTTTATCAGAATTGCCTAGAGGGAAATTTCCACCCCATTTATGTCCCAAATGCCTATGAAGAACCACTTGCCTTACATGTCATCCAGCCCATCAGGTGAAATATGAAAGAAATAAATAAAGAAAAAAAAAACAACATTACCTTTTCCTGAAGACGTTAATGTTCCACACCTATCGCTAAGGCAATAACAGATTCTACTATAGAAGCATGTCTGGGCCGGGCGCGGTGGCTCAAGCCTGTAATCCCAGCACTTTGGGAGGCCGAGACAGGCGGATCACGAGGTCAGCAGATCGAGACCATCCTGGCTAACACGGTGAAACCCCGTCTCTACTAAAAAAAAAAAAAAAAATACAAAAACTAGCCAAGCGAGGTGGCGGGCGCCTGTAGTCCCAGCTACTCGGGAGGCTGAGGCAGGAGAATGGCGTAAACCCGGGAGGCGGAGCTTGCAGTGAGCTGAGATCCGGCCACTGCACTCCAGTCGGCGACAGAGCGAGACTCCGTCTCAAAAAAAAAAAAAAAAAAAAAAAAGTATGTCTGACACTCAAAACCTTTCATCAATTTGCCTAATTTATCCATCAACCAATCAATACAGAGAAAAAGAAAACAAAATCTTTCAAGAAACTCTGATAAAACTGACACCCTGATAAAACTGACAAATTATCTTAGTCAAAATAGTCAAAGCAATAGTTTTCATCTGTGATAAAGCTTGACGTTGGTGTTTTAATCCCTACTTTCTTTGATGGAAAAATCTTTAAAAAAAATAGTTCTAGCCAAAGCAATTAGTTCTAAAGGTCCATCTATATGAGAGCTAAGATGTTAATGTCTCAAAACAGCTACCTTTGCAAGAAATTCAAAAACAGTTCAAGTCCCCAAGCCTAGTCTAAACTAGTGTTGCTCAAAGTGTGAACTACAGACCAACATCAGCAACACCTGGGAGCTTGTTAGCAAAGTCTCAGGTGCCATCCCTTGCCTACTAAATCAAAAGCTCGGGGGCCAGAGGCCAGCAATTTGTGTTTCTGGAAGCCCTCTAGATGATTCTGCTATGTGCTAACATTTGAGAATCATGGGTAAGGTTTCAGAACCTTCTGGGGAGACAAAAAAAAAACAGATTTCTGGGTCCTACTCTCAAGTGCATTTCTAACAAATTCTAAGGTAGTATGGTTCCTGCTGGCCAAGGAACCACACTTTGACTGACACTGCTCCCTCTGCACTCGTGGTTCTCAGCCCTGACTGCCCACTAGAATCACCTAAAAAGAAGAAAGAGGGAGAAAGAGAGACTATTGACCAGGCCCCACCCGAAACCAACTGATTCAGGAATCTTGAAGGATAGGACCAAAACCCTGGTGTTTTTTAAACGCGCCACCCTAACGTATAGTCAAATTGAGAACCACTGCTCTCAACATAACTAATTTCTACCATTGACATTAGCTCCCCTAACTTACTGCTGTAATCGTTTGTCTTCTCTGGAAATGTTCTGAGACCATTTCTGTCTTAAGAGACAGCCATGGCCAATAATCAGCTGTTTTAGTAAACTTTTCCAAGAGCAGCCACTCATCAATTTGGTAAGACTTGTCCTTCACAGTCATTTTCCATCCCATTCTTGGATTCATATGTGAAGATAGTGTTATTTGGGGATAACTGCTAAGGAACGATGTCAGCAAATTGTTTCTGCCAATAGGTAAAACCCATAGCCATGAAACTCAGACATCCTCCAAATAACACATTCCATGGCAAAAACTAAATGTTTTGGCTAAGGAAGAGACACAGATGTTCTAATATTCTCAGTACAAGTGCAGTTTCCTTCCAAGCAACTTCAACAACTCCAAAAGAGATTTGTTTAACCCATTAACTTAAGTGAGCAAAGGTATCAACATGGTGGCAGGGAAAGGGGACAGGACACACAACCTTACACCCCCTTAATACACCTTTTCAGGGAGGAGCCGCTTGAGGAGATGGCCTCTCACTGTACAAAACCACTACAAGGACTTTAAAGAAGTTTTGATGAGAAGAAATGTGGATAGATGCCAATGCTTGCCCAAAACATTTCTTAAAAGATTTCTAAAGAAATATTTCATAGATATCAGTGGATCCAAATACCTTAAAACTTGAGTTTCTCTCTGAAGCAGCTTGTACTAGTGAGAGCTCATCAAATAAGGGGAAGGAGTAAGATGAAAACAAAATGCATATTCATGTATAATAAAGAGTAAAAAGACACTATAGGAGAAAATATTGATAAACAAATATTTTCCTAGAGAACGTGATGTGTATCTTTTAGCTTCATAAAAATACACTTGAAAGAGGAAAACAAACTTTTTTTTCCATTTTGGCTTCATCAGAACAACAAAAGACTTTGTGTCTCCCATCAACGCACACCCAGGCCCTTTTGTTATGTCTGAGAAACGATTGACTCCTCTGTTAAATTGTGCTATATGGGAAAATCTTGACAAGAGCAATATCAGTTATTAGACTAACAAATATGTTAGTTGAACCAGCTTTGGAGACTTCTAAAATCCATTATACAACTGCAGCTCTTTTTCAGAGACCAGGATGTATTACAGAGACCAATTCTCAGGACACAGTATGACTAATTTACTTGCACATTTCAAGAGACCATTATTTCTTAGGAAGAGTAGAAAAATTATAACCTTCAACTTTGGGGGAAATCACCAACAGCTGATGTGTCTATACTGAATATTGCAACAAGCTGGATCTAAATTCCCTAATATTTCCATTTTCAGCATTTTCTGACACTAAAATTTTTATAAGGGAAAACAAAGCGAGAAGCATGACTACAAAGAACAAAACTGACCAGACAATTTTAGCTAACTTTTTGCATAAGATTATCAAAGCCTCACCCTGGTCCTGCCCCTTTGTTCATACCTCACTTTTTCATGCACCCTAATCTACTCCTCACCCTGGTTTTTTTCCTTTTATTCTTTAGACAGTGAGACCTTGTGTCCCCCACAACCCCACCTTTTTAAAATAGAGATAGGATCTCCGTCTCTCACTCAGGCTGGAGTGCAGTGGTGCAATTATAGCTCACTGCAGCTTCAACCTCTCAGGCTCAAGCAATCCCCTCGCCTCAGCCTCCCTAGTAGCCGGGATAACAGGTGCTTGCCACCATACCCAGCTAATTTTTTATTTTATTTTTTATAGAGACAAGATCTTGCTTTTTGCCCAGGCTGGTCTCAAACTCCTGGGCTCAAGCGATTGTCCCTCCTCAGCCTCCCAAAGTGCTGGGATTACAGATGTAAGCCACCATGCCCAGCCAGCTCTTTTAAGCACTCAAGACATCCTACTAACAGCCAAATGCATTATCCTCTGTGGCCAGCAAGACATGCCAAACTCAGAGAATCAGAGCTCTGCAAGCTGCTTCAGAGTTCTCTTTGTCCAACCACTCCCCTTTGCAGGACAGGGAACTGAGGCCCACAAAGGGAAAGAGACCCAGCACAAGGCACAGTAAATCTGTGGCAGAGTCAATTCATTTGCTTCCAATTCATTTGCTTCCCTCCTCTGCACACAAGCTCTCTTCATCTGTTGCAAATATGGTGAGAAATTCAGGCTCCATCTTAACTTGCAGCACTCTGAGGCCCTTGTGGCAATCTGAAATATCACCTGGAGGCCTTCCCCCTACTATTACGAAGTTAAACTGGCCCAGTGGGTTGGCTCATGCCTGTAATCCTAACACTTTGGGAGGCCCAGGCAGGAGGATCACTTCAGCCCAGAAGTTCAGTACCAGACTGGGCAACATAGTAAGACCTCATCTCCACAAAAAATAAAAGCAAATTAGCCAGGCATGGTGGCACACACCTGTAGTCCTAGCTACTCAGGAGGCTGGGACAGGAGGATCACTTGAGCCAGGAGTTTGAGACTGCAGTGAGCTATGATCACACCAGTGCACTCCAGCCTAAGTGACAGAGACAGAACCTGAGACCCTATCATTAAAACACAAAAAATTTCAAAAAGTTAAACTAATCACTCTTTAATGATCAATGAATGATGAAGGGTCGATGTCTAGAACTTGTATAGACAATCAAACTCACATCCTTCCAAATGTGCACCCAACTCCACTGAGCCATGTGCTGAGATGGGCAGGTTCATTGAAAGGGCCAGCTTCAGGGCAGAAGGGAGAGCCTCTGAGCTGCCAGGGACTCCCAAGTGCAAGGCAGCTAGCTCAGCCATTCACCAGACCTTTCAGCCTCTGGAAGGAAGGTCCTCAGGATGATAGGAGCCTTTCGTCATAAACCTCCAGCAAGCCCAGAAGGAGGGGGAAAACTCCATTGCCTTTGTCTACATCCCGGTAAGAGGCTCAGAAAAAAGCAGACCAGATAACTGTGGAAACATCACCCTTGGTCAGCCTCTGCTTTGGAGGACATAGGGCAGCAACTGCAGGGAAGTGAGAGCAGAGGACACAGGAGGTAGGGAGGAAACATAGGTGAGAAAAAGGGAGGAGGAATGAGGGAAAAGCCTGCATTCTGAAAAAGAATTATGGGACAGGCTTCTAATGCTCATCCAGATCCTGTTCTCTTTGCCTTCTGGGACCTTCTGGGCCCATGAAGGGATTATCGTTCCCAGCCCTTGGGTGGGTCCATGTGACTGGCCCAGGCTAGAGTGGGTGGGGGTGATACAGGGTGGAGGATTTAATACCAGCATGAGTCCCTCCAGGGATCCATCCCCAGCCTGGGGAGAGCAGAAGCACTTGTTGCTATAGGGAGTTGAAAGATTGGAGAAGCCAGGGATGAGGAACCAACATGTGGAAGACATTTATTTGGCTTGGACTGACACCCAGATCTCCAGGCAATTTTGCTTAAGTGATAAATAAACTTTGCCGTGTTGAGCCACTGAAATTTAGAGGTTTTTTTATTACTGCAGTATAACCTAGCCTCTCCTGGTTGATAGAAGAATAGATAAAGAGTAGAGAAGTAGAGAGTTGATAGAGAACAGGAAAGAAGAGAAGAACAGGGGACAGGAGGAGAGAGTAGAGGGAAAAGGAAGGACGGAATATGAGAGCTGAATGCAACCACCCTCATGTAAATTGCCTTGTCTTTCTACAACTAGCCCTGGGAGCACAGGAAAGACCTAAGGAAATGTCCTCAGCAATAACTCCCGTGAGAGAAGTCAGTGCTCATGGGTAACAAGTTTGCCACTGTGATGCATTTGTACTCATCTCCCTGCTGAGTCATGCTTCATGTCATGCACATGTGTTTGTTTATTAAATATTTACTGAGCACCTACTAAATGCCAGGCATTGTAGTGAACACTAGAGATACAGAAAAGACTAATGTAAGCATGGTTCCTGGCCTCATGGAGCTTATAAACTAGTGTTTCTTTTCCTTTAAATTCTGCAAGTAACTCTTTCCAATATTGTACCTGGCACAAAGATAAGAATGATTGCAAACTTCAGCCACCAGCTAGTGATAAGTCTGAGGAAAAACCTCCAGGGATTTCTGCCAGGAACTGGCTGTGGGGACTTAGTGAGATACCTATGAGTTCTGGGGGTCAATTTTCTCGTCTCTGATATAATGAAGCTAGGCCTAATGACCTCTTTGCTACTTCCAACTCTAATCATAATAATTATAATAACCAATCATAGCAGCCAACATTTATTAACCATATACTACATCCTAGGCACAGACCTTGGACTACTGCATTTAATCCTCACATCAACTCTATAAAGTGTTACTATTCTCATTTTGCAGATAAGTAAATTGAGGCTCAAATTGATGAAGAGACTTGCCCAAGGCCACAGAGCTGGTAAGTTATAGAGCCAAGATCTGGAGGGAATTCTGACCAAGTCCTGAGCCCATGCTCTTAATCACTCTGCCAATAGCTGTCACCATAAAATATGTCTATTACTGTGGTTAAAAAAAAAAAAATTAAACATAGGAGACAGAGCAGATGTGATTTTTAACAAGCTCTTTGGGATGCTAGTACTCCACCCACTACAACCCCAGAAAAGAGTCCTAAAAGAGATCCTGGAGGCCCTTTCAGGTGCCTATTGGAAACAAAGTTTAATCATCATTTTCCATCTCTTCTGAGAAATGGAACTTTTGTCTGGACTATATATATCATTCCTGCTCTGTGTTAATCTAGTTGCCTCATTGGGTCCACAGAAAGGATAGTGCGAGTCTTCCCTTTGGACCTCACCCCATCTTTTTTACCTCCTGTGACTGTAGGGACAACTTCCTGTCCCTCCTTTGTCCACAACAGACCAGCTAGGTTACAGGCCATCCCTGCACCATGTCAATTTGCAGCCTCCGGTTCCTGCAGTCTTAAGAGCCAGACCTATTTCACCTGAAACACCTCCACCCATCACTCTTTGTTTCAGCCAGTGTTGGTTACTTGTGTTCCTGGCTGTCCTTAGAACTAAATAAGAAAGTAAACCAACAAACAGTTGCAGACATTTTTCTCTAGGCTTGTA
Organism: Trachypithecus francoisi; assembly: GCF_009764315.1. Classification (NCBI taxonomy): domain Eukaryota; kingdom Metazoa; phylum Chordata; class Mammalia; order Primates; family Cercopithecidae; genus Trachypithecus; species Trachypithecus francoisi. Next base: position 66,215,887 of record NW_022681458.1, on the reverse strand, counting down.
ATGGAACGTCAGACTAACCAGGTACTCCATGAATCTTGGTGACCTAACTTTTTAATTAAAAAGTTGTTTCAAAAGAGTTCTTGAATAGAAATTCTAAGTAACTGCCTGCCAACTCCAACTACCATGCCTAAGGAATCAGCAATGAGAATTGAATGCAGAGGAACAAGATTTTGACTATCGTCTTAGAGGAAAAGAGACACCTTAAAACATACAGCCTAAAGGGTGGGCTGCATCATGATACAGTGCAGTTGAACAACTTTATTCTAACTGAGAGATCCCACTCTGCCAGAAGATACCGTATTCAGCCTCATGCCCCTTCTGTTTGTCTTCACAACATTAAAAAATGTTTTAATATATTGTCAATATTTTTTAAACAGAAGATCTCACATAGAATCCAGATTTCAGATCTGTATTGAAGTAAGGCGATATGGTGAAACTGAGCATATATCCCCTGCAACCCCACAGCTATGATGGGCAGATGGGGAGTAGCAGGTGCCCCTCTGGAACAGGCCTGAGTTCTCTGGTCCTCTATAATCCCTACCACTCCCTAATGTTTCATACACTGGCCTGCTTGTCTATTTGTTACCTTCCTGGATCCTGCAGGCCCTTTAGTCAGCCTGTTTAATCCATGCTGCTTGGTGACTGAGGAGAAGAAGGAAATTATAGACAGGTTGTATGTGGGTGTCCATGTGTTAAAATCCTTCTTAAAACTCCTGATCTGGCTGCTCTCCTTTCCCTACGACCAACTTTCCACCCAGCCTTGCTACATCGGACCTAGTAGACTAAGGCTCACCAAGATGTGATGAGCCTAGCTTCCTACTCCCAAATGAAATTGCTGGATATCCACACAGGGTCCTCACTTCTGAGTCCCATATGCTGAAGGCCAGAATTACAGTGGACGCCAGGGCAGTTTCATGTACTGTGCCCCTCTCCATTCCTTCTTCATTCAGCACATATATCTGAGTGGTTAACTGTATGCTTGGCACTGCTCTAGGCATTGCACTTGTCCTCATGGATTTTACACTCTATGGGGGAAAGTCAGAAAACAAATAATATGTAATACATAAGATGCTAGTAAGTCCTATGAAGAAAAATGAAATACAGAAGAAGGGTTAGAGGGTGACAGGGTTGCTATTTTAAATACAATGATCAGGGAAATTCTAATACAGCAACATTTGAGCAAAGATCTAAAAGAGATGACGGTGTACGTGGATATTTCTGGGAAAAGTGTTCCAGACAGAGGGAAGAGCCAGTCTAGAGCCCTGGGGTGAAATGTGTTGTAATACAGGAACAGTAGAGGCCAGCGTCGCTGGATCAGAGTTGGATCAGGGGAGAGTGATGGGAAGTGAAGACAAAAAGGTCATTGGTTGGATAATGAGTTGGTTAGAGCATGCAGGACCTTCAAGGCCACGTAAAGACTTCTGACTTTTAATCCACAGTGAAAAGGGGAGCTGTTGGAGAGTTTTAAGCATAGGAGTAATGTAGTCCAACTTGGGTTTTAAAAGAATCCTTCTGATATGCCACATGGCTTGAACATGAATGTTCATAAGATTGTTCTCAATAGTTAAAGACTTGAAAACAAATCTATGAGTTCCAGGGGTCAGTTTTCTCATCTCTGATATAATGAAGTTATGCCTAATGACCTCTATGCAACTTCCAACTCTAATCATAATCATTTTAATAACAGCAGCGATCACCTGAGAGGATCTTTTGGGGATGGTGGAAATTTTCTAAACCTGGATTTGGTAATGTTGTACCACTCTATAAATAACCTAAAAATCACTGAACTATACATGTCACACATATGAATTTTATGGTATGTAAAATCATACCTCAATAAAGTTTTTTAAAAATCCTTCTGGCTGCTTTGTGAAAAATAAACTGTAAGGGAACAGGAGTAAAACCAGGGATACCCCTTTAAAAGCTGATGTAATTATCCAGGTGAAAGACAATGGGGACTTAGATGGTCATGTGCAGTGGGGGGAGTGAGACGTGGTCAGACCCTGGACATATGTGCAGGCATAACCCATAGAACTGGCCAGTGAGAGAAAGAAGGGTGCCACCGAGAGGTTTACTAAACAAATGAAGTTGCCATTTTTCTTCTGAAATGGGAGAGTCTGTGAAAAGAGTGGCTGTGGGAGAGAGTAGGAGAAACGAGTTCTGTTTTAGATATGACAAAGTGAGATGCCTGCTATGCATAGAAGCTGAGAAATTGAGTAGGATGGAATATGTAAGTTCATTCGAGAGGCTGCTTGAGTGAAACTGCAATAATCAGTAGAAAGAACACCACTGTTTTTTGTTTTTTTGTTTTTGTTTTTGTTTCCATAATAGCTATTCTTACTGATGAGAACTCATAAACACAAAGAAAGGAAGGACAGACACTGGGTCTACTTGGGAGCGGAGGGTGGGAGGAGGGAAAAAATAACTATTAGGTACCAGGATTAATACCTGGGTGATGAAATAATCTGTACAACAAACCCTCATTACATGAGTTCACCAGTGTAACAAACCTTCACATGTACCCCTGAAACCTAAAATAAAAGTTAAAAAAAAAAAAGAAGAAGAAAAAGGAAGAACACCATTGAACCATTGTTTAGCAAAATGCCTCTGCATTCTCGTTATGCAAGCTACTGGTAAGATGCAATGGGCAGACACACACACACACACACACGTCACATATATTTTTGCTTACAGTCACATACATCAAAGTCTATGTCTACTTTTAAAAGTTCAGCAGGTATTTCAGTTGTAAAAACCTTAGATTAGGACAGGCGTAGTGGCTCACGTCCGTAATCTCAACAATTTGGGAGGCCGAGGCAGGGAGATCACTTGAGGTCAGGAGTTCAAAACTAGACTGGTCAACGTGATGAAACCCCATCTCTGCTAAAAATATAAAAACTAGCCGGGCGTGGTGGCACCCACCTGTAATACCAGCTATTCAGGAGGCTGAGGCAGGAGAATCGTTTGAACCCGGGAGGCGGAGGTCACAGTAAACCAAGATCGTGCCACTGCACTCCAGCCTGGGCAGCAGAGTAAGGCTCCATTAAAAAAAAAAACCACAAACCTACATTAGGAGGTAAGGTAGAAGTGTAAATAGAGACAAAAGGAAAGAATATAATGCACTTCATGTTCACCATTTTCATAAAGAAATAATATCCAATAACAATGTAATGATGGGATGAAAAGGACTAACATTGTATAGACATTAATCATTTCTAAGTTATATATAACCAAAATCAAAGTCTAATTAGTATCCTAAAAAAAAATAAAAATTTAAAAATAAGGCAGACAACAGTATGATATTTGGCTGCTATATTTTTCTCCAGTCATCATAAAACCATAGACCCTAGACATGTAAAGGATCATGTAGTAAAAGACGGACACAGATGAGACACAGCGCCCCCAAAAGGTGGAATAACTTGCGTGTGAGCATGTTTCTAACTTCCTCAGGAATATTGCATGAAAAGGAGCTGTGTGTCTACCTTCCAGAGGAAAATAACTGGGGCACTCTGAATATATCACAAGAGAACTGCTGTTGCTACACCAACTTTTCTCACTACTGAAGTTTAGTTTATAAAAAATAAAATAAGAGATCTCTATGAAAGTAGCTTGGCCATGTAAGTCAAACTAGTAAATGTGCTTATCTTTGAACCCACTGATTCTATTTTCTACATATTAGAAAATTACATAAAGGAGATATTTGGAAAGAATCAATATTGTTTCTCATATTTTTATTATATTACTAGTAATAATGTAAAATAGTAGAGCACTACTAACAAAATTAATTGAAAGTGAATAAAATATCTGTAAATGAAGTATGTTTAAATAAATTAAGGTGTCATCCCATGCAATTATAAAATATTGATGTGATTCTAAATTTACTAATATGAAAAGAAAATGAGGCACGTTGTTGAACATAAAAGAAAACATACATTAAGGAGGAGATAATTGAAGTTTCTAAATTTAAAAAATTAAAGAACATGGTATATAGTATAATCCCATTGGAGATACAGAAAGGCATGAGTGTCTTTGTGGGTGGAGAAGAAGGGTGAAGAGGGCAGGGGATACAGATATCCGGAAGACTGCTTACCAAAATACTAATTGTGTTTATCAATGTACACAAAAACTTCAAAGCTGGTTTTATTTTGAAATTTATAATAATACTGCATGTTATGATCATTTATAATATAGATATATAAATTACAGTTACTGAATCAAGTCTGTCTTCTTCCCCACCTTCTTTTAATGAGAAGAAGGGAGCTGGGAGCAGGATGCTAGTTCACCTACGTAAGCCCTTACTAGCACAGGTGTAGGGATTGAGCAGGAGCTGGGTTTGAAAAGAAACAGGAATAGCGAGGCAGGTGGGGGCAGGGAGGCAGATCAGGCAGGTGAGCTCAGGGCAAAGCAACTACAGTTCGTTCCTTGGTATCAGAGGGGCCTGGCGCAGAAGACAGAAAAGTTTCCTGGACTGGAAAACGTGACTGGAATGGAAGGCGGGGTTGGGGAGGGCAAAGAGGAAAGTGGTTGACAGCAGTTAGGATTCCAGGAAGCAAAGCTGGCTCAAGCAGGTGAGGGGAGGTGGAGAGATCCCGAGTCCAGCCTCTAGCTCCGCCACAGGAAGCCCCCATCCATTAATAATTATCCACGGATCCTCAATAGCAGCTATTGCTTTACCTTGGCTGGAGCATGCATCAACCCCCAAAGCTGGACTCCCTGGGTGTGTGTGTGATTCCTTGCAAACACATAGAAGTGCCTTTTTCGTTTGTTGGTTGGTTTATGGTTTGTTCGTTCCTGTTTGTAATAGGGAAGGCTTCATAACTGACAAGCCCTCGAACCCCACCCCCAAACCACTCGAGAGCATCCCTGTCTCTTCCAGTCAGGGACTCTGTGGCTTTCCCTATTTTGAAGAAACTTTGCCACATTGATTAATGACCTACATGCGGTCACAGATGTCACAAAGCCTGCATGTCCCACCTGGCCAGCCCAGGCCCCTGAATGGCCCCTGAAAATGTCCTGTGCTCCTTCTTCCCAAATACCTCTTTTCTCCTCCCCCTCCCACCCAGCCTAGTGAGAAAATTTAAGTATTTTCTTTTTTATTAAACTAATAACATTAATGCTTTGTAATGTAAGCCCCTCCCTCTTTTTGACCACCTGCTACTATCAAAGTAGTGAAATACTTCCTTTTTGGAGGGTTTTAATGGAGGGAAAGGTCTTTTGCAGTCACTGATGCACCCTCCAGGAAAATTTCACAGTGAACAGTACAAGGGCACACAGGCCCAGATGTTCCAAGAAAAGTAAGTCCCAGAGATATGACTTCACTAAATCATACCTTTGCACAGTCAAAAATGGGTGTCGTTTTCGGGCCTCACATCCCCAGGAGTAAAGCCAGGAAAATCCTGGGCCAGCTTCTGGAGTCATTTCTGTCGCTGAAGCTGGGAAAGGAAACCCAGCTGGGACAAAGATCTTTGTGCAGAGGGCACAGCTCAGGCCCACGCTGGTTCCCTGAGGCTTCCTTTTGATAAGTGAGTATTTAATCTGCAGGTTTGCAAGAGCCTTAGGCCTGGGCTGATGATGTCTGAGAAAGGTGGATACAAACAGGGAGGGCTGTAACCATCCCTGAAAAACATTTCAAACTGTGTTACAAGCTAGCCCTGCCCAAGAGAGGGCCCCTACTTCACTCTCTGCATGGCTCTTAAGTCTCTTCAAAGCACTCAATTAAAAAAAATGTTGCTTCTATAAAACTAAGAGCAGACTATTATCGAGCAAACGGCTGCCATGTGATTGGAAGCACAGGAAATGTTCCAAGGAAAAGATGCTTGGTGCTATTAATTTCTTCCTTTGTGTTCTAAATATGGTTCCCAGATATGGGGCAAGGTGATAGTGAGTGTTGTTTTTATTTTCAAAAATGCAGTTATGAAGGAGATCTATATTCATTGTAGAAATGTTTGAATATGCAGAAAATTGTAGAGAAAAATCAGATTTACTCATAATCTCAGCATTCCAATATAGCAATTCTTTTGGTGATTAGTGGTATATTTTGGTACCATATTTCTTCTACTTTATAAAAATATAATTGAGATCATATTGTATATAAAGCTTTGAAATCTGCTTTTTTTGCTTAACACTGGTTCAAAAATATTTCATGTAATTTTTAAAATCCTTAGAAATGTAATCTTAGTGGCTGTATAATATTAAATCGTATGAATGTGACATCATTTCCCAGAGATTTCCCAGTAAGTGATTCTGTGACAAACATCTTTAAGTCTCTCGTTCTGCATTTCAGATTATCTCATGAAGACAGGTTTCTAGTGCTCCCCAGTGAAAGTTAAATTCTGTGTTTGGTTAATTAAAGGACAACATAATAGTTAGCAATTTTACCTTTAACTATCTTATTGAATATTGATATATCAGCAGATAAATGACTTTTCTATAGCTTTATCTCTTATAAGCCCTTTCTGAGTTATGAAATTGATTTCAAAAAAAAATCCAAATCCCAGGAAAGAAAAAGGAAAAAGAAAATATTTCAAAATGTTAACTGTGGCTGTCTTTAGGAGCTGGAACTTGAGTTCATTTATTTCCTACTTTTTATTTTCCTGCATTTTCCAGATTTTCTATAATATGCACAAAACCGCTCTTACAATATTTCATAAAACAATAAAAGGTTTTTTATGAAAAGAATGTATGCTCTTCTCTTTTACATTTCTAGAACAAGCTACTATCGATTATAAGCATTTTTTAAATTCATCCTCCTGCTTATTCAAGCCCGCAGTTGGGAAAGACGACAGAATTTCAGATTTTCATTTGTTCCAGAAAATGCTTTGTGAATAATTTAATTGGATTTAGGTAAGGGAAACTGAAGTTATTTACAAAAACATGAAATTATTTATTTAGTTCCACCTGTATCATTTGAGTGAACTTAAGGATACGAAACAACAAAGCTCACCTTTCCGGCCGGGCGCGGTGGCTCAAGCCTGTAATCTCAGCACTTTGGGAGGCCGAGACGGGCGGATCACGAGGTCAGGAGATCGAGACCATCTTGGCTAACACGGTGAAACCCCGTCTCTACTAAAAATACAAAAACTAGCCGGGCGAGGTGGCGGACGCCTGTAGTCCGAGCTACTCGGGAGGCTGAGGCAGGAAAATGGCGTAAACCCGGGAGGCGGAGCTTACAGTGAGCTGAGATCCGGCCACTGCACTCCAGTCCGAGCGACAGAGCAAGACTCCGCCTCAAAAAAAAAAAAAAAAAAAAAAAAAAAAAAAAAAAACAAAAAAAAAAAAAACAAAGCTCACCTTTCCTTCAAGATATACTTGGTCACGTGTGCACACATGTGCATGCACACACACACACACACACACAGAGACTCATTTAACACTTGGTCTATTTGGCTCTACTCCCCACCGCCCCCAAAAGCAGGAAAGTAAGCCCTCTGGGGAAGCAATAACAAAGTGCGAGTCTGGTAGACGAGCAGCTCCTAGTCCCCCTACCCAAAATAAGAACCATGTGTATGCAATCTCTCTCTTCCCATCGTAAACATAATTTTTAATTATTGTTTTTCATTTTTGTTTTTAAATGCTTAGACAACAAAAATATTTTGTTCCTTTCTCACAGAAAACCATAAGTCTGAAGTAAGTTGTGAATTATTTGGAAATGATTGGTTAGTTTAAACATAATCTTTGTCTAGCTTGCATCATAGGCCTTTTACACCAGAATCAAACCACCCAAGGAGGATGACATGACCTGGTTAGCAAGGGAAGCTTTCCTGATCTGAAAAGATAAAAGAAAACAATGTTGAAGGAATATTTAAGATATTCATTATTATTATCACCATTATTATTAATGATAAGAAATAACAAAAGATAGCATTAAAAGATTTCATAAAACCTTATGCACGTGAAGCTCAGAAACAAAAGTTGACTCAGACAAGAAGCTTCTCTTAGCAGGAAAAAAAGAAAACTAGAAAATACTAAGAAAATTCTGTGGAAAAAGAAAGTCAAATACCGCATGTTCTTCCTTATAAGTGGGAGCTAAACAATGGGTACGTAAGAGCATACAGAGTGGAACAATAGACATTGGAGACTCCGATAGGCGGGAGGGTGGGGGTCGGGAGGGACGAAAAATCACCTGTTGGTACACCGTACACTATTGGGTGATGGGTGCACTAAAAGCGCAGATTTCACCACTAGACAATATGTCCCTGTAACAAAACTGCACTTGTATCCCCTAAATCTATTTTTTTTAATTCTGTGGGAAAAAAAATAGATGTCTCCACTACAAGAGGGAAGGAGAAAAGACAATTAAAACAGAAAATATGCGGAGGAAACTGCATGTGTAATATTGTCATTAATATTTCTCCATGAAAGGACATAATATTGGAAAAAGCCTTTTTATCCTCAAGTTGCAGAAAAAATATACTTATTTCTAAAGTCTCACAAAAAAATGATTTTAATCACAAGTATAGGTATAGAGAATTCTGGTCCTTTACATAAAATCAGATATACTACTTCTCTGGTTTAGCCTCAATAAGAAAAACCAGAGTTAAATTAAATATATCTTATAAGAGTTGAGGCTTGGTAAGTAATGTTCTTACATGTGTGTACCTGGGCATTCCTATTTCTTTATATCTTGTTCTATGTTTTATTCCATTGTTTGTACTTATAATTAGATTTGCTATTTTTGTAAACCATTCTTCTTAATGGTATGAGTCTCTGGAGAAAAAGTTTAATTGACTTGGGTTATAATATGGTTTTCTTTTATGCATATTTGATAAAAAGCCTAAGAATCTATAAGCAAAAATCACCTGGTGGCTGCTACCCAGATCTTAGGCATTGCGCCAAGAAGAAGATATCCACTAAAGGGTTATAATGACAAATGCAAATCTAGTAATTAAAAGCAAACTCACATTAGCCTAAATACTTCATGCCACAGTTAATGCCTGCTTCTTCCTCTGTTGCCATGGCGATAAAGAGCAGCTGGTAGGCTCTGTATCTGTGGTTCCCTGGCTAACCGTGGCTGCACGGCAGAATCACCTGGGGAACTTTTAAAAGTACATATTCTCTAGCTCCACTTTCCCCTACCCCGAAATTCTGATTTAGTATATGTATTGGAAAGATCATCAACTAGTCTTTGCATATTCAACTCCTTTTTTATTTCATAAAAATTGGTTTTCTCCAAATTATTATTTTCCAGTTCATAGTGTCTTCAAGAATTAAGAAAATGTTTCAAAGATTTAGTCTCTGAAATTTTATAAAACTCTTCCAAGTACAGGTCCCCAGATATTTCAACGAATTCAAATATTTTCAAAAACTTTTGGATTTTGATGAGGTTTGGTATAATAGATCCCGTGTCAGCATATTCCCAGGGAAATACTGCTGCTTCACCCTTTTCTGGTTCAACCTTTTAAGCAACTAATATCAATGATTACAAGGATTCCCTGAGCAACTTATAATATTAAGGAAATTTGATTATTAATTGACTTGTTTTCTTGGCCATCTGATCAAAACGGAAGGGTCTGGAAAGACATTTTGCACTGCAATTGTTTTTCATTTCTTGTCCTCATTTGCAAATAATAAAGTCCCAGGAGAATATGTATATGTGTCGGGGTCTGGGGGAAATTTGGAGAAAGGGCAAAGGGTATTTGATTGCCCTTTGGAAGAGTAGCCAGTTCTCCTGATCTTGCACAAGATATTCCTGTTTTACTCTACTAGGAAAATAGAAGTTTTCCATTAATGCTTTGAATTGAACTTGTAAATACAAGAGAGGTAAATGCCTACTGGAGATTGAATTTTTTTTTTTTTTTTTTTGGCAAATGAGAACACACTGGGAATTTGTAACTTGTGTTGCAAATGTAGAGGCTCATTGCTTTTGTTGCTTTGTCTACCAGGCTGAGTAACCAACACCTCAGAAACTAACAGTATTAGGACCACACAAAGGCCCAGCAAGCACAGTTAATAAAAGAATGAGTCTAGATCTATAACCGTTTTGTACCCACAAAGATGCCAACACACTCATCTGAATGAGTTAATATTTGAGCTACAAATCAGGCTTCTTAAGACACATCCACCTCAAGTCTTTACTCAAGGGATCAAGCTTGGCGGACAAGATGGCACCCTGTTCCATGGGTAGATAGAGCCCTGTTTGGGCTGAACAGCAGGAACAAGGCAGGAAGTGAGTTCATCCAGGATAGTGTCCTAATGTGTGGTTTTATTTTCTTCCCACTTCATCCACTCGTCAATTTGGCTGGCATTTCAGGGGACTTTGGGGAGCTGCCACTGCCAGAAGAGTGGGATCAGGGGAGCTCCCTTTGCACTTCACATTACCGTCAATGCTCCACTCACAAGAGCCCGCTGCTAAGACCAAATGTCTCTTGACTCCTATTGAACCCTGGGCTAAGTCGCCTTCCTGCAGCACGCCCATCTATGTAAAACGCTGCAAAGAGGATATAAGCAGTATAAAATCTTGATAGAACAAAATAAAATGTACACCAATGTGCATCTGATAGATGTAGCAATTGATTTGTGGATTAGGTTTTTATTTTCAGCCCATTGAAAAGAAATAATGTATGGAGGCAATCTAGTACTAAGCATTTTAGAAAATCTATTTGAGATCATTTCAGCAGAAGCTCTGGCAGTTTGTCATAAGAGGGGAGGAGAGCAAAGGATAATTGTCTCCAGTCTAGTAAAACACAGAATAACTGCCATCACACTTGAGTGAGCTTATAGCCAGCCGGTCCCAGGGCCTCTAGAAGATAGAGCAGTTAATGTTCCCTTTTATTTCAGAGGTTATGTCACTTGTATCACAGATTTATACCATGATACAGCAATTTCATCCAAACAGATGGATAATGATGTCAAAGGCAGAAACCCTGTTTTTATTGAGTTTTGCAAAGATTGCTCAGATAGCTGCTTCAATTGAAAAGCCCCAGCAGTACTTCAGCTCTTAATCTTTGTAATCTCAGTGGTATTAAATTTCATCATTTTTGTTTGAAGGAGGAAAATTCTGCAGTAATGGCTTCCTAATAGGAAACACAGAGGCTGCAAAGCTGGGGTCTCTCAATGCGGCTGCTCCATAAGCACTGCTGATTTATAGGGCTGTTTATGACAGACAGGAAAATTATCTTCTGCAGGTATAAATCAGGTAAAGAGTAGGAAATTGAACTTAGATATCATCTTGTCAGATGCTTAATGTTCTTCCTCCTGTCACTTTGGATAGGCCCAATTTGTAGAATACTGCAGAGGTAAAAGAAGACAATTAACAGTGACAGGATGGTAATAGATGAAGCTATAAAACCAACCTGCTGGTGCTGGATGCTATGTATGATTTTAAGATGAAGTGATGCCAAAAGTATATATTAGCTCAAACCAACCATTTCCTGTGTTCAGCAATACCCAGTGTGGCACTTGTTTGTCACTTTCATTGAGATCTACATACTACAGTTTACATATTAATGAACCCATAACATCTCACCTTTCCTGAAAGTCAGAGGAGTTCCACAGTGGCTTATTCGTCGTTTACTTATCAAAAGCACAAGGATTATTTGCCTAAGGAGCAAATAAGGAGGTTTCTCATGATGGTGATCATGCCCACAGGAGAGAAGGGGACATAGACTACCAGCCCTTAGGAGCCAGGGAAAGTGTGGAGAGAGGTCAGTAACCAGTTTAGTGAAATAACATCAACATGGTCCCCAAACCCGGTCTAGGTAAGCACTCCAGAATTGCACCCCAGAAAGCCAAAGCAGAGTCTCCATGACAGTCTCTGTGTCATAAAGGTTGGGAAGGTTAGCAGAGAGTTAGGTGGGAAAAGCTGGCTGACCCTGGGGCTGGGGTCACTGGTGGCAATTATCTGAAGAGGCTATAAACAACATTACCAGGAAATGAACTCAAGGACAATCGCTGTTTTAGCAGCTTTGTTAAAGCCAAGCTGAGACTCTGGCTGTCAGAAATTGAGGGCTTCTTGTCACAGACGCTGTTTTGTTCCTCGTTTTATCAAAGCTTCACAGAATATTTGGTGTGACAGGGAGATTCTATTTAGAGAGAGCCAAGCACTGCGCTCCAAGGATCCTAGCTCTCCTGATTAGGTTTCCGCAGCTGGTAGAGGAGATTCAGTTACACATGGGAACCTGGTCAGGAAATTGGCAGATCCCAGGCAAATAACATCTACTACCAGTTTGAAATATTTACCTTGGCTCTAATAAGTAGTAATTAATAATTATAATTATATTCAAGAGAAAAATGAGTTGCCTATGCACAAGATATTAAGTTTCCCTCAAGAGAAAGAAGTAAACGATTTCAGAGAAACTCAGACACCAAGAAGTTCTAAACCACACTTGCTAAAAGGAGTCATTTCCAGAGGACTATAGACAACTGTTGCAACGTACAGAGAGTAACATTTCAACTAAAGCACTAAGTAAGGCCTCAATCTAAGAATATGTGTCTTGGAAAAGCAGAGGCTCTAAGTTTCCTGCCCAGGTAACCTGCCTATTAGACGCTGTACAAGAATCTAAAATATGACATGCAGTCTATATTCAAAGGATTAAATCTGAGCCAGTCAAAATTCGGAACCAATATTTTTAAGATATAATATTCTGCTGCTTAGATTGTCGATTATTCCTCTCTGGTAAATAAAGATTAAGAACAAATATCAGTGTATTTGACATGTGGTTTTAAATCTATACATTTCTCATTTCGTACTCTTTTTCTACCAAACTGCCATTTGTCTAATATATGAACAACTGGTTCAGCTCATGATATCAACGAATGGGGGTGGGAGGGGTTACAGAGTGAACACTAGGCCTAGACGAGAAAGACAGCCGGGGAAGCTGGGAGAGGCACACATGGAGGGAAACTGGACAGGTGCAGCTCAGTGCTAGCAAGTGTCCCACTCACTGGAGGTGAAGACCATAGACAGTTTTTGTGACAGAGGCCAGGAGTTGGACGAAGGAGGTGAAAGTGAGAAACACAAGCGGAGCTACGCAGTCACCCAGAGCTGCTCTTTGTCAGTTGGCTCATGAATAACCAAAAAACAAAAGAATGAGCAGTGACATAGAAAACAGAAGAACCCACCTGATGTTGGTCCAAAGGAAGGTATAGTGCCCTTCCTTTGCTGAGGACAGACATATTGGGAACATATTATTTCATTTTGTTACTTAAGGAAATGATGAGAGGGCACACAGACCACATTCTTCCTGCACTTAATCACTCTTGTTATTTGCCATTGACTGTTCCTAATGCAGAGGCACAAGCCATTCCATCACAACAAGGCAGCTGGCCTAGTGGCACGTGTACATCATTAAATATGTGAAGTTATCCTACCTATTGTTAACAAATTCTGAAGTTAGCAAACTCTGTTCCTGACTCTCTTAGTAAGATGTACTGAAACTATCTGAACCTCAAATTTAGGATACTTCAGGAAAACCCACCGGAGTGCCAAGAAGAAAAGCCAAATAACAGTGGATCCAAACCAAATCCTGAGTAGTTCACAACAGCAGCAATGTCTGAAATGAATGCTCAAGCTGAATAATTGTATCATCCTTCACCCTGCAAATATCATTTTTAAAAGACAAACATTCATCTACAATAAAGATGCAGTGGAGGAGATCAGTCAGCATATCCCCCAGTATCCTTTCATGAGCAAAAAAAGCAGGGGTTGCAATCCTAGTCTCTGATAAAACAGACTTTAAAACAGCAAAGATAAAAAAGACAAAGAAGGATATTACATAATGGCAAAGGGATCGATGCAACAAGAAGAGCTAACTATCCTAAATATACATGCACCCAAAACAGATTCATAAAGCAAGTTCTTAGAGACCTGCAAAGAGACTTAGACTCCCACACAATAATAGTGGGAGACTTTAACACCTCACTGTCAATATTAGATCAATGAGACAGAAAATTAACAAGGATATTCAGGACTTGAACTCAACTCTGGAACAACCAGACCTAATAGACGTCTACATAACTCTCCACCCCAAATCAACAGAATGTACATTCTTCCCAGCACCACATAGCACTTATTCTAAAATCGACCATGTAATTGGAAGTAAAACACTCCTCAGCAAATGCAAAAGAATGAAAATCAAACAGTCTGTCAGACTACAGTGCAATCAAATTAGAGCTCAGGATTAAGAAACTCACTCAAAACCACATAACTACATGGAAACTGAACAACCTGCTCCTGAATGACTACTAGGTAAATAAAGAAATTAAGGAAGAAATACATAAGTTCTTTGAAACCAATGAGAACAAAGACACAAGGTACCAGAATCTCTGGGACACAGCTAAAGCAGTGTTTAGAGGGAAATTTATATCACTAAATGCCCACTGGAGAAAGCAGGAAAGATCTAAAATTGACACCCTAACATCACAATTAAAAGAACTAGAGAAACAAGAGCAAACAAATTCAAAAGCTAGCAGAAGACAAGAAATAACTAAGATCAGAGCAAAACTAGAGGAGGTAGAGACACAAAAAACCCTCCAAAACATCAATGAATCCAGGAGCTGATTTTTTGAAAAGATTAACAAAATAGATAGACTGCTAGCCAGACTAATAAAGAAGAAGGAAAGAGAAGTATCAAATAGACACAATAAAAAATGATAAAGGGGAGATCACCACTGATTCCAAAGAAATACAGACTACCATCAGATAATACTATAAACACCTCTATGCAAATAAACTAGAAAATCTAGAAGAAATGGATAAAATCCTAGACACATACACTCTCCCAAGACTAAACAAGGAAGAAGTCGAATCTGTGAATAGACCAATAATAAGTTCTGAAATTGAGGCAGTAATTAATAGCCTACCAACAAAAAAAGCCCAGAACCAGACTGATTCACAGCTAAATTATATGAGAGGTACAAAGAGGAACTGGTACCATTCCTCCTAAAACTATTCCAAACAATAGAAAAAGAGGGACTCTTCCCTAACTCATTTTATGAGGCCAAGAACATACTGATACCAAAACCTGCCAGAGATACAACAAAAAAAGAAAATTTCAGGCCAATGTCCCTGCTGAACATTGATGCGAAAATCCTGAATAAAATACTGGCAAACTGAATCCAGCAACACATTAAAAAGTTTATCCACCACAGTCAAGTCGGCTTCTTCCCTGGGATGCAAGGCTGGTTCAACATACTCAAATCAATAAACATAATCCATCACATAAACAGAACCAAAGATAAAAACCACATGATTGTCTCAATAGATGCAGAAAAGGCCTTCAATAAAGTTCAACACCCCTTCGTGCTAAAAACACTCAATAAACTAGGTATTGATGGAACGTATCTCAAAGTAATAAAAGCTATTTATAACAAACCAACAGCCAATATCATATTGAATGGGAAAAAGCTAGAAGCATTCCCTTCGAAAACCGGCACAAGACAAGGATGCCCTCTCTCACCACTCCTTTTCAACATAATATTGGAAGTTCTGGCAAGGATAATCAGGCCAGAGAAAGAAATAAAGCATATTCAATAGGAAGAGAGGAAGTCAAATTATCTCTGTTTGCAGATGACATGATTGTATATTTAGAAAACCCCATCATCTTAGCCCCAAAACTCTTTAAGCTGATAAGCAATTTCAGCGAAGCCTCAGGATACAAAATCAATGTGCAAAAATCACAACCAATAACAGACAGAGAGTCAAATCATAAGTAAACTCCCATTTACAATTGCTACAAAAAGAATAAAATACCTACGAATACAACTTACAAGGAATGTAATGGACCTCTTCAAGGAGAACTGCAAACCACTGTTCCAGGAAATAAGAGAAGACACAAACAAATGAAAAACATTCCATGCTCAAGGATAGGAAGAATCAATATCGTGAAAATGGCCGTACTGCCCAAAGTAATTTATAGATTCAGTGCTGTTCCCATCAAGCTACCACTGACTTTCTTCACAGAATTAGAAAAAACTACTTTAAATTTCTATGGAACCAAAAAAGAGCCCACATAGCCAAGGCAATCCTAAGCAAAAAGAACAAAGCTGGAGGCATCATGCTACCTGACTTCAAACTATATACTACAAGGCTACAGTAACCAAAACAGCATGGTACGGGTACCAAAATAGATATTTAGACCAATGGAACAGAACAGAGGCCTCAGAAGTAACACCACACATCTACGACCATCTGATCTTTGACAAACCTGACGAAAAAAAAGCGGTGGGGAAAGGATTCCCTATTTAATAAATGGTGTTGGGAAAACTGGCTAGCCATATGAGGAAAACTGAAACTGGACCTCTTCCTTATACCTTATACAAAAATTAACTCAAGATGGATTAAAGATTTAAATGTGAGACCTAAAACCATAAAAATTCTAGAAGAAAACCTTGGCAATACCATTCAGGACATAGGCATGGGCAAAGACTTCATGACTAAAACACCAAAAGCAATGGGAACAAAAGCCAAAATTGACAAATGGGATCTGATTAAACTAAAGAGCTTTCATACAGCAAAACAAACTATCATCAGAGTGAACAGGCAACCTACAGAATGGGAGAAAATTTTTGCAATCTACCCATCTGACAAAGGGCTAATATCCAGAATCTACAAGGAACTTAAACATATTTACAAGAAAAAAACAAATAACCCCATAAAAAATGGGCAAAGGATATGAACAGACACTTCTCAAAAGAAGACATTTATACGGCCAACAAACATATGAAAAAAAGCTCATTATCACTGTACTTGTACTGTGTATTTACTTGTACATTTCTAGAGAAATGCAAATCAAAACCACAATACCATCTCATGCCAGTTACAATGGCGATCATTAAAAAGTTAGGAAACAACAGATACTGGAGAGGATGTGGAGAAATAGGAACCCTTTTACACTGTTGATGAAAGTGTAAATTAGTTCAACCATTGTGGAAGACAGTGTGGAGATTCCTCAATGATGTAGAACAAGAAACATCATTTGACCCAGCAATCCCATTACTGGATATATACACAAAGGATTATAAGTCATTCCTCTGTAAAGACACTGCACATGTATGATTATTGCAGCACTATTCACAAGAGCAAAGACTTGGAACCAACCCAAACGCCCATCAATGATAGACTGGATAAAGAAAATGTGGCCCATATACACCATGGAATACTATGCAGCCATAATAAAGAATGGGTTCATGTCCTTTGCAGGGACATGGATGAAGCTGGAAACCATCATTCTCAGCAAACTAACACAGGAACAGAAAACCAAACACCGTATGTTCTCACTAATAGGTGGGAGTTGAACAATGAGAACATATGGGCACAGGGTGGGGGAACAACACATACTGGGGCTTGTCCACAGATGGGGCGTAAGGGGACGGATAGCATTAGGAGAAATACCTAATGTAGATAATGAGTTGATGGGTGCAGCAAACCACCATGGCACGTGTATACCTATGTAACAAACCTACACATCCCAGAACTTAAAGTGTACATATATATATCCAGAAAAGAATATCACACTGCTTACTGGCTCCTCCTCCATGTAGTAAGGGGCACTGTCATTCTTTCCACTTTCACCATTGACTGTGATGCCTCTGTGATGTCATGTAGAGTGGAGTTGATTTGTAACAACACCAGAAAAGATGTCCATAAATTACACTTCCATTCTTGGTACTAAGGGAATTTCTAAATCTAACATTTAAATTCTTCTATTCTGTGCCATTTTAAAAATTATCTCTCCAATGAGATTTTTCATGGAAAACACTTATCAAAATATTTGTTCTGAGTACGCATCAAGTGCTGGTTTGACTTATACAAAGGATGCAGACTTCTTCTTGGCTGGATGTCCAATGAGGGACTAATCGTCTCTCAGGTACTGAGTGAGTGGAAAAACACACTGTTCCCACACCACAACAATCAACACAGAAGATTTCTTTGGCCAAATGTGTGGGAGGTTTTCTGCACACACCAAGCAAGAAATCAGTTCTGCCGCAGAACTGGAAGTCCTCTGATTCAATTCTGCCACCATCTACCTGGAGACAACATCAGCTCTCACAGGGCTCAGTTCCATAAAGCTGCCCTCTCTTCAGACACCAGCAGCAAGTCCAAGTCTCGGGAACTTCTGACCAACATTCTTCAACTTGGGGCTCCAATGGGTTTGATTAATTTACTGGAGTGGCTTACAGAACTCAGGGAAACATCTCTATTTATCTTTTTATTATGAAGGCTATTACAAAGAATACAGATGAAGAAATGCATAGTGCAAAGTATAAGGGGAAGGACGCGGAACTTCCATGTTCTCCCTGGGTGCGCCACCCTTCAGAACCCTTCACATGTTTATCCGGAAGCTCACTGAAACCCTATCCTCTTGGGCCTTTTATGGGAACTTGTTGAATAAGCATGAATGAAGCATGGACAACCATGTAGAAATGTGACTGGACAAACAGGGTATGAACTAATACTAACAGACTAAACCCAGCAAGTCCTAACTGTTCTGATTCTTCTTGGCCTCTCTGTGCAGCATTCCTTCCTCCAGGGTATGGGGCAAGACCTCTTCTGAAGTGGGGGTCTTATGACCTCTAATCAGTCAAGGTAGGCCAGAGAATTTCTTTATGACCAGCTTCAGGACAGAAAGGGAGGGTTGTTTTTCTGTGTGGTTTTTTTGTTGTTTTTTTCTGAGACGGAGTCTTGCTCTGTCACCCAGGCTAGAGTAAAGCAGGGTTTTTATGAGCCACCTTCACCTTGGGGAGAAATAACAAGGGCTTTGGGGAGTTATAAGCTAGGAACAGTTGATGGAAGCATGTAATTTATTAAAAAATATAAGTACAATAATATCACAGTTACCTTCAACTCTCCACTTAGAACTGTGCTTGGCTTGTTTCTTAGCAGGACACTGTGTTCTGCTGTCAGATCCTCACCTCATCTGACATTTGAGGTACTTGAATGTAGAAACCTATGGATTTTCTTGTGCCTCTAGGTTTTCTGCTATGGCACAGTAGAAGACAAGGAGAGAAGGGCATGGGCTGCTGCTACCCACAGCTATCATCCTCTTGAACTTTACCTAGAGGCACAGGCATTGATGACCACCGGCCTTTCTCCACTTAATCTTTGGTTAGAGGCACTGGACCTACATAAAAGTCCGCTTCCCCTACCTTTTCCCTTCCTTCTTCGCACATCCTTCTGTGATCATCCTGTGCTCAACTGGCACCTTCATCCCCAGTACTTTGCATGTTCTTCTGTTGAATTTGGGGTCAATATCAACATTTCTGTTAATTCTTTATGGCTTTTCCATGTGTTTTTCATGGCTGCTATTTATTATATTTAATTCCTGCATTGTGATGGTTCTATTCACAAAAAACATCTTTTCTACAAACTCTATGAAGACATTTTGCTGTCCAGTATTATTGCCAAGTGTTTGATAAGATAGATGAGAAAGTCATTTAGGTCTTTGATTCTCAGGCCCACCAGGAAGGTCAAGAAGAGAGCAATGAGGAAGTGGGTTGTCCTATTGCTTCCAGGCACCTCAACAGCCTCCACCTTTGCTGACACCTCCCAAGAGAAATCTGGGGCCATCTCCATCAGTCTTTGCAGAGTATGGCATCTTTTCCAGCAGGCTAGGTAGCTCTAGTTTTCATGCTGAGCGCCGTAGAAACCCAAGATTCCACAGGGTCCTTTTGTTATTCTTCAAACATTTGATTCAGTTTTTAAAATGGATGTGCAGTAGGCTTAAATGATGCACATACAGATGTATTTTATAACAAAGGTTCACACCTTGAGGCCACTAATTTGTCTCCTCACCTATGGATAGATTTCACAATACATAAATGTCACGAATCAGAATTTGTGAAATAAATTTATTCACAACCTAGATGTTGGCTATTTCTGTAGGCAGCCTCTATTCTCACTCCATGCTGTCCAGACATGGACTCAGCTTTTCTTTCAGATCCAATCCCCTCTCACCTCTCAGCTGGCTTATTGTAGCAGGCACTCATTTACTTTCCTCACAGTTCATTCTCAACAGCAGCTAGAGTGATCATGTTCACAGGATCAGCATTAAAAACCCTCCTCTAGTACATCATCTTATTTAGACTAGAAGCCCATCATTGTGATGGCACACAAGGTCATACACTACCCACCACCATTCCCTGCTTGCTGTTTCTCTTCTTATTATCCCATCTCTCTTTGGCCTCACTGGTGCACTGGCTATTCCTCAACATGCTGGGCATACTCCTGCTCAGAGCCCTTTCTCTTTATGGCCTCGCCTTGAAACTTTCTACTTGGTTTGACCCCCATCCCCAGATCTTTACTCAGATATACCTTATCCCTAAGCTGAGGACACTATCTTTAAAATATCTTCTCTTCCCCTGCGTTTCCCCCTCCATTAAAACTGTCTAGCTTTTCCATTATCACCAACATTTAGTAGCAATGTTATCACCAACAAACACACTCTATATTTTACTTATTTATTTAGTCTATTGTACCCCCTCCCCTAGTAGAAAGGAAAATCCATGTTGCCAGAAATTTCTGAATGTTTTGTTCCCTGCTGTATTCCAAGTACCTGTAAGATAGATTATCAATAAGTATTTGAATTCCCTAGAAATAACCTATGAGCCTCTAAACATTACTATTAATATATAGGCTAGGTTTTCCTGGGACTTTTGCAGAGAGACGGAGGAGATGGTTTATGTCCAGGGGGAGATTCTCCTTTCAATTACTCTTTTCCGGAGAGTTGAGATCAACCTACTTTGGTTTAAGAGAGCTGCTCTTCCATTGCCTTTGGATACCACTAAAAACATATTCTCTTTAGGGCAGCACAACATTTAATCAAGGAGACCAGATGGGAATGTTCACAAGAATCTGAGAGTAAGATGTGCAAAAGTCAGCTAGATTTTAGGAAAAAAAAAGATTTACAAAAAATTTATTATTACCTTCAAATACAATGACATATATAAGCCTAAATAAGTAAAAAAATTAAAAAAAATTTCTAGCCTCCAACCATTGACCACCTCCCTCCTCACCTCTATTACCACCCCATCAAAGAGGTAAAGTCAAACTTTTTGTCCAAATTGTGGATTATCCAGGCTATTTGCTTCTCCCTCATTCCTTTTCTGCTTTAGGCTTTTGGCCATTTCTCTGCTTGTCATTGTTTCCCATCTGGGAAACAATGTAATAAGATGAAATTAAGGTAGTCAATGTGATTACTTCTGGTAAAAAGTGTAGAGGGAAAGATTATTGGCTAAAAGGAAATTTGAAGAGTTCATATGCATTGTAGTCCCATGCATTTCATTAGCACCCATAATTGATAGCAATACTAATGCATTAAAAATGATTGTTCTTTACTACCTGTGTGCATTACTAGCACACGTGTTTTTCATTAACACACATAAGGGCACTATACATGTAGTAAAAATGAGTTTTTTTACTAGCCATTTTGCAAAGCTAGTGGGTATTTGTATGGCTGATCTACTTGTGTATGTAAATGTAAACACCTCTGTATGCTATGGTGACATCTTAAAGTAATTGAAAGCTCAGTATGAAAACTGTGTCCAGCCTTAAGACTACCTTCAGTTAAAAGGTTGTACCTTTTAATAGCTGAAAAGGCTGCCCTTTCAGACATATCTCAGAATAGAGAATTTATTATATAAAGTACAGTCTCATTGGGTATGCAAGGTAAATAACCCCATTAAGAACGGAATGTGAAGGAAATTCAGTACTATTCAAATAGGGCAAAGAGGGGCCAACAAGGTAGAACAAAAGGCAGTTATGGAAGTCAACCACTGCTTCTATTTTGGGTTCAGATTTTGTGCTGGATAAAATAGATTATAAAAGCTGACTGCTTATAATCAAGAAGAGCCTAAGCAAGAGGCCTGCAAAAATATATTCTTTTGTAGAAAAGCACAAGTAGAACATAGCCTGTTGGTCACGCATTAATTGAACAATCCCAAAAGGTGGAAAATGTTAACTACCACAAATGAACTTTCAAAGGTCTATGAATGAAAAGATCCTCTCCTGGCTCTATAAGCCCTAGTAGACCTTGTGCACAAGTTTTCCAAAGCATGAGTATTCTTGATGGGTGACTCGATTAACTGTCCTCTTGTTTGACTGAGCCCATTCCTGGTGGTGGAACTTCAGAATCATGGCTATTCCTCTCTATGGAATATTCCTCTTCTACTTGAGGTACCACACAATAGTTTCCCACCTCTTAGTACCTACATTTGTTGTCATCCACATCTATAACATCTACACTTATTGCCATTTACCTATCATTACAAAAATTAAATTGCTCTTGAGCCTTCAGAATTGAATATTCCTGAAATGGAAGCACTCGATAGGTCTTGGAGGCTTATTTGGTTCACACATCTGCCTTTAGGTTGTTAAAGAACTAATTAGACTACAGGACACTGAGATATCTACTATTTTCCAAAAAATACCATATCTACATTTGGGCAACAACTTTCCCTGTAGAGTCTGTTCTGTGTTTCTATAATATGAGTTAGCTCTTACATAACTGGCAAATAGGAAAATGAGGCTAGTCTAATTCAGAAGTCATGTTGGTCATACATGATTTTTCTCAGATTATTAATGCTTTACATTCCAAAGCATTGTCAGCTGAATACAGCCAGCTATGGAAGATCATAGAATATATAATTTATAGCCTAACTAAGTTAGGGGAAACATCACACCATAAACAGTTTCGCTATGTACTTTGTCTCAGAAGTCCTTATTGTGTGACTTTTTCTGATTTAGGTGTAGTTTGCTTTTATCTCCTCAAGTCAGTAGCTTCAGTCCTTAATTTTATGCCTTCCATCAAGCTAGCCTCTCTCTTTCTGTTTCTTTTATTTTAGTAAAATATTCATTTTTCCCCTGTGTTCACAGTATCTTTTAAATCAGAAAGTTAAATAGATTTTTTTAAACTGAGAATATTTTATTAGGTTTTTTATTTTTGTTGGTGTTTTTGTTTAAAAGTTACTTCAGTTCTGAATGGTCTACTCCTAAGCCTATTTTACCTAGAAGTCCTGTGGTTTTGCACGTACATGTATTTTCTGAAATACTGCTTATAGCAGAAGAGTCTGTATTTCATTTCCTGATGACTGTTAAGACAGCTGTTTATAACTGGCCGTTTTCAGGGCTTGTCCTAGTAAGTTAAACTAAGATTTGAGCAGAATCATTGGTAAAGCGCATAGTGGGTTACCAGAGCAGCCCCAAGACTTGCTGAAATTTCTGTAGGTTTATTAGTTGAACGTTCAGAAGTCTCACAGCTTATCAGTTTTAGTGCAATGCTCTTATTCCTCAGGCCTCTCCCATTTCCAACAAATGAGAAACTATAAAATGCTGCCTAAAGCATATAATGGTGACTTTTATGAATTTTCTTGAAACCATTAGAAATAATTTTTGATGTTAAGAATGTAGTTGCTCAGACACACTGAAGCCCCTTTCTAAACCTTGTTCAGCTACATAAGAATTTTGAGTTTTCAGATAGGATTTTATTTCCTGCTCTCTCCCCTACCCCCAACCAGTGCTCATGACTCTTGTTCTGTCCTCAGACATTTCTGCTGATGGCTAATTGGGCAAAGCAGTTACATGGACGTGATCTTATGGGTGCGATTTCAACTCAATAAGCATATATCGAACACTTACTACATGTGGAGAACTCTGCTAATGAGATACGACGCTAACTCCCAAATCAGATATTGGTGTATGACCAGAGACCTTCTAGAGGCAATGCCTCAACGCAAGACAGCAACCAGAATGGAATAAGGACTCAAGTATTCTTTAAGTGTCCTTTAAATCCCTTAAAGGGCCAATCCCGATGTTTTGCTGGAATACCTTTTTTTTTTTTTTTTTGGTGTAGTGTCTGCAGACAAGCTGGGAGCTGAGAGAAGGGGGGAGAGTGATGGGCATCCATACCTCGGAAGCTACCTTATTTTGTAACTTGTCTTATCCCTGACATTAGTTTAATGACATATGTGTGTGTATGTGTTCCATTACTTCACAAAAGACCACAAATCCGTAAGTGATCTCAATAACTAAATTTCTCTATGTCGCAAAGCCACAAAACCAGCTTGGAATAGTGAAATTCCCATGAAATTGAATCGATCCTCAAATTATTGCTTAAATGAAAGGACAGTAGAAACTTAAGAGCATATTAATGCTAATGGGAATTACTCAGCTAATGCTGTGCAAGACCAGCTGAGACACACACTAGGCATGCTACAAAAAAAGCCATTATGCTCATTTTTCTGGAGATGCATGATTTGTTTTATTCTTAAAACATTTGAGGTTTAAAGTTTTTATACTATGCTTTATAAATAGAAGTGTAATGAAGTTGAAAACCAAAATAGTGCTCACCACTGTGCAGAGAAAGAGAAAGAGGAAACAGTAGCTGAATGGTGCCCATTTGAATTCCTTTTTCTAAAAATCCAATTTAATTTGTTATCAGTTGTCTCATTAACCCTAAGATTTAGAAAATCAAATGCTACTGGAGTAAAATAAGAGTGACAATGCAAAATAATTTTAAAGAGCTTATTTTTATGTTGGTTTTCTCTTTAACATTTTAAAATTAAAATGTTCTTACATCATAAAACTATTTTGCAATATGTATGTGATTTATCCCTAAGTTGGAATCCACCTGTTTTAAATGTATACTGAGCTTTTATTTATGCTTTGAAAATATAGTAGATAAAAAGCATAAATGTTCTGATATTATGTTTTGTCATCTCCAGGTAAGAAGATTGAAATCCCGAGAAACAATTTTCTGAAGAAATGAAATCGTATGCCCTCCTGAACTCTGAGGGGAAAATAGCCTCTCTGTTTGCTCAGAATATGAAACAGTAAAACAGTACAAGTAAAACAGCCAGCCTTGCCACACCATGTCACAGTTCTATTTGTAGTGTTTGAAATGACATTTAAAAAGATTTTCTGGGACTTTACTTATTTATTTATTTAAGACGTAACTGGTGCAAATAATATTTGCACAATCTTGCTGATGTAAGATTTTTCAAATCAGATGTATTTTTTTCTGGGAAACTTGGGAGATTGCTTTGAAGACTTTGTGTTGCATAACTTCACAGAGAATATGTGAAAGGGAGATTTTGGAAGTGCTCTTTATAGTGGTAACATTTCTGAAAATGTTAAGAGCATCCTCCAATGTCCTTATTTCCTCAGCACTTGGAGTATCTTCAGTAGACTCTGGTCTTATAGGGTGGGCAAAAGAATGTTGAGGATGAAAACTTATTAAAAGGCAAAAAATCCCTGTTTATATTTTAATTACTATGTTTTTCAAAGAAAAAAGCACATTTAAAGAATTTCTGCATATTGTCACTTCTCATCCCTTGGGTAATAAATGTTTCCCTTGGGCTAGATGATGGTCCAGATAATTTGGTGTTGTTGAGGTTGGAAGTGAAGATTCTATAAAAATCAAACCTGATTTGTTTTACAAGTTTGCATAATATATCAATTTTGGCAGCATATTATTGCATTTTGGGGGTTTTGAGACAGGTTTTCACTCTGTCATGCAGGCTGGAGTACAGTGGCACCATCATAGCTCAATGCCGCCTTGACCACCTGTGCTCAAGCAATCCTCCCACCTAAACATCCCAAGTAGCTGAACTACAGGTGTAGTTGAACTTATGGTTTCAAACTCCTGGCTTCAAGCAATCCTCCTGCCTTGGACCCCCAAAGGGCTGGGATTCCAGGCATAAGCCACCACACTTGGCCCTCCTTTTGCTCTTATTGTAAGATCTTGAATTTAGGGAGAAGAGGTTTTCCTTCTCCTCATTTACGAATGTGATTAGATAAATCATATAAATAAGATGTTATATTTTACTTTGCAGTTAAACTATACTGTATTATAAAATTATAACAGTACACAACTGAGCAAAATCACCTGTCAATGGCAGTTTGTAAATAACGACAGAAAAATCTATCTTCATATTTCTACTCAAATATTATTTTTGACACCAAATAGTTTTCTGAGTTTGATTGCTCACCTTAATCAACAAACTTGGCTCCAAATATTTGGCTCATCTCAAAAGTTAAGACTTGTCTCCAATGATAAAGATTTGGTACCACTGAGAATATTCAGAGAAATAGGTGGTAAGCTGTGAAGGTCATCCTCAAAATGGAGTTCCAATGTTGCTTTCAGAAATGGCAGCCTCATGGAGCTAATGGACAGTCCTAGACTTCTGGCTTTGAAGGGAGAAGAATGCACTTTGGATTTATTAAAGTTTTAAAAATTTGTATAAATTTATGAGGAACAAGTGTAAATTTGTTACATATGCAGATTGCCTAGCCATGAAGTCAGTACTTTTAGAGATCTATCACTCAAATTGTACCCATTAAGCAATTTTTCATCAGCCACCTTCCTCCAACTCCCTCACGCTTCTGAATCTCCATTTTCTGTCATTCCACACTCTATGTCTATGTGTACACATTGTTTAGCTCTCACTTACAAGTGAGAACATGTAGTGTTTGTCTTTTTGTGCACACTTGGGGTTTAGACTCTAACATATATATTTAAAAATAAAAAATCTGTTGCTTTATTGTGGAGTTATATCTTGTGTACCATTTTGATTTAGAATGTATATCTTCCAGATTCTTTAAGAGTTCAAGAAACAGTTGGGGAACTGCCATGGCTTAAAGCACATCGGATCACCTCGTCCTAAAATTTCTGGGGTCAGAGAAGAGGGACAGTCCTAAGAACTGTGAACGCAACTGAACCACTTGGCAATGTTAACTCACTGGACAGCTGCTGATCACCACTTTCAGGGAAGGGTTCTCTGATCAAACTCTCTGTATGTATTTACATGTTATTTTAAATAGTGATACAGCAGTTCTTGTTCACATGTTATTTTATAAAGGTTTTTTTGAATACTTTTTGTGTGTATAAATCCTTTATGCTTGTGTTAGTCAGAAGCCTCACCTCTCCCTTTTTTTCCTTCAGAGTCTCACTTTGTCACCCAGGCTGGAGTGTAATGGCATGATCTCGGCTCACTGCAACCTCTGCCTCCCAAGTTGAAGCAATTCTACTGCCTCAGCCTCCTGAGTATCTGGGACTATGGGTGTGTGCCACCATGCCCAGCTAATTTTTGTATTTTTGGTAGAGACAGGGTTTTGCCATGTTGACCAGGCTGGTCTCGAACTCCTGACCTCAAGTGATCCACCTGCCTTGGCCTCCCGAAGTGCTGGGATTACAGGCGTGAACCACTGCGCCTGGCCAGAACCCTTTTTGATCCCAAGGGGCAGAACTCCAACTAGCTTAAGAAAGAGGAAAATATTTGGGAAGGCTACAGGTTTATCTCACGTGACCTAAACTCAGGCAAGAGAGGCATGTGGCTAAACCTTACAGAAACAGGATCTAAGCATTCTCTCCAGCTTTCACCTGTGTTTCTCTTTGTCTGTTGGGTTAAATCCCAATGGCTGTAAAGCAATGTCCTCTACATCAGTGGTCCCCAACCTTTTTGGCACCAGAGACCAGTTTTGTGGAAGACAGTTTTTCCATGGACCTTTGAGGGGAATGATTTCGGGATGATTCAACCACATTACATTTATTGTGTACTTTATTTCTACTACTATTACATTGTAATATATAATGAAATAATTAAACAGCTCACCATAATGTAGAATCAGTGGGAGCCCTGAGCTTGTTTTCCTGCCACTAGATGGTCCTGTCTGAGGGTGATGGAAGACAGTGACAGATCATCAGGCATTAGATTCTCATAAGGAGCATGTGACCTAGATCCCTCACACGTGCATTCACAATAGAGTCTGTGCTCCTGTAAGAATCTAATGCTGCCGCTGATCTGACAGGAGGCAGAGCTCTGGTGGTAATGCAACTGATGGAGAGCAGCTGTAAATACAGATGAATCTTCACTCACTCACCTGCTGCTCACTCCTACTGTGTGGCCCAGTTCCAAACAGGCCACAAACTGGTACTGGTCCATGGCCCAGGAGTTGGGGACCCCTGCTTTATATGGTGGAGAATGCACAGCAATGATGCCAACCCTAATATGCTACAACTCCTGCCACTAGATTCACCAAACTGTCATTTCCCAGTTCTAGTTAAATAAAGCCCAGACAGATACACGTCTAGATCCATCAGCTGTGGCCAAAGAAGTCACGCATGAACCTGGCAGTTCTCATTGAGATCACATGGTTGAAGAGGAAGGGGGTTGGGGAGAGAAGTTCTCAATAGGAGGGAGGTTTTGGGCAGAAAACATGATAATAGTTTACCATAGTTTCCAAACAGAAATACAAATGCCCCAGGAATAGAGGTGGTAGTGTCTTAAGTGCAATGTTCTGAATGCTCAATGCATGTTTGAGACTGACTGCTTTCCAAATAACTTTCAGGACTTGAAAAATATAACTATTCTCCAACCAGGTAGCAGAGTTGTGCAGCGGGAGCATGCTGAGTCTATAACAGTTCTACAACCTATCAAATTAGTAGGAGAAGATCTCCCAGATTTCCTTGACCTTACCCCTGAATTATTTGTAATGAAATTATAGTGAAGGGTATGGACTCTGGACCCAGACTTCCTGAACTGAAATCTACCCTTCTGACTGTGTGACTTTGGGCAGGTTGCTTAACACCCTATGCCTCAGTTTTCTCATCTGTTAAGTGGAGATAGTACCTAGCTTAGAGGGACAGAGGATTTGATGAAGATTCAATACCTGCACCCAGCAAAAAGTTAATAGCTCAATACATGTTAATTGTTATTATTATTCCCATAGTTACATAGTTATAAGAAGAAACTCTACAGGAGAAGCTTCTATTTGTCTGTATATGCTGCTCCTTATGCTGGGATGGCCCTTCTCCTGCTTCGTCAATATGCAAAGCTCCAAATGTGCTGCAGTTCCAGCTTTACTCTCTGGTTGCTCAAAGCATCCTAAAGGAAGAAAACACTGACATGCTATTTGTTGGGTTGTTGATTCTGTTCTCTCCATGTACCATGATAATGAGAGTTTAGACCATATCTGGTTCATTTCCATATTTTCAAAGTTTAGCAGAGAAGATGAATGGTTGGTGGGATGACTAAAAACATGTACATTTCAGTTTTTTCTTGCTGGTATCGCCTCTGCCATTATACCCAAGATTCCTTCTTTAATCCTTATCTTACTGACATCTTAACAACCCTTCAAAGCCCAGCTCAAACGCCACATTTTTGGTTAGGCTTTCCCTGACCACCCAGCCTGGTCTCTACAATCTTAGCGTGTTTTCCTCTCTAGTCATGTGGCATGGTCATGTATTGTAGATTAACCTAAAAATAAGTGAGATGTACAGGTTTCATCCTTATGGTTGTAGAAATTTTACGTAGTCAAATTAATGCTTCTCTTTGCTTGTAGGTAGAATATATGTAACTAATCCTGCCTTTTAAAATATCACCTTAATGTATTTTTATTATTTTATTTTAATATTTTAGAGACAGGGTCTCGCTATGTTGCCCAAGCTAGACTTGAACTCCTGGGCTCAGGCAGTCTTCCTGCTTCAGCTTCCTGAGTAGCTGGGACTACAGGCACAGGCCATAGCACTCGGCTTTAATGTATTTTTAAACATAGCTCTGTGTCTTACAGCCAGCAAAGAGTTCTTTTACTTCTTAAAGTCTTATACTTAATTTTAAAATTTGTTATATTCTTGGTAAAAAGATTGAGCCTATTAAAGGACTTATCCTATTATAAGATAAATTGGAAATTCTGTTTCCTGACTCTACTAGATGTAATTTAATTTTAAATTATTAAGCATAGAGAAGCCAAATAATCTTAAGAAGTCAAAAGAAAATTTGCCAAAAAGAAGAAATATATTTGATTTATGCAACTTCCTAGTAGGTGTTGGGCATCAGATTAAAACAGTGAGCAATCTATGAGAAAAGCCCAGCTGCCAATTTTGGAAATGTGAATTACAGCTGAGGATAGTCAATGTCTTAGGTGTCCTTAATTATGAAGAGTTATGGATGGAAGTATTTCTGATCTTAAATTGTATAAAATTCCTTGTTTCTCTGTACTTTTTATGATGCAGGTGGTCATTTTTTTCTAATAGGAGGCATCGTATTTGATAGAGATGAGAAGAACTTGGAATTGGTTCTAGTTCTAGCTCCAGAGTTCCTTGTCTATAAAGACAGAGGAAATACTACCTGTCTTGACAAGGATCCAAAGACATGGGATCTGGGAGTTGTGCCTGGAAGCCACAGTATCTTTCACAAACACCGTAAGTAGTAAGCATTCATTCATGGGATATTTTATCTAAGTATTTTAAAACAATATGTTTTGTTACATCAAAACAATTAAATAAGAAAAAAAGGTGGAGGGGTAGATCTCTCCCAAGCACTGCTGAATTTTTCCAGGATGATTTATTTAAAACAGAACAAAACGAAACACAACAAAATATTTTAAACCACTCTTTCTTTCTATTAGCTGGCTTCTAAATAGGTCACATGACTAGGTCTTCAAAAGTCTAACAGAACAGGCTGAAACATTTTTAAAGTGCTGGCATGCCACATTTCTTTTTGGTATTCTCAATGTCAGATAATTTGCTAAGCTGGTCTTTTATCCCAGTGCTACCAGATGAATTTCTAAAACTTGTCCTTTCATCTGTTTGCGTCTTCTAGCTCCCATTCCAAGACCTGTGCCATCTGTTTTTCTCTTATCAATTCCTTCCTCACCCTCTCCTCCCTTCTACCCTCCCCTCTTCGCTATACTTTCCCATCAGCCTACAGACTCAAGCTTTCAAAATTGCTAAAGAATCTTTCCTCTACTCTGCCTCTTCTACACCTACCTTGTTCCCGCCTCTTTCCAGCCAAATATCTGAAAAAGATATGTCAGCTCCTGCTTTCTCCTTTTCAGCTGCAGAGTCTGGCTTCTGCTTCCACTGTTTTCTTCAACTGCTCTTGCAGAAGTGCCCAATGTCCATTGAATGCCTGGTCAATGTTCTTTCCCTACTGCCCTACTCTACTAGGAGCTGTTGACGGCCCCTCCTCCTTCTGGTCCATGTACAACTTCACTTTTTTTGAATCCAGATTATTTCTAGTTCTGGCATCCTTTCTCCGTCTTCTTTAATAGCTTGCCTTCTTCTGTCCACCCCACCAAGTTGTTGGCATTGCTTTTGGTTCTCTTCTTGCCTCCTTTATTGGAGAACTCATCCATTCCCATAGATTTAATTATAGTGTGTGCACCCACATGTTGATAACTCCAAATTTGGTATTTCCCATACCGAGAAGGTCATAAAGAACACCCAATTCAATAATTTTGTATTTCTAACTGTCCATTTCCTTTATCACTATTACTTTTAAAAACATAATTCTAACTATGTCACTTGCCCGCATAAAATTCACTAGTAGCTCCTTGCCACATATAGGATAAAGGTCAAAGCCCAAAACATTGCAGGGGCATGTAAAATGCTTCCCCATTCCTATCTAAGTGTCAGTCATGGCAAATGCCAGGCTGTCTTTGAACCTCAATGTCTTGAATGACTCTAGGCCTCTACTCTCACCCTCTCCCTGATCTTGCCCTCTTTGGCTTTGATCCTTGAGTGGCTCCCTATTCCTAAGATCCAATTCAAATCTCAACTTCTCTGTGAAGCTTGTTCTGATTTTCCCTTAGAGACACTATATTATAACTGTTAATGTGTCCGTCTCCTGTCAGAATGTAGGGACCCTGAGTGTGGGGATTATGTCTCACTTATCTATGAATCTCATATCCTTAACACAATCTAGCATATGTAAATGCTCAACAAATGTGTGCTAATTGATATATATGAATTGACTAAAGCAGTTAGTGATTTGGTGAAGCATAGCTCTGACTATAATTATATTATGTCAAATAAGAAGATAATATGTAAAAATATTAATGCAATCCTATATTCCCAGTATATAGTCTTCATGTTTTTGAGATTGTATCAGCAATGATGCCTCTGTAATGTTCATATTCATGATGATTGTTCTTTTCCTAAATTTTCAGGGACTTCTCCAATTTTCATCAAGAAGTTTTAGTATCAACCTCTGCCTCCTTTTCCCCACATGTTAGCTTTTTGTTACTTTTAGCCAGGTGGCTTTGCCTGTTCCCACCGACAGTTTTTCTATATGAGAACAGGGCCCATAACCAATACTATAACTGAATCACTTGGGAAATCAATAACTAGAAACTGTTGAGCCACTAGGAGCAGCACTGAAGACCTGGCACATGACCCAGAGAGTACTGGGCCATTAATGTGGCTCTAGTTTTTCTGGCTAAACTACTCCCGAGTCACGAAAATTGTCTTGTTCTTAAGACCCTCCAGGAAGATGTTGCTGCCTCTATCCAGACCGTTTATGCATTGGTTAATCAAACAATCAATCAAGCTATCTATCCTGCTATCCTGCTGCCTTGTTCCACAAAG
The DNA here is from genome assembly GCF_009764315.1 of Trachypithecus francoisi. Lineage (NCBI taxonomy): Eukaryota > Metazoa > Chordata > Mammalia > Primates > Cercopithecidae > Trachypithecus > Trachypithecus francoisi. The sequence goes on along the minus strand of NW_022681458.1, from coordinate 66,183,590 downwards.
GATTTAAGATAAGATTATTTGGTTCATAAATATATCAAGATAGCAAACACTAGAAGTAATTTTTTTAAGTCAGTGAGAAAAAGTAGGGAAAATAAAATGGAGCCAGGAATTAGGCTCCTTTCAAGGTGCTTACAACAGATGTCTAAATATTTACTTGAGGCAATATACAATATTTCTGATTTGATTCTGAGCTTTCCTGCAGCTCGTGTAAAAAGGGACAATCTGATAAGCTATGAAATTCATGATATCTGTAAGTATAAGCCAAGTCAATTTTCCCACACAACTATTCTTTATGCTAAGACCTGAAAGATGGTTTCCATTTGCTTGGTAAATCTTCCTCCATCCCTTTATTTTGAGCCTATGTGTGTCTTTGCAAGTGAAATGGGTCACCTGAATACAGCACATCGATGGGTCTTGACTCTTTATCAAATTTGCCAGTCTGTGTCCTTTAATTGGGGCATTTAGCCCACTTACATTTAAGGTTAATACTGTTATGTGTGAATTTGATCCTGTCATTATGATGACAGCTGGTTATTTTGCCCGTTAGTTGATGCAGTTTCTTCATAGTGTCAATGGTCTTCACGTTTTGTTATGTTTTTGCAGTTGCTGGCACTGGTTTTTTCCTTTCCATATTTAGTGCTTCCTTCAGGAGCTCTTGTAAGGCAGACCTGGTGGTGACAAAATCCCTCAGCATGTGCTTGTCTGTAAAAGATTTTATTTCTCTTTCACTTATGAAAGTTAGTCTGGCTGGATATGAAATTCTGGGTTGAAATTCTTTTCTTTAAGAATGTTGAATGTTAGCCCTCACTCTCTTTTGGCTTGTAGGGTTTCTTCAGAGAGATCCTCTGTTAGTCTGATGGGCTTCCCTTTGTGGGTAACCCAACCTTTCTCTCTGGCTGCTCTTGACATTTTTTTCCATCATTTCAACCTTGGTGAATCTGACAATTGTGTTTTGGGGGTGCTCTTCTTAAGGAGTATCTTTGTGGTGTTCTCTGTGTTTCCTGAATTTGAATGTTGGTCTGTCTTGCTAGGTTGGGGAAATTCTCCTGGATAATATTCTGAAGAGTGTTTTCCAACTTGGTTCCATTCTCCCCGTCACTTTCAGGTACACCAATCAAACGTATATTTGGTCTTTTCACATAGTCCCATATTTCTTGGAGGCTTTGTTCATTCCTTTTCATTCTTTTTCTCTAATCTTGTCTTCATGCTTTATTTCATTAAGTTGATCTTCAAACTCTGACATCCTTTCTTCTGTTTGATCGATTTGGCTGTTGATACTTTATGCTTCACAAAGTTCTCGTGCTGTGTTTTTCAGCTCCAGCAAGTCATTTATGTTATTCTCTAAACTGGTTATTTCAGTTAGCAATTCCTGTAACCTTTTATCAAGGTTCTTAGATTCCTTGCATTGGATTAGAATATGCTCCTTTAACTCAGAGGAGTTTATTATTACCCACCTTCTGAAGGCTACTTCTGTCAATTCGTCAAACTCATTCTCCTTCCAGTTTTGTTCCCTTGCTGGCAAGGAGTTGTGATCCTTTGGAAGAGAAGAGGCATTCTGGTTTTTGGAATTTTCAGTCTTTTTGTGCTGGTTTTTCCTCATCTTCACGGATTTATCTATCTTTGGTCTTTGATGTTGGTGACCTTTGGATGGAGTTTTTGTGTGGTTGTCCTTTTTGTTGATGTTGATGCTATTGCTTTTTGTCTGTTAGTTTTCTGTTTAACAGTCAGGTCCCTCTTCTGCAGGTCTGCTGGCATTTGCTGGAGGTCCACTCCAGACCTTGTTTACCTGGGTATCACCAGTGGAGGCTGCAGAACAGCAAAGATTGCTGCCTGCTCCTTACTCTGGAAGCTTCGTCTCAGAGGGGCACCCACCAGATGCCAGCCAAAGCTCTCCTGCATGAGGTGTCTGTCGACACCTGCTGGGAGGTGTTTCCCCATCAGGAGGCACAGGGGTCAGGGACCCACTTGAGGAGGCAGTCTGTCCCTTATCAGAGCTCAAGTGCCGTGCTGGGAGATCCACTGCTCTCTTCAGAGTTGGCAGGCAGGAACATTTAAGTCAGCTGAAGCTGTGCCCAGAGCCACCCCTTCCCCCAGGTGCTCTGTCCCAGGGAGATGGGGATTTTATCTGTAAGTGCCTGACTGGGGCTGCTACCTTTCTTTCAGAGATGCCCTGCCCAGAGAAGAGGAATCTAGAAAGGCAATCTGGCTACAGTGGCTTTGTGGTGCTGCGGTGGACTTTGCCCAGTCCGAACTTCCTGGTGACTTTGTTTATACTGTGAAGGGAAAACCACCTACTCAAGCCTCCGTAATGGTGGACACCCCTCTCCCCACCAAGCTGGAGAGTCCCAGATAGATGAACTTCAGACTGCTGTGCTGGCAGGGAAAATTTCAAGTCAGTGGATCTTAGCTTGCTGGGCTCCATGTGGATGGGATCCACTGAGCAAGACAACTTGGCTCTCTGGCTATGGTCCCGTTTCCAGGGGAGTGAACAGTTCTGTCTCACTGGTGTTCCAGGTGCCACTGGGGTATGAAAAAAACTCTTGCAGCTAGCTCAGTGTCTGCCCAAATGGCCACCCAGTTTTGTGCTTGAAACCCAGGGCCCTGGTGGTGTAGGCACCTGAAGGAATCTCCTGGTCTGCAGGTTGCGAAGACCCTGGGAAAAGCATAGTATCTGGGCCAGATAGCACCACCCCTCACAGCAGGGTCCTTCATGGCTTCCCTCGTCTAGGGGAGGGAGTTCCCTGACCCCTTGTGCTTCCCGGGTGAGGCAACGCCCCACCCTGCTTCTGCTCACCCTCCATAGGTTGCACCCACTGTCTAACCATCCCAATGAGATGAACAGGGTACTACAGTTGAAGATGCAGAAATCACCTGCCTTCTACATTGCTCTCACTGGGAACTGCAGACTAGAGCTGTTCCTATTCGGACATCTTGCCTGGGAATCCTGGTTCTTCGTAATAGTAAAATCTCTAATAGTGCTTGGCAAAATCAAGCCAACCTAAGGAGTGCTCATTTTACCAAAGGCATTTTTCAGGATATTCCTCATTTCTTCAAAATATTGAACAAAAAAGAAACACTATGGAACATTTTTACAGGATATTTTAATCACTTTAAAGTATATAAGGTAAAGAGAAGTGCTGCGGATAAAAAGCCAGCTTTAACAAATGGACAAGAATGGAGATTGTGTGATACTTGAAATGTTTATGGGCTTAGTAATCAGACTAGGCAGTGTTCAAATCCTGCCTCTGCAGCTTACTAAGTGACCTTAGATGAGTTACTGAGCTTAGAGCTTCAGTTTTCGTATCTACAAGATGGAGATGAAAATGATCTATTTCAAAGAATTCTTCTAAGGATCAAATGGCACTGTGTATAAGCTGTCTTGCTGGGTATATATTATGTATTCAGTTAATTATAGTTTTTCCCATAAGAAACCAGCACATCAGAGTGGCCTTCACTTACACTGCTGTACATAGTTAGATAGTTAAAATAACTACCCCTTAGGTAAATATTTCTATAAAATCTTATGTATCCTATAAATTTACCTGAGTTCTAATCTTTTAAATACTGAAATTCATTCTTACCTCTATTATTAATACAAATTATCAGAATTCTCGATTTGTGGAGCTTGAATTAGATCTTGCTATAATCGCTGTCACAAGACAATTCTAGACCAAACTGCTCTGACATGCATTACAGACACTGTATTGTGATCACTTAAAAATGTATGTCAGAACCTAGGTTTAGAAATTATTTTGATATCCATAAGAAGCAGTCTCAATATTAACTTAGTTGTGAAATTTTTAAAGAAATATGTTAAGGGAAGATCAAAGATTGTGGTGCCATATTGAGCATAACAAAGCAAGTACTTAATAGAAGACACAGCAAGTACTTATTAGAAGACAAAATTCATTTCTCTTAATTAAAGGAATTAATGAGCTATGTGTGTGTCTATATATATGTGCATATAAAGGGAAGGGGAGGAAATATGTAAATACATGCAGGGAGCTTTCATACTACTCTACAAGCTGAGCGTCCTTTAAGCTGCTGCAAGAAAAAAATATCTGAGCTTCTCAGATTCCTTCCTTCCCAACTTTTAAACCTGTATCATTCATAAAGCATTCATTCCTCTTTTCTACTTTCAGAGTAACAGAAGTCCCTATATTTTTACTGCTCAAATAAACTTTTTCTTCTTCTCAGGCTTTGATTCTGTCTCCCTTTTGAAGCTGAACGTAAGTGAACTCTTTCCTGAGAGACTTTGCACATATGAAAATGCTCTGAATTTGAAAATAACTATTAACATGAATTTAAACATTTTTCCATAACAAAATGATTTGTTGTAGATCATTATTTTAGATTTTAAACTTTTTTACTTTAAAAATTAGAATTTCTGAAAATAATATACATCTTTGATATTAAATTTAGAAAATACAGGGAAAAGGGTAAGGAAAAAAAGTAACCCATATCCTATAACCAAAATATAATCGGTTAAAAGAGAACTATATTTCTTTCCAATTCTTTACATATACATGTGTGTATGTATTCTTGCATGTAAGAACAGACTATATATACTGTGTAACTTTATATCCACTTTTCTCTTAATATTAAATCACAGGCATTTTCTCACATTATTAAAACTTCAAACTACATACACTTTTTTTTAGATGGAGTTTCGCTCTGTCACCCAGGCTAGAGTGCAATGGCATAATCTTGGCTCACTGCAACCTCCGCCTCCCAGATTCAAGCGATTCTCCCACCTCAGCCTCCTGAGTAGCTGGGATTATAGGTGCATGCCACCATGCCTGGCTAATTTTTGTATTTTTAGTAGAGATGGGGTTTCACCATGTTGGTCAGGCTGGTTTCGAACTCCTGACCTCGTGATCCATGCTCCTCGGCCTCCCAAAGGGCTGGGATTACAGGCGTGAGCCACCGTGCCCAGCCTAAAACTTCAAAATATTTTAAATGCATTATTTAAACACCGTCTCCCACTTCTGAACATTCTGATCACCTATTTTTTTCCACTGTCATTAATAATTCTGTCATGAACTTCATTTTACCATGCAGCAGGCTTTGGCCTACAGAATGTAAGCTCACACTCAAAATACATTCTGAGGAAGAAATTATAAAGAGGAGATACTAGGGAAAGGAGTGAGACTAGGCATCCGAGCCCCCCAGTCTGCCTGAGTATGAGGGAAAAAAACACATTACCATTTGACAGCTGCTCTGATGCCTGTAAAAAGCAACTTAAAGGGTTCTAATCTCTTCCTGATGGCCAGAGGTTCACATGGCTTCAGATGATACCAAGTGGTCTGTACTTGATTCCCAAGTTTAATAATGGCATTTCACATGAGCAGAGGTACAGGGAGCAACTGTGATCCCATACACAAAGCACCTCACTCAGACAGTTTTAGTTTAAGAATACAGCTGTGTACATATCCATTTATAAACATGTAAGCTAAAAGGACTAAAGACTCACTGGAAACCCAAGAAAAACAATGAATGTGTTACAATGATAGATTGCAGTAAAATAGCTTTTTAAAACTTTTATCGTTGCGCTTTAGATATCTAATATTCAAAACAGAGAGAGAGAAAAATAGGCAGACCTTCATTTAAAAAAAGAACTAATTTTATGACATCATTGCATAAGCAAGAGCTTCCTGGGAAGGGGAGACAAGGGGACAATTAAAGAACAGCTGGGGTGGGGAAGGGTAGAAATACAATCTTTACAATATCAAACCCAGTATGATATCTTATGATTGTTTATAATACTCCCATCTTACTTTCAAAATTCACCTTTACTAAGTGACAAGTTACTAACCTGACAAGTTTTAAGCTATTCTTACGTTTGAAAGCGATCCTTGATAAAGCTATCAGAAGTCTAAAAATATTCAAGACTCATGCACTGAATTTATTTGTATATTAATTTTGCCGCTAGTGTGGCATGGCTGCTTTTTTCCTAACGGCATGGCTTCTGGCCATAGGAATATTTTGAAGAATTCTTTAATGCCTGAAGAAAGGGTACTTGAGATCCAATTAATTTTTTTACCTAATCAATCCAAATATTACAGTAATGATAATATCTTTGATAGTTAGCTATTCTCCAAGAAGAGAGCTGCGTTTCTCCTCTACTGACTCATGGTCCCCTCTGAAAATCAGTTGAGGGCTATATCTTCTCTTCCTGAAGAAATGTGCATGCACACCTACAAAATTCTTCAGTTTCCAAAGGCCCTTGCACTCCCTGAATTCCTGTTAACAACCTCTATACCAGAAAAAGAGGAATTTACAGAGAAATTGTAAACTGGCAGACTGAGAGTTGGAGAAAGAAATAAAGGATGGGAAGTAGAAAATGAAGTTTCCCACTCTGGGCCAGATCTGGCCTAAACATTTCCTCTCACTTTTCACAGCAGCTCTGTGCGCTACATATTTTTATAGTTAAGGAAACTAAGGTTCAGAGAGGTTATGTGACTTTCCCACAAGGTCATACTGCTGCAAAGTGGCAGAGCCAAAACACAAACCTGATCTTCTGACTTTAAGTCCAATGCACACCTCACTTAGCACTTAGAAAGTGAACTTACTATGGTTTCATCTTGGGACTTCTCAAGACTGAACTATTAGACTAAATGCATCTACTGTGAACTCCCTGAGACGGGGGGTCCATGTCTCATTCTCTCTACATCTCCAGCACACAGACAGCATATAGAAGGCATTCCTTAAAAGAGGAATGAGTGAATAAATGAAAACACTGGGGCAACAATCCCACTGATAGTGGCAGAAGCTACATGCAGCTGTATGTTGCCACAACATAAAGGTCCTTATCATCACTAAATATTCCTTTAGATGACCACTGGACACAGACATTAACATATTTTAAAACACATATGGTAAAATTCTTGTACTAGAACAGTGTTTAATGCTCTTGAAAAATAACTTATTAATAAAACAAAAAGTAGCTTTCTATCAATCTGCCTAATACTATCAGAATAATTAACATCCTTTGTTAACCAACTAGTGTATCTTATAAAAACCAACTTATATTGAAAACGAATACATAAATTAGGACTACTTTTAAAAAATACTTAATTTTGCTAATTTCCTAACTAGAACGTAAGTGCATTTTTGTTTTGTTTTTGTTTTTGCAATAACTGCTCTGAAGATAAAACCAAAGCACCATTTCAATGTAGCAAAGGTAATTGGTGCATTTACTGCTCGTGGCATGTTGATATATGACTATGTATCAAAGGTCATCCTTCTGTACTCATACATTATCAAAATTGAAAGCACAATATTTGATTCTGAACAACCTTTAAACTACCCAAAATGTGTGGAAAAATAGATAGAGTTCTACTTTGGGTTGAAAAAAAAATGAACCCATGTTTTGGAAGCAGAAGGGTCAAGAAGCCAGTGGCAAGGTTAGATGTCAGCGCTATGAATCTCAGACTGTCTTAGCTTATCAATGAGGTCTAGTACAATGATCACAAGCTAAAATTGCTGTACTAATGAAGACAAAGGTCTAAAAAATTAGTTAGTGCAGGCCCCCTGACAGAGGGCAGTACCTCGTGGACAATAATGCAGAAATAAGGATATAAATCACTCTTTAGAGATAAGAAAACCTATAACACACAAATTGAGTTGTTTACATGTCCATTGGAGGCACTGTTAAAAACAGAAGGTGTCAGCTGCCGTATCTCTTCTTATTCATCCGGAATGCAGTTGCCCCAAATTCAGCTTCTTTATTAGAAAGCAAGGCATCTGCTTCCCATTCTCTTCTTCCAACTCCAGATACACAGCACTACTTTGCCAACACACAATTTAGTAGTCTTGTGCCATCCCGACCTGAAAGAATTGTTGACATTTACTCTGGCTTCAAATTTTTGCTTACAATTGTTTGCTAGGTAGATAAATTGGTCTTATCAGAATGTACTAAAACATAAACAGCTGTGGTTTTCTCCTTTGATGGTTCAGGTGCAGGGGGAAACAGTGGAAAAGAAAAAATTCCCTCCTTTTTCTATAATGATTGTGGGTTTTTTTGAAATAAAACATAATTTAATTTCATCAAGCCCAACTACAGGAGACTGCCTTATTGAAGAGAAGATCATACAAACATACAAAAAGAATCCGGTCTTCAAAAAAGAAAACACTGTGCTGAAAAGGACCAGGAAGAACCCATAACATCTACCCAAAACATGTCTCAAGCATATCAATTTTCTTTCAATCTGAACTTTATTTCATACAATTCACAGCATCCCATTCTGAAAATTCATGATTCGTTGGCTATGTGAATATTCTTAATTGAGAATACAAGTCCATTCCAAATATATTTTTGTTTTTGTTGCTGCTAAAAAAGATATTTTTAAAAAGCAAACCACTGTAATTTAATAAAACAAGAGCCAACTCATGGCAGCTATGCAAAGTCTTTAGAATTCTTGCTATAGACAGTAAGTCACAAGTAGCCAGTTTCATTTTGGACACAGGGTGGGGAACATCACACACTGGGGCCTGTCATGGGGTGGGAGGAGGGGGAAGGGATAGCATTAGGAGATGTACCTAATGTAAATGATGAGTTAACGGGTGCAGCACACCAACATGGCACATGAATACATATGTAACAAACCTGCATGTTGTGCACATGTACCCTAGAACTTAAAGTATAATTTAAAAAACAAAAAAAGACAATGAGGCTGGGTGTGGTGGCTTACGCCTGTAATGCCAACACTTTGGGAGGCCGAGGTGGGAGGATCACCTGAGGTCAGCAGTTCAAGACAAGCCTGACCAACGTGGTAAAGCCCTATCTCTACTAAAAATACAAAAATTAACTGGGCGTGGTGGCATGCGCCTGTAGTCCCAGCTACTCAGGAGGCTGAGGCAGGAGAATCGCTTGAATCCAGGAGGCAGAGGTTGCAGTGAGTTGAGATCACACCATTGCATTCCAGCCTGGGCAACAAGAGCCAAACTCCATCTCAAAAAAAAAAAAAAAAAAAAGACAATGAATAACTTGGTTGGCTTTAATTCATAAATTATACCACAACTAGAGCAAGTTTCAATTACACTTGCCATGTACAGTAACACATTTCCTTTAAATGCTATTTATTTATTTATGTATTTATGTATTTTTGAGATGGAGTCTCGCTCTGTCACCCAGGTCGGAATGCAGTGGTGCGATCTCGGCTCACTGCAACCTCTGCCTCCAGGATTCAAGTAATTCTTCTGCCTCAGCTTCCTGAGTAGCTGGGACTACAGGCACACGCAGCCACGCCTGGCTAATTTTTTGTATTTTAGTAGAGTCAGGGTTTCACCATGTTGTCCACACTGGTCTCGAACTCCTGAGCTCAGGCAATCCACCTGCCTCAGCCTCCCAAAGTGCTAGGATTACAGGCATGAGACACTGCACCTGGCCTATTTTATTTTTTTGAGACAGAGTCTCGCTCTGTCGCCTGGGCTGGAGTGCAGTGTTGCAATCTCGGCTCACTGCAACCTCTGCCTCCAGGGTTCAAGCAATTCTCCTCTCAGCCTCTGGAGTAGCTGGGATTATAGGGTTCCCCACCCTGACTAATTTTTGTATTTTTAGTAGAAATGGGGTTTCACCATGTTGGCCAGCCTAGTCTCAAACTCCTGACCTCAGGTTATGCGCCCACCTCAGCTTCCCAAAGTACTGGGATTATGGGTGTGAGCCACTACACCCAGCCCCTTTTAATACTTTTTAGATGCATGTGTCTGACTTTAAGGTCTGAATTTCTAAGGTCTATATACTGAAAGAGAAAATATTCTTACATTATTTTGCATGTTGTATGTATATGCATGTGAGTGTGTCCAGGCTCCACTAGATACAGATGTCAAAAAAGCAGCAACTTTATCCAGACCACTTCTAACTTAATGCCAGTTATAACACTAAATGAGTCAGAAATCAGATAATGAATAACAATTAATATAAAAACAAAAAAATATGTTTAAATACCTCATTCCATAGATATTTATGGGAGCAGAGGGTGAGGGGTATTGGGATCTTCAACAATGGGAACTCATTAAACAAACACAAAATATTTTATGTACAAGTTAGAAACCTTACCCAAATCATGGATTCATGTGAATGAGGGATGAGCTCCTGTACTGTAATCCCCCGAACACCTGTGCTGTGAGTTCATCTCCAGTTCGATTCATTCACGATTAGAGCTTCTCCTATGTCAGGCTTTGAGAGTACAAAACACGTGAATCCCCCCACCCTCAATGTGCTCAGTTTCCATATTCTTATGTCTTGAGCTAGTCCTTCTCACTTTCAAGCTCCAATTCCTGGATTTGTAAGAGTTTCAAGAGAAGCAGCACACCAACCATTGATGCTGAGAAAGTCAGATCTATCAGTTATATGAATCCACTCAACATACTTGTAGCAGGCACCATGCCAGGTTTTGTTTTTATTTCCTGTTATTTTGTTTGAGGAGAGCAAAGGTGAGAAAATAAAAATTGAGGAACATGGCCTATCTTCAGTGTTAGGTCAAACGAAGGTGGTAGACAGAACAAACAATAAGAGGTCAGGAGACTACAAGTTACATAAAGTGTATAAAGTGCAATCAGAACAAAAAAGCAAGTAACTGCTTAGAAAAGTTGAGGATGATGTCACTCAGATTACAGATAATGCTGGGTCTTGAAGAAATGAGAATTTAAAAAGAATAGATCATATGAGAGTGCATGGCATCTCTCAGATGTATGAAATATTTATCTATGGATGGAGTATACAGGAGAGTACTGGGAAATAGGCTGAAAAGGTGATATTTGATTCTGAAGGGTTTCCGTGCAAGTTGCCTAAGGAGTTGCAATATACAAATGAGCCGTAGAATATTTTTAAAGATGTGTGTCTTAGAAAGCTCCAAGAGCAATGTGGACAATGGTTCAAAAAAAGACAGAGGAACCAACTGGAGTTTGTCTAAATTGTGAAGAACAAGTTATCTGACCCTTTCCCTACTCAACAGTTCAAACAATTAAGGATTTGCAAAATTCCCCACACTACAAAATCTGCACTAAGAGTATATTTCCCATTCTGTGTGGTCTGTCTGTGCATACTACCTATTCAACAGATACTGTCTTCTGTGTGTTGAATACTGGGAATAAAATGATGAGCAACAACAGATATGGTCCTGCCTTCAAGGATTTCATAGTTTGATATGGGAGATAACATTAGGAGGAATTTCAAGGAAGGGTATTGAATAGGGTGTCTGGCAAGTCTCAGGTTAAGACTGCCCCGAAGAAGTAACAATTATCACAAAAATACGAAAAACCAAAAAGAGCATTAATCTATTTTTTACATCTGCCAAAGGAGAGGATTCACAGGTAGTAAAAACAGCATGGACTTAAAAGATCCTAGGTTCAGATTCCATTTGCAATGCCCATAAACTAAATAGTCTTGGGGAATGAATTTAATCTGTTTGACAGGATTCTATCTCTTCACACGGTTGTTGTGAGAACTGTGTGCAAGTACTTAGCATACAGTGCCTGACCAAGAGAAGGTATTCAAACAATGTACATTTAATGTCCCACATTCTTCACCCTTCAAAATATTTATTTTCATGAAAATAAATGATTTTTTCCAGTTCTCCTAAATCAAGTGCCAGGGATCTGGTAAAAGTCTTTGGCAGCTGAAAATCTGGCCTATTCTCACAGAATCCTGGACTAAAAACTTAAAAGTCTAATTTACAAGGGAGATTTTTGAGAACATTTTTTAATCCTTCCAGAGTACTTCCAACTTCCATTAATTCTGCTGCCAAACAAAAAGGAAAGTATAAATACTTAAAAAAAAATAGAGAAAAATGCATAAAGCAGAAAATCTAGGTTTTAAAAAGCATCAAATAATATAGAACTATATTCTTTGTTCTGGTGTTTCCTTCTCTTAAAGTCCATTAATATTATGAATTAAACTAGGTATAATAGATGCTCTGGAGGACCAAGAATGGAAAATTAAATGGAATCTAAGTCTCATACACAGGCAAACTGATAAAGGGCAACTGGGGCAGGATACCTACTACTCAATAAATGTAGTAATTTTTAGTCATTTAAAATAGCATTAAAGTAGAAAATGTAGATTAGTTTCTGAGGAGGAAAGAAATTAGAATGAGACAAATAATATATGGAGTGATACAATTTAATAAGGTTTTCATTCTGTACCCATTTTAATTTTTATTCTTATTTGTCTTCTAACATGTGTACTTTTCTTTATTTATATATTCATCTGTCTACATTCAGAGCCTGAATATATCTACTTATTGACCAGTAGAATGCATACACTTAAAACTTTAATAATTTTGAAACAAGTCAAATTACATAACTGTAACATACAGCAGATCACCAGTTCACAACCATCTCTACCTTAGTTCATCTTTACATAAGTACTTGAATTCCTTTTAATGTCTCTTTAGGAGTTCATAAACTATATCTAGATCTCTGCTATAATTTTCACAATTAATTGAAGTTATACCAGATACTTAATACAGTATCTTCTCCCAATTTTCTAGAGTAGCTAATCTCCATGACCATTTCAAAATAGCTATTCATAATTCATAAACTATCTTTATTCTTTGGCCCTTCAACTAACTGATTTGTACACAGATAATAAATCCAACAGGTAATATTGTAAAGTAATATTGTAAGAAAAAAGTTTTAAGACAATTAAGTAGTTGCTATCCACTGGAAATAAAAGTAGACTTACAAGGTTTTATTTTTTAAATAAAACTTTATATAACCGTAAGGTTGTATTTTTTAAATAACCTTAAATGCTGACACCAACATTGAGAGGCAGTGTAAAATTCATGGTTCAATACGAATCATCTTGCATTCTGGCTTGGCTCAGGTGCCTGCTATCCCTATGACCCTGAGTCTTAGCCCATTTGTGTTGCTAAGGAATACCTGAGGCTGGGTAATTTGTTGGGGGCGGGCGGAGGGGAAAGAAGTTTATTTGGCTCACAGTTGTGCAGGCTGTACTAGAAGCATGGTGCCAGCCTCTGCTTGGCTTCTGGTGAGGGCCTCAGACCACTCATGGCAGAAAGCAAAGGGAAGATGGTGTGTGCAGAGATCACACAGCAAGAGAGAGGAAGCAAAGAAGAAAGGGAGGTAGGCTACCAGGCTCTTTTAAACCATCAGCTTCCAGAGGGGGACAAATAGAGCAAGAACTCATTACTGCAAGGATAACACCAAGACATTCATGAGGGATCCACTCCATGACTCAAACACCTCCAGCAATGGGGATCAAATTTCAACATGAGATTTGCAGGGGTCAAACAAACCACATATAGCACCATTTCTAAGTCATTTAGGATTTTTAGAAACTCAGCATACTATATTTAATGAAAATCATCATATAATCATAATATCACTCCCTTGACCCACACACACCCACATCCAAAGCTATAGCTCTCCTGATACAATTATGTTCTCCGTAACAATAGTGACTGTGTGTGTCTAATGCATAAAAAGAGTTTGTATGAGAAATAGCAACTTTAAAAATAAAAGGCCTAGCTTAACAAGTAGCAAAATTTCCAAACTTGGGTTCCAAGTGGAACGATTCCAATTCAATTAAACAGCTATTTTTATTTAGTGCCCCCAATGTCTATGTGAGTGGGAGCGTATCTCAGGCTGAGGAAAAGCTCAAGAAGGCTGGGAGATGAGAACACTTTGTATATGCAAAGCACAGAAAACGCTAGTATTGTTACTTTTAAAATGTGTGGTGGGGGCGGTGGCAGTGGCCATAGTTGTGGTGCAGATACCAGCCATAACTAGGAGCAAAATTACACAGGGCTTTGCAGGCCTTATTAGTAAATTTGGACCTCATTTCAAGAACAATAAAGAGTCATTAAAGGGTCTAAGCAATGGTGTGGCATGATTCATCCCCCCCCCTTTTTTTTTTGAGATGGAGTTTCACTCTTGTTGCCCAGCCTAGAGTGCAATGGCGCAATCTCTGCTCACTGCAACCTCCGCCTCCTGGGTTCAATCAATTCTCCTGCCTCCGCCTCCTGAGTAGCTAGGATTACAGGCATGCACCACCACGCCTGGCTAATTTTGTATTTTTAGTAGAGACGGTGTTTCTCCACGTTGGTCAGGCTGGTCTCAAACTCCCGACCTCAGGTGATCCGCCTGCCTCGGCCTCCCAAAGTGCTGGGATTACAGGCTTGAGCCACTGCGCCCAGCCCCTCATTTTCCATTTTTTAAAAACTCAGGCTGCAGCACACAGAACATATAGCAAGTGCACAAGGTGGGAGACAAAGAAACCAGTTAAGAGACAGCTTGGGTGATCTGAAATGATGGAGGCCAAAATTAGAAGGCAGTACAACAGAAATTAAGAGTAAATCCTCTGAAGTCATTTACTTACATTTAAATCCCTGTTTTCCACTTACCAGGTATACAACTTTAAACAAGTTGCTTCCTGCTATGGTTTGAATGCTACAAAAAGCATGTGTTGAAAATGTATGCTAAACTGTTGCATTGGAAGCTGGAGCCTAATGGAGATAATTAGGTCATGAGGGTGAAGCCCTCATGAATGGATTAATGCTCATTATAAAAGAGCTTGAGGTTGCAACTTCTATCTCTTGCTCATTCTTGCCCTCTCTTACCCTTCTGCCTCTGGCATGGGATGACAAAGCACAAAGGCCCTCACCAGATGATAGCATCATGCCTTTGGAATTCCCAGCTTCTAGAACTGTGAGTCAAATAAATTTTTCTTCATCATGTTACCCAGTCTGTGGTATTATGTTATAGTAGCTCAAACGGACTTAAATACATATTCTCTCTACAACTCAGCTTTCTCTTCTATATGTCCAAAGATAAAAATCTTCACAGGATTCTTGCCAAAGTACAAATAAAATAATATATATACAGCAGTTAGCATGTTGACTAGCACAGAATAAGAATGCAAATGTTTATCATCATTATTAATGCGATGTGAATAGAGAAATGAGAATATAACTAGAAGATGTTTAGGAGACAAAAATTGACAGTTTGAATAAAGGGAAAAGAGATGAGTTTACAGCTTCTGGCTTAGAGAGAAACTATTTGATTAGATGAGAAACAAACGGTTTGAATGTTCTGAAGGTTTGAAGCAAAGTATAGTATTCATTCTTGAATATATGGATTGTGAGAGATAGGCCAGTAGGCAGGCAAATATATAGCTCTAAAGTAAAGGAAACAGATCAAAGCTGGAGATCTGAGATTCAGAGAGACAAACGGTAAGTCCATTGGTGTTGAGAAGAATGCCTAGAGAAAGAATATGCAGAATGAAGAAATGATGACACTAGGTAGAACTTAAGGAATACCAACACTTAAAGGAGGTTGAGAGCAAGAGGCCAGAGAAATAAGAGAATAGTAGTGTGATATGTGAAAAGCCAAAAGAAAAAAAGCGTCTCAAAGAAAGAGTATTCAACAACGTCAATACCGCCAAGCAGTGAAACAAGAACTGAGAGTTTTCACTGGATTTGGCAACAAAGTATTTATTCACACAATATGCATCAAGCATTGTGCTACACCCTTGAGGTTCAGACGTGAATAAGAAAAATAAGACCCTTGCACAAACAGACACTATGTTGTGAAGACAGTAAACTAGCAAACAAATCAAATACACATTGTGATAAGAATGGTGAGTAGAGAGTGACATGATGGAGAGTAAAAGGTAGAGGCCAGCTTTAGATGGGGAGTTTGGGAAGGCATCTTTCTGAGGAGGGAAAATTTAAGCTGAAATCTGAGGCAGGAAAGGGCATGGTCAGAAAACTGAAAGGAGTTCCATATGGCTATAGCACAATGATGGACGGAAGATGGAGACAGAAGCTAGACCATGTTTGTAGATCATGCTCTGGACATAGAAGAGTTTAGATGATGACCCATTGAGCAATTGTAAGCAAGGAAGCTAAGATCACTCTAGTTAATGGTATTTAAGAGTTTGGCTTTCCTCATTTATACTAGTCTTAATAATCAAAATAGGACATTTTACTACTGTTTCAACCATTAACTGTTTATTATAATAATAATGAAAATAAGCTTTTGTATCTAAAAGGATATTATATGGTCACAAACATGTTACCTATTGCATTAATTTTACTAATCCTCTTTTAATCTTCCTCTATATTTCTTTCAAAGGTATTTGTCATACTATCTGTTTGAGTCTATCAAATTTCTCTGAGGTACTCACTCATTTTCAAGCAATGTATATCAGAATTTGAACGTTTTGTAACAACATGACTAAGCAAGATGTTACTAAACTCCATATGGGTAAGTAACATACAAAAAACCTGACGCAATTATTTTTAAAAAGATTATATTCTATAGAGTTTCAGTTTCCTATTTCTGTAATCTATGCATTTATACACATACATACAATAAAGAAAAGTTGATGCAAAAAACATTGGCTTGAATCTGAGCAGCTGAATTACATGTTCATATTATTTTTAAATTTCCTCATCTGCAAGAGGAAAAACTTACGGTCCTTGCATATTTTAAAGATGTTAATAAGAACCAACGCCACCATTATCAGGTATTGTGCTAGGCACATTACATTATTTTTAATTATCCTAATACCTTTCAAAAATAAACATAATTCTTCCCATTTTACAGGTGAAAAAATAATCTCAGTGAGTTTAGGTGACTTGCCCAAGACTACAGACCTGAAATTTAAGCCCAGTACGGTAGGCTCAAAAACTCTGGTTACTATACTAAGATGTCCCAGACTGTTAACAGATTGAGTTAAAAAAAAAAAAATTGTCACATATGAGATATTAAATCATAAAAAGATTTTTAAATGATAAAAATGTTTTGTTCAGCTTTTAATAAACTGTGTGCAACTTAGAAACATTAGCCAGACACACCGTTCTTACACAGGTATATTTTTCCCTTCAGCATAACTTGATTTCCATTTTTTTTTAATACTGGAGAAGAGAGATAAAAGGAGGCCGTAACAGATAAGCACACTGTATTAAAGGTCCAAGAATTAGCACTGAGACACATTTTTTTCCAGTTAATCCTTAATACAAATATTAAATCCAATTAACTACCAGCAACCCACATCCTATTCTCACAAAACTTTTTTCTCAAAGTTAAAAATTACAAATGCCTGGCCTAAGATGTTCCTGAATCAGAAAAACCTAACTTCTGATTAAAACCTCTAAATGTCACTATTTGTCTTAACTAGAAAGGAAACAAGTCTGAATAAAAGTATCATAATTTGCTCTAAGAAGAATCTACAGATTCATTGTATTGTGAGCTATTCCTCCTAAGATTTTTCAGGCAGCCAAGTCACCCACCAAGATACTGTTTGAAGAAGACTAGATATTTAGCAAAATGAAACTGATGCCAGATTATTTTTATTTTCCTTAATAAAATACAAACAAGAGCACAAAATTCACTTATATATCATCATTTTACATGTATAAATAATGTTCAGAATTCAAGTACAGTCAAGTGCAGAAATATTTCCTATATGCTAATGTGTAAATATAAACTAATTATATACATCATGTGCCTTTGGCCCAGTTGTAAAATAAAAGACATCAAAAAGAAACACTGCACTTCACTGTTTCATTGCATTCTCACCGAGAATTCGTACCAGTGCCTATGTAGTTACGGTTCTACCTAACTGTTCCATCGCATTCTTATTGAGAATTTGTAACAGTGCCTATGTAGTAACAATAACAAGTTTCATACCACTTAATGTAAACGCCTAAATAGACATTTCCCCCAGTTGTAAATATCTCAGGAGCTAAAATTCTATCAATTTTTAATAATGAAAGTCAAAATCTTAACCAAGTTTCATTCCTTAAAACAAACACCATTAGAGAACTTACTCTTAACCAAAGTTCTTCCTATGTCAAAATGGATATTTACAGGTTATACATACAGAAAACAAGAAGGCAATCACGTTTGTTTACTTTTAGAATAGATAAAAAATATCTAAAACCTGTCTCAATAGCATGGGTCTTTGTACATTCAAAAGGATCTTACTTCACTGATATCACTTGCTTTTAATTTTAATACCCAGTATATATAACTTTGAGATGTTCAAATAGCTAGGCAATCTGAATTCAAATGATACACAAGCATACCCTTAGAGGGGCAAAAAAAGTAAGTGCCACCGAAAAAGCAATAACTGACATCACCAAGACTATAAATATCCAATTGAAGGCACGTGGAAGCATTTACTACTCTGCCGTCAAAGATTCTCCACTTAGTTCAGGATCAGGAATAGAATCAGCTCCGGGAACTGTGGAGTTGGCTTCAATCACTGAGGCTTCCTCATTCTCAGTCTCTTGTTTCTCCTCTGGTTCCTCTGAGTCAGATGCTTTTTCAATCCCTTCGTGTGTCTGTTCTGTAGCTGGCATTTTGTCATCTGTCTGCTCTGTACTATTATCAAGAACATCTTGTTCTAAAGATTCTGAAAAGATAAAGATTCAAAACTTTAGGAATACCCAAATGTTAAAACTGCTAAATAAGGCAAGCAAAAAATAATACACACACACACGCACGTGCGCACACACACACACGCACAGAAACCATACAATTGTCTAACATTATCCTTAAAGTCTTTTTTTTTTTTTTTTTTTTTTTTTTTTTTTTTGAGACGGAGTCTTGCTCTGTCACCCAGGCTGGAGTGCAGTGGCCAGATCTCAGCTCACTGCAAGCTCCGCCTCCCGGGTTTACGCCATTCTCCTGCCTCAGCCTCCTGAGTAGCTGGGACTACAGGCGCCCGCCACCTCGCCCGGCTAGTTTTTTGTATTTTTTAGTAGAGACGGGGTTTCACCGTGTTAGCCAGGATGGTCTCGATCTCCTGACCTTGTGATCCGCCTGTCTCGGCCTCCCAAAGTGCTGGGATTACAGGCGTGAGCCACCGCGCCCGGCCTATCCTTAAAGTCTTTTAAAATAAGTACATAACTCCCGGCCGGGCGCGGTGGCTCAAGCCTGTAATCCCAGCACTTTGGGAGGCCGAGACGGGCGGATCACGAGGTCAGGAGATCGAGACCATCCTGGCTAACACGGTGAAACCCCATCTCTACTAAAAATACAAAAAAAAAAAAAAAAAAAACTAGCCGGGCGAAGTGGCGGGCGCCTGTAGTCCCAGCTACTCGGGAGGCTGAGGCAGGAGAATGGCGTGAACCCGGGAGGCGGAGCTTGCAGTGAGCTGAGATCCGGCCACTGCACTCAAGTCCGGCGACAGAGCGAGACTCCGCCTCAAAAAAAAAAAAAAAAAAAAAAAAGAATCTGTTTGGCCGGGCGCGGTGGCTCAAGCCTGTAATCCCAGCACTTTGGGAGGCCGAGACGGGTGGATCGCGAGGTCAGGAGATCGAGACCATCCTGGCTAACACGGCGAAACCCCGTCTCTACTAAAAAATAGAAAAAACTAGCCGGGCGAGTTGGCGGGCGCCTGTAGTCCCAGCTACTCGGGAGGCTGAGGCAGGAGAATGGCGTAAACCCGGGAGGCGGAGCTTGCAGTGAGCTGAGATCCGGCCACTGCACTCCAGCCTGGGCGACTGCGAGACTCCGTCTCAAAAAAAAAAAAAAAAAAAAAAAGACACATCTGAAAAGTTGAATGTCCAAAAATCATAGTCCCAACAGAATTATGTGCTATAATACAATAGTCCAGCAAACAATGCAAATATATTAATGTCCAGATTACATTTTCTGAAGAAACTGTTTCCCTTGTGTCCAGGCAACCCTGTAAGCAATGTGTAAATGTGTACTTTGTGGGTGGGTGGGTGTGTGTGTGTGGGTGTGGGTGGATGGTGCTTTCCTACACTGATATATATCTCTATTATCCAAAAACCAGGAAGTCAGGTTTCTATCTTTTCCAAAGGCATGACTAGTCTCTCCTCATCCCTCTGCAAGATAAGTCCTCTGTATTTAACCTCTGGGTCAGAATGTGCTATATACCTAGCATGTGAGGGAAAGAAAGAGAAGGGTCTTTTAATCCCATCTCCACAGCAGAAGTTAAGTAAGGGTACTAGTCCCTACTGAAAATTTACTCCTTTTAAACTCTCTTTTTAAGTATTACTTAATTCAAATCCCTTAATAATAATATAACAATTGTATTGAATAAACTGCCTTTAATTCTTTAAAATTTAAAGAACAGGATGGGGGAGGGAATGACTGAAGCAGACAACTTTTGGGCCACCCAATTTCTATGTTAAAGATAAAAATCTAGCTTTAAGGTATTTATTTGTTTATGTAAAAAAAAGCAATTAATATTTTTGCTAGGAGAAATATGGCTAAACCATATCAGTTCAGAAAAAAAGCAGATATTTCTACTCTCATAGATGATTCCTTAAGATATACTACAAATATTACTAATTCAAAAACTCTGGAGGGAAGGCCAGCCTTAGCAAAAAGTTCTAATTAAGCTCCTTGTATAATAAAGGTCAGTTTTGCTAAATAAATAGAATTGTTTTGCAAAGAAATTATATGTTGTATGCACACATGTTAATATGGAAGTCTTAGAAATTCATGGTTTTACCATACCAGTTTTAACAAACACAAATTATCTATAGCTCACATACTCTATGCCAAGACTTTTAAAATACTTAAAAATAATTATTTCTTTAAAGAGATATCTTGGACTCTGGCTTATATAATTAGTTATAACCACCTTCCTCCTTTTGATATGTAGAATAAAGGCCCAAATTCTATAGTTTTACTATATGAAAACTTCCTATGCTCACAAAAAGTAAGGAATGTCCATAAATTAATTTGTGCCAAATTTCATTTTTTAAAATCTTATTTGTATCTTAATATGGAACTTAAAATAGCATTGCTACACACTTGGAATCTTATAAAAATCCAAGTTAGAAAAGCAGTAAGTCACTCGAATTTTGTTATTTCAATGTTCCAGAGCAGAAAGGAAAAGCAGAAAGGGCAAATGAAACTCCAGGCATGTACAAATCATTTCTGCTACAAGGGCAAACAAGTTATCCGTGGAAAACTTCAGGAGTCACCAATCATTTGTAATTCTACCCTCACAGAATGTATCCAAGACAGAATTTTAAGCATCATGGTTTTCCACAACTCTCTAGTCATACAGCAGTATTTACTTGGCAAGAACTTCACAATTTCTTATAGTTTAGTAAGCCTTCTGAAACAAACCAATAAAGCTACAAGAAATGAAAAAACAAAAAGCTCAGAATCCAGGATGTAACTCACCAATAAACATGTTTAAGTGGAAACAGGCCCATATAGTTAGTCATATTCTATCTGACAGACTGCCTCAATACTGTACTGAAACAGGAGAGGTATCAAAATTCAAGGCTTGTCATATTAAAGTTTTGTGATGTTACTGTTTTCAAATATAGACTTTACTTGTCAAAGCCAATTTAATGTACAAATTCTGGGGCCATAAAGAAGTGGTTAATACAAGGAGGAGAACTACAATACTGAATTTTTTAAATGTCTGCAATACAAGAATTCATAGAAATACCACGTGCTATCATAATCAGAAAACAACAAGATACACAAAGTTTTCCAGTCACTATTGTATTTCAGAGAATATGTGGAAGACTACAAAATTGGTGAAATGTGTGGAAATTGAAAATAATCAAATAGCCTATTAATGATTAAGTTTCTTCTCCTGGGTTAATTTGCAGAAAAGCAATTTTTTAATGGCAGTAACACTACAAAAAATTGGTATGTGATATGACACACCTACGATGTAGACATCAGGTAGTCTAAATAAGACAGGTAATTGATGTTTGGATGCCAATGCCATTTTGTAAGAACTCATCAAACAAGATCTAAATAATTAAGTGTAAATGATTAACAGAGAATTACATATAAATTTAACAACCACAGAGCTTTATAAGATTATTTAATGTGTTACAAACATACTTTTTTCATTTTTATGGAAGTTCTTCATTTGCCCATTCTAACAAAAACAGCAAATTTCTTCTGTGAATTTGTAGTTTAAAACAGCTTGGTGGAATAAAATATATTTCAGAAGATGTTAATATTTGGGCGTAAAATACTATGAGAGAAACCAGGCTTTGTGTTCACACTAATTAAACAACCCTACTCTTCCCTTTATGGCCCACTGAGATATGAAACAATTACCTGAATGACCTAATTCCATCTGTAAGAAAAATGTTAAACTCGACTCTGGCATCTATAATGCCAAGAAAACAATATACCACAATGTGATAAAACAAAAAATGATCCATGCAATTTCTTTCCCCACTCCTGCCATCACCCCATCGCAACCTCAATATTCTTGGGAGATTATTATTATTATTATTATTTTACCAAATAGTAACAATTGGCTTCTGGTTGTCTGGACAAAGTCTCAACTCAGCTAGAAAACTGAAACTCATAAAACAGTGTAATTATATAATGAATATCACTGCCTCACCTATAAACTACACACATGCAAAAACATATAAAGAATATCATGTTTAGGTTTTTACTCTAGTTCTTGAAAAAATAATTTTTTTAAGAAAATTAAATAATAGTCTAGCAAAACAACTTCATATATTTTTGCCTTGCTAACACATCAGTGCCCACTATATAAGTAAGCTACAAACTTACCCAAAGGAACTATGTTAAATTAAAATTGACAACATGTCTTTGAATTCACAAGTTTTAAACAAGGTACTTTTTACAAGATTTTCCTGCCTTAAGGAAAATGGTTAACTTATATTTAAGAAACAAAGGTATAAATTTCACCCCAACTCAACCCAACAACTCAGTAAATAAAATTCAATTAAATTATAACCACTCATAATAGCTAGTATTCATCAGCACACAGAATACCATTTAATTATTTACCATTTCTGAACAAATCAATTAGACAAGTTAAGAGTTTATTTTTTTTTTTTTTTTTTTGAGACACAGTCTCACTGTGTCGCCCAGGCTAGAGTGCAGTGGCACAATCTCAGCTCACTGCAACCTCCGCCTCCCGGATTCAGGTGATTCTCCTGCCTCAGCCTCCCATGTAGCTGGGACTACAGGCACGTATCACCACGCCTGGATCATTTTTGTATTTTTCAGTAGAGACGAGGTCTCACAATATTGGCCAAGCTGGTCTCAAACTGACCTCGTGATCCACCCGCCTCGGCCTCCCAAAGTGCTGGGATTACAGGCGTGAGCCACCGTGTCTGGCCAAGAGTTTAATTATTAAGCAATAATCTAAAACTAAACTATTAAGTGAAAGTGTTTTAGAAAACGGAGTGAGAAGGCCAAAAGATCTCTATATCTAAAACAAACATGCAAAAACATACTGCAAGCAAGTTTATATCCTGAGAAGGCTGCACATAAGTAAATATAAACAAAGGTATAAAAAATTATTTAATGGATCTGGTAAATACATGGAATTCAACAAAATTTACATTATCAAATAGTTTAATTTCCTGGAGCATCATAACAAAAATACTAAACTTAGAATTTTCCCTTGTTCAGCGCAACCTAATGGTAACAGTATTTTGCATAAAAGAAAGGGAAGGACTTTTAAAATCATATTATCAAGTTAAATTTTACCTTATATAAATTTCACTTGCTATTTTTGATAGTATTGATTAGATGCCATGAGTTTTACTATTAGGAAGTTATTTCCAATTGGACAAAAACTATATTCTACTAAAATAATTGCATGAGACCTAGACAAACACAACTGAGCAATACAAACACAATATTAACAGTAACATTTTTTAAACATGCTAGCCAAAAAAACACTGCATTAGAATACTAACAATGTAGAAACCTAGTACTCTAATGATTATCACATACCATTAAAAGAATGCTTTTTTAAAAAAAGTAAAACTGATAAACCACTGTAATATAACTTAGCAGAGATTCAAGTATTACGGTACTATCCATTTAACCATAAAAGAAACTGAGGAACCTAAAAGCAGTTCATTCCTTGGCATATTTAGTATGCCCTCAAATAAAAAGACAATCTATATCCATAATTTCTTGTATTTCTCTAATAATCTATTACCAAAGCATCTGGATGTAAAATTCCAGAAAAAAAATACTCTAGGTATTCAGGTGAGAAATTAATGGGAGAAATTTCTTCTAGGTCTCCTCCTTTGATGAAAACTTTCCAAGATTCTGTATGTTTTTCTAAAGAGTGGTCCAGAAATTTTAACAGCTTTGTGCCTCATCCTAAATGAGAAATCTTCCAAAATCAGAATCCAGGCAAAACTTAACTGCAAAATCCTTACATCACAGATTGAAAAAAATATATTTCTTCTATTAATTCTTGATTGCTCATAAAAATGATTACTGATATTTGTTTAAAGAAAAGTTCGCATGGAAGAAAGTTACCTTTTGGTTCCATCTGTAACTTCAATAACTTCATCTCTACAATTTCTGCTGCTAAGAATGAGCCACTTCAATACTTTTAATAATATAAGAATTAAAGCAGAAAAGTTTTTTTTTTCAGACCTCAAGTATCTACATCATTTAGAAATCAGAAGTCCAAAACATTGGCTGTTAGCAAAGAGTAGATGATTGAGATGATATGATCTTAATAGTTCAATATAATCATAAGCCACCAGTGTTCAAAACAAATGCAGGTTCATCTGTTCATCAGATATACTTCTAGTTGTTTACTAAAGGAAGCCAGCTTGGAATTGATAACTGCGTATCACAGTGTTGAGTCAGAAGTCTTGAGAAAAGTTTCAATCTTCTGGAAAGCCAAAGAAAAAGATGCTCATGGCCACTTTGATGAATCCAAAGAGAAGTATGAAAGTTATTATTCTAGAAACTATCTTAACCAAATGGAATTGTTGCTTCAGTTTTTAGCATTATGGAGTTATCAAACTCTGCCTCCAGTTTTGTCTTCATGTAATAACATTACCTTATTGGGTTGGGTTTGAGCAAGTAAGACTTCTTTCCAGGAATTTCAGACAGAAAATGAGACATCTGGGGTATTGCTCCTCCTATATTAGATAAGAAGGGGCCGGGCGCGGTGGCTCAAGCCTGTAATCCCAGCACTTTGGGAGGCCGAGACGGGCGGATCACGAGGTCAGGAGATCGAGACCATCCTGGCTAACACGGTGAAACCCCGTCTCTACTAAAAAATACAAAAAACTAGCCGGGCGTGGTGGCGGGCGCCTGTAGTCCCAGCTACTCGGGAGGCTGAGGCAGGAGAATGGCATGAACCCGGGAGGCGGAGCTTGCAGTGAGCTGAGATCTGGCCACTGCACTCCAGGCTGGGTGACAGAGCGAGACTCCGCCTCAGAAAAAAAAAAAAAAAGAAAAAGATAAGAAGGAAAGGTATAGCTAGGTGTTGTTTGCTAACTATCTATCTTGACTTTAGCAGAAGATAAAAAGCATGGGACTCATTATCAAGATTTTCACTGTGTTGGCTGTTTTTTCTTGTCTGGTCTTTTTTGTTTGTTTTTGTCCCAACAATTAGCTTACAGATATTCACTTTAGCTTCTATAAGCAGGTCTAGTCATAGAAAAGACTTCAATTTTTCCTCTAGGCATCTTCAGTATGAAATCCTTTAACTTTCAGTTCCAAGAGGCTGCAATGGCAAGGCAGATGGTTTGCATGTGACAGCATGCAACTCAGAGCACAACTTAAGCAAAAGAAAAAAATGGACATTCTGTTTGGAGTTGATGCTGTAGACTTGGAGAAGATGAATGCATTGATTCAGTATTGGAAGAAACAGGCCTCTGTCATAGCTATCTGTATTCAAATTCACTTCCATATTTGTTAGAAAGCCAAAAGCCAAGCCCAATTCAACACAGGCATTTTAGGTTCACTCTTCAAAGTTAAAAAAATATATAGATGCTCAAACTCCATACTAAATTTCTGATATCTGAAAATTCACTGCTTCATATAATATTCTCAATTAAAGCAATTTTTACAGTACTCAATGTTTTTATGAAGAAAATATCAAATACATGTAAATGGTAATTCCTAGAAATTAAAATAATTAATCCTGACTGGTAAATAAATTATGTGAACTAAACTTCTAATATGCATTTTTTTTCATATCACACATAGCAACAAAATATTATGGCCTATTTCATAATTTTGGCAATCTTCATAATTCAGAGCTGATTAACAAAGAGCTCCTGGCCAAATATTAACACTGTAGCAAGAAACAGCTGGCAATAGTCTAATCTTCCACCTCATCCTTTCCATTTTTTTCATGAAACTTCCTCAAGAATTCCTAAAACAGAGTTGTAAGATGAATTCCAAAACCCAATAAATTCTGATAAACTGTTTCTCTACAACAAGGTTGATTTTTACATCAAAGGCAATGTTTATCTTCTGAAACTTTATAAATTGTTTCAATGAAATACCAGTCCTATTGATACAGTAACCCAAAAAAATGCAAGGATAACTTTGTAATTCCAAAGTTTCCTGCTTTCTGGTAATTTCTACCAATTCATGTGGTAGATACAAACCTATTCTATCAACGTTAATCACAAATTTTGTATTTTATCCTTTGAATAGTTGTTTCATAATTTCAACAATCTGTTTCACTCAGATAAATTGAAAAAAAGAACCCATGAAAATATTACTAATCAAATCTCCCAACACTTTTTAGAAAAGGTCACTCCATAAACAGTATTTAACTAGCTGATGCTAGATGCTGCTTATCACAATATAATCTGCATGTTAAAAGTAAAACACATCACACTTATCACACAGGAGGCTACAGTAACAGAGCAATAGTTGACATATGCATGCAGCAACATCTGATAAATTAATCCATCTTTATCTAAAAGCATTATGCTTTTATTATTGTTAAACAACACATGTTATTAAGGGGCAAAACTGTTTAACATATTCATACCTTCAGTAAACTGGTTGTCTGATGAAAGCACACTTCCTGATGGCAAGGGACCAACTGAACTTGAACCTTCCACCATCTGCCTCTTCTCAAAACTAAACTCAGGAAGTCTTGGAGCCTGAGGTCTGGTTTTTCTCGCAGGGTTCAAGAAAAAACAGTAGGCACATCGAAAAGCTGCAGAGAATTTTTAAAAAATAAGCAAAACCACAAACCAAACAAAGTTCAAGGACTAATTAGTTAACTCACTTAAGATTATTTTTGCAGATATTCAAAAGAACCTTTTAAAAGTTACTGTGCACGTTATTTAAATAATAACATGGTAGATGCTCTAAACAGAACTAAAACATACTTCCTAATTATTAGAATTTTAATTTTTAAAATTGAAGGCAGAAAAGGCATAATAGGTTACATAGCAGGCTAACTATATAATAAGTGACACAGCAGGTTGATAGCAGAATAATATTAATGACTTAAATGAATTTGTGAGATTACATTTCTAGTCACCACAATCATTAGGTATTTTAAAATCCAGAACCTTGCACATTTACCCATGAAAATGTAGTACATAATATTTTAGAAGCATTTTCAATTTACCACAGTTTTTAATAGTGGCTACACATGAGAATCATTTGCAGAGCTTTAAAAAATATACTGATGCCTGGACCCCATACTCAGTCCATTAAATGCAACTCTTTGTAAATGGGTCCTGGGTATCATAATTATTTTAAGCTCCTCGGGTGATTGTGATGCACAGTGGGGTTTGAGAACAACTGGCCTAGAGGCTGTACATTATACAGGAAAAAACCTGAATTGTCTTCCCTGCTTTGCTCTATGTACTAAAATAAGGATAATATGCCTAACCAATGTATACAAAGACAGTATATAAAATAAAGTGATACTGCATAGAAAATGGCATAGAATAAAATATTTAAGCATAAAATATTTAAATCTCATTGCCCAATAATTCTTACCAATGTATTCAAATTCTTCCTTCAAAGCCATGCCATTATGAGAAAAACACTGCTGGCATATAAGTGCATACCTACACCATAAGGAAAAATGAACAGACCAATTACAAAAGCAGACAAAGCTCATGACAGAGACTAATTTAGCCATCATGACTAATTTATATTTTAACACAGCTAAATATGCCATAACAAATTATTTGAGACTTAGTAAACCACAAACAAATTCATTAAACAAAAGTAAACAAAAGTCAAAATTAACCAAAGTCCAAATTTCAAGCATTTAAAAATATAATTTATACATCAAATTTAAAATAAACTAAGCAACAGTTAAATGAATACGTCTTTACTAAGTTAGCAGAAACATATTTGACAACTGAACACTTAAATTTTGGTGTTTCCCAAAGTATAGTGCTGGGAATGAAAGCCTTCAAATCTGTGATAAGGCTGGAAAAGTTGGAACCCTCTTAGAGATTCACAATGAACATTATTAAAACCTGAGAAGTCTTGCAGCAAATAAACATATTTAATTTTGTTTAGTACAACCCAAAGATTAATTTCTATACATGATTCTTACACCTTTCCCAGTTACACTAAACATCTTCCTAATTTTCTATTTATATACTTTCTCAGTTCTCTGTGGATATACTCAGCGAATACTTCACTATATCAAATGTTCTATTTTGAATAACATACAATTCATTACATAAACATTAAATTCTGATTCCTTTTTTAAAATAATATTAATTAGGAGAGCTGTCAAACATCTACTACTATTTAAAAAATAGAATTTTAAAAAAATCTATACTTTTGGCAATTGCTCTGTACATATCATACGATCTTCCTAGAGTTATTTTAAGAATTGGAAAAGCATTTTGAGAACTGCTAAGTACTAAATACATGCAAATTGCTCTTAACATTAAAAGTACTACTATCACCAAGTCCAGTACTGATACCTATAAAGCTCCATTTCTTAGAACCTATCAGAGTTGTATTATGTTTTTGCTCTTTAAGTTTAAAAGTTTCAATGAAATAATCCAGTTTCTCTAAAAGTTATAGCAGAATTAATATTTTTTCAAAATGGATTTAACCCAGACTATGTTGTCAAAACTTCTACTGTCAAATAATTGAATATGTACTCTTTTGCAGGGCTATAAAATATTCCATTATGCTATGAAGTCAGAAAATAGGTGCCACAAAACTGTAGAACACCTAGTGTGCGCACACACACACACATCCTGTTTTCACTTTCATTTATCTACCACCCCAGCAAATATTACCTGTTTTGTGGACCATCACCAACCAGATATTCAACAATTCTATCCAAAGCACCTCGTTCTCGGGGGAGAATAGGTCTTGCTAAAGGTGGACCTGGAGGATGAAGACCTATTAAATAAATAAATACATACAAAATTTATATACATGAAATACACATAAAGTTTAATTCCATTACCAAGAACTACCCATGCTTGTTAGAACTTTTAAAAGGTTTTAACAAAATAGCAAAATATTAATTCTTATAAATCTCTGAAGAACATTCAAGTTTTCATTAATAATACGGTACTACAAAAATAAATTTAAGTATGTGCTATATTAGAACTACCTTTGCTAGTAGATTCTATAGTAGATTCCTACATAACTACTAGCAAATAAAATTATGCTTAGTTCTGTACAAACTGATTTTTTTAAATGCTCCAACTCTTAAAAGCCTACATAATAGTAAATCAGGGGACTTCTATTTCAGGCCATAATAGAGTAACAGGAGTCAGATTTAACATCCCACCTAAAACAACTAAAATACTGTGCGAAACATATGAAGTAACAGTTTTAAAGACACTGGATATCAAGCAATGTAGGTTATTGTTCCCTGAGAAGACTAAAAACAAAACATGCCCTACAACTGCCCCAGCTTATTGCCTATAGTTTCCACTTAGCAGTGAAAGTAAACCCAGGTGAAGTGTAGCAGGCTCTCATAGTTGAGGAGACAAAGCCAGAATTCTGAGGAGGCCAAGGCATATCGAGTTCACAAGAAAGGGTACCAAGCAGGAGAGAAGGCACAGAGAAAGAACAACAAAGATCTGCAGAGGGTCTACTGGAGAATTCAGCAGAGTACTGACTGGTGTATGCACATGAGAAAACTATCTGAGGATGGAGGAAAAAGACTACTCAAAAAGGTGAAAAGAAACAGCATTTATACAGGGCCAAGAATATTGCCCATTTCCAATCAGAGTGGAAAAACCTTCTAACACACAGGCCATTAGGTAAAGTATTCAGAAGAGTACTGTATAGGAATTTTTAAAACCCAGCATTCAATAAGGTAAAATTCACAATCTCTGGCATCAGATTAAAAATTACTAGACATGCCAAGAAGCAGGAAAATATCACCAATAAGAAAAATCAATCACAATTGACCCAGAAATCATGAAAATGACTGAATTAGTAGACAAATATTAAGACAGTTCTTATGACTATATTTTCTATGTTTGAGAATCTAAAGATTCAGTATGTTAAGTAGACATAAAAAAACTTAAAACTTAAAACCAAATTGAACTTCTACAGATAAAAACTACAATGTCTAGTATAAAAAAAATCCATAGATTATGTGTACAACAGTTTAGACACTGCACACAAAAAAACTGGTGAACTTTAAGACATAGCAATAGAAACCATACAAAATGATACCCAGGCGCAGTGGCTCATGCCTGTAATTCCAGCACTTTGAGAGGTTGAGGTAGACAGATCACTTGAGCTCAGGTGTTCAAGACCAGCCTTTGAGAGTTCGAGGTAGACAGATCACTTGAGCTCAGGTGTTCAAGACCAGCCTCGGCAATATGAGAAAGCCCCATTTCTACAAAAAAAAATACAAAAATTAGCTAGGTGTGCTGGCATGCACCTGTAGTCCCAGCTACTCAGGAGGCAGAGGTAGAAGGACTGCTTGAACTCGCGAGGTGGAGGCTGCAGTGAGCCATGATCGTACCACTGCACTCCAGCCTGGGTGACAGAGCAAGACCACAGAACAATCTCAAGCAGCCTAATATATATATATATGTGTGTGTGTGTGTGTGTGTGTGTGTGTGTGTAATTGGAGTCCATCAAGAAGAGGAGAGAAATGAAGAAAAAGACAAAACTATTTAAATAATGCATATTTTCCAAATTTGATTAAATCGATAAACCCACAGATTCAAAAATATCAACAAATCCCAAATACAAGAAACATAATTTTGCTCCAACACAGTGCATGAACAAATTGCTTAAAACCAATAATAAAGAGAAAAATCTTGAACGGGTAAGGTGGTTCATGCCTGTAATCCCAGCACTTTGGGAGGCCGAGGTGGGCAGATCACAAGGTCAAGAGATAGAAACCATCCTGGCCAACATGGTGAAACCCCGTCTCTACTAAAAATACAAAAATTAGCTGGGCGTGGTGACACGTGCCTGTAGTCCCAGCTACTCAAGAGGGTGAGGCAGGAGAATTGCTTGAACCTGGGAGGTCGAGGTTGCAGTGGGCTGAGATCGTGCTACTACACTCCAGCCTGGGCAACAGAGCGAGACTCTGTCTCAAAAAAAAAAAAAAAGAGAGAGAAATCTTAAAAACAACCAAAAAAAAAAAAAAAAGATTATGTACAGAGAAAAAGATAACAATGACAGCAGACTTCTCATCAGAAAAGACTCAAGTCAGAAAACGATAAAACAGTACGTGTAAAGTTCTGAAAGAAAAAAACTGTCAAAAATTCTATATCCAGTATGAACATCTTTTTTAAATGAAGACTTTTTCAGATATACAAAACTGAAAGAATTCATCACTAGAAGAACAACAATACAAGAAATGTTAAAAAGAAGTCCTTCAGGCAGAAGGAAAGTGATAGCAGATGGAAAGCAAGATCTACACAAAGGAATAAAGAATCTAAAACAGTTATCATGTGGGTAAATATATAAGACTTTTTATTATTTAAATCACCTTAAAAGATAACTGACTGCACTCTATTATGCATTATATGTAATCTAGAGATGATTTAAAGTATATGGAAGGTTATGTATAGATTATATGCAAATACCATGCCATTTCTTTTAAGAGATTTGAGCATCCATGCATTATGGTATCCACTGGGTGATCCTGGGACCAATCGCCCATGAATATATGTTCTTTCAAGTAAATATAAAACATTTACCAATACATGGCATTCTCAGACATAAAACAAGTATCAATACACATAAGAAGATTCAAATAACACAATGTATGCTTTCTAACAATAGAATTAAATTAGAAATCAGCAGCAGATAAACATCTGAAAAATCTCCAAATATTTCATGACTAAATAACATACATTTGAATAACCCAGGATTCAAAGAAAAAAGGAAAATTAGAAAGTATTTTGAACTGAATGAAAATGGAAAAAAAATCAAAATTTATGATATGCAGCTAAAGCAATACTGAGAAGAAAATTTATAATATTAAACACCTATATTACAAAAGAAGATAGGACTGAAATCCACAATTTCAGCTTCCATATTAAGAAACTATAAAAGAAGAGCAAATGAAACCCAAAGTACAAAATAAAAGAGATAAAAAAGATCAGAGAGGAAATTAATACAATAGAAAATACAAAAATAATAAAGAAAAGCTGGTTCTTTGAAAAGATCAATATAATTGTTAACTTCTAGCCAGACTAATCAGGGAAAAAAAGATACAAACTATTAATATCAGAAATGAGAAAAATGGCATAATTCTGGATTGTAAAAACATTAAAAGAATAATTAGGGAATATTATGAGCAACTTAATGCCAATAAATTCTACAGGTTAGATAAAATGGACAAATTCCTTGAAAGACTACCAAACTACTAAAGTTCACTCAAGAAGATAAAAATAATTATTTGTTAAAATTTTGTTAGGAATTTTTGCATCTATGTTCATGTGTGATATTTGTCATAGTTTTTCTTAAAGAAATTGAATTTTTAGTTTAAAAAAAAAAAAAACCTTTTTCTCTCAGGAAAAAAAAAAAAAAATAGGCCCAGATGCTTCAACTGGTCAAATCTTTAAAATTAAGGAAACATTTAAATTAAGGAAGAAATAATACCAATTCTACACAAATTGTTCAGAAAATTGAATAGAGAATACTTACTCATAATGTTATGAAATGAAACCAACATAACTCTGATACCAAAACCAGAAAAAGATATGACAAGGAAAAAATAAACAAAAAAAACCCAGAGACCAATATTTCTAATGAGTATTGATATAAACATTTTTAACAAAATATTAGCAAATCAAAGCCAACAATATGCATATAAAATAATTCATCATGATCAAGTGAGATTTATTCCAGGAAAGCAAGTTAGTTTAACATTTAAAAATCAATGTAATTCACTATATGAACAGGCATTAAAACAAAGAAACAAAGTCCAATAAAAACATCTCAATGGCTGTAGAAACAGCATTTGAAAAAATCCACAATCTATTACTGATTTAAAAGAAAACCTTCAGCTAACTAAGAATAGATGGGCACTTCAAGCCAATAAGGAGTATTTATTAAGACAAAAAACCCTAGAGCTAACATCATGCTAAACTGTGAAAGAATAATTGCTTTTCCCGTAAGATCAACAAAAAGACAAGGATGTCCACTCCTAGCACGTCTATTAACACTGTACTGAAGGTTATAGCTCATATAATAAGGTAAGAAAAATAAATAAAAGAAAACCAGATTGGAAAGGAAGAAGTAGAATTTTCTTTATTCAGACAATGTGGCTATGTAGAAAATACTACATAATCTACAAAAACGTCATACCATCTAGAGCCAATAAATTAGTTTATCAAGGTTATAGGATACAAGAGCAATATACAAAAATCTATTGTATTTCTATATACCAGTAATAACCAGTTGGAAATAGCTAATAAAACAATACCACTTACAAATGCATTAAAAATATGAAATAATTAGATGTGAATTTAACCAAAAAATGTGCAAAATCTATACACCAAACACTATAAAACATTGCTGAAAGAAATTAATGACCTAAATAAGTGAAAAGAAATACACTGTGTCCATGTAATAAATTAGACAATATCATAAGAGACTAATAGTGAGTGGGGAGTGGAGGAATAACACATAAAATTTAATTTTTATTTTATATAAAAATAATAAAAATAAAGAGTTACACATTCAAACGTTATGAATTGTAACCCTATAACCTCTGAAAACTGAAAGAGAATTATTTGCAGAAGATACTCTGAATTGAAACACCACACAGAAGGCACTGAGAAGAAAGTGACAAGATAAAATGTGATGTTTGCCTTTGTAAAACAAGACAGAATGAACATAATAAGGTGGACAGCAATGGAGGTTTACACGGAGACTTCATAGAAGACTCTGAAACAAAATGGAACCCTGTTGGAAGACGCCCTGCAATATAGGGATACAAAGGTTTCAAAATGGCTGTGACAAAATCTTTCAAGTATTCAAGATGGCTTTAGGATAGCAATACATTATACTAAATTCCTATAATTTAAAGGAATAAAAAGGAAATTTGATTTGTAAATAATCACAAACTTAAAGGCTATTATCATCTATAAAAGGGCAACTGATGTCAAAATTATAGCTATTAGTAAATAAAAGTCAGGTTCTAGACCAAGTTTTTGGTATTAGAAATCAAGTACACTTTTTTTTTTTTTTTTTTTTGTTGAGACGGAGTCTTGCTCCGTCGCCCAGGCTGGAGTGCAGTGGCATGATCTCAGCTCGCTGCAACCTCCACCTCCCGGGTTCCAGCGAGTCTCCTGCCTCAGCCTCCCAAGTAGCTGGGATTACAGGCGCCTGCCACAAGGCCTGGATAATTTTTGTATTTTTAGTAGAGATGAGGTTTCATCATGTTAGTCAGGCTGGTCTTGAACTGCTGACCTCAGGTGATAGGCCCGTCTCGGCCTCCCAAAATGCTGGGATTACAGGCGTGAGCCACTGCACCCGGCTCTCAAATACACTTTTAAGATTCCATCACTGGCAGGGTGCAGTGGCTCACACCTGTAATCCCAGCACTTTGGGAGGCCAAAGTGGGCAGATCACCTGAGGTCAGGAGTTTGAGAACAGCCTGGCCAATACGGCGAAACTCCTACTAAAAATACAAAAATTAGCCAGGCCTGGTGGCGCCCGCCTGTAATCCCAGCTACTCAGCAAGCTGAGGCAGGAGAATTGCTTGAACCCATGAGGCAGAGGTTGCAGTGAGCCAAGATCCACGACACTGCACTCAAGTCACACAAGACTCCGTCTCACAAAAAAAAAAAAGATTCCATCAGCTAAGTTACTGGTTTACTTGTGCTGACAACATTCAATTATTATCATCAAAAAATAAACTTGAATCCAGACATGGTCATCCCTCATTATCAAATTTTCAACTTGAACAAGCAAGCCAAATTAGATTTGGAAAGCATTTAAGCCAACTTAACTTTTGCTAGAGTATTTTACTTCTACATATTTAAAGTGAACATATCCACAAAAGAATCTAGATACATGAAATAACAGATTTCATAAAAATGTCTTAAACCTCTTGCACATGCATCTTTATATTCATGCTGTTATAGACAATGGTAATTAATACAAACATCAAAAGCAATCATTGTAGGAATACTGGTCATTTTTACACAGCTTGGCAAATTATCAAGTACCTGCTGGTTATTAATTTTCAAACATATGGGAGCTCTGTGGTAATACATATTAAATTGATTCTCTTCCACAAATATGGCATAAAGAAAAAATTATGTATTAATCTTCTTTATAATAAATTATTTAACTCATTCACATTTTTGGCAATGTACAATTTAAACACAGTCTTTCACACAGAAACTAATTAAAAACTTTAGTAAAACATGTTATATTTACATGATCATAAAATCTAGGCTATTATTCCTCCTATAGCCCTATTCTTACATGTGCAAAACAATTTTTATTACTATATATGTTGCTAAACTTTTTGCTTAAAATAAATTAGATATACAAAGGTATATAATCCATACATTCGCACCCAAAAATGTTATTTCATTAAACAACCAGGAATTTTAATGTACAAATCATGGGTATCTCAAATCAACCAGATAACAACAGAAACATTAATTTTCAATCAATTTAACTTTTCTCAATCGCATAAAATATATGGCTGCCTTAGTACTGTCATTATATGTCAAATTTAAAAGTATTGTTTTACGTAACTATTTTAAAAGTTTTAAGATGTGTATACATTTCATTTATAGTCAGTATTCTTAAT
Organism: Trachypithecus francoisi; assembly: GCF_009764315.1. Taxonomy (NCBI): domain Eukaryota; kingdom Metazoa; phylum Chordata; class Mammalia; order Primates; family Cercopithecidae; genus Trachypithecus; species Trachypithecus francoisi. Next base: position 66,147,634 of record NW_022681458.1, on the reverse strand, counting down.
TTGTTAATAAATGAAGAGGTTTTTTAGTCTCCTAAAATCTCATGCTGCATTTGTGAAGGAAAACAGGAAAAACATCTACTGTACTACGTAGCATTTCCATTTTTTAATGATTTTACTACACAAATACTCTGATTACCTGATATCAGCTACTGCCTAGTCTCAAAATCATTATTAATTATATATTAGTAATTAGTCATGAAATAACAAATTAATCTACATTAGAATTAAATAATCTAAAACAAATTACTATCATATGCAACAATATTACATGGAAATCTGTAAAACAATGTGATCTGTGCTAAAGCAGTGGACTTCCATGCCCCAATCACACTCCAAAAGAAACTGCAGGGTACTATAGTCTATTACACTTCAGAATGGGATATTCCCCTAGAGATCCACCACAGTGAAAAGAGATAATCTATGAAATAAAGACAATATGTTCATTTTAGAGCTTTATAAAATATCTACCAGAAAATACTAAGGTTCTATGCCTTAAAAAAAAATCTACTAGCCCACATTAACAAAAGTATACCATAATACAGGAGTATTATTCCTGAAACATGTTGTCATGTTTAAAAATATATGTATGGAGTTTAGCAAAAAACATCAATACATTCCAAAAGTGTTTTCTTCTATCCCCATTTTATATAAATCTGGAGGCATTCTAAAGTTGAATATAAAAAGATATGCTGTACTGTTGGCTACAGAATAATACAAAGTTTTATTGCCATTTAAACAAAGAAGCCATAACAGTTAAATGAGCTCGAGAAATAGGTTTCAGTATCGCAAGGTGCCAGCTGTAAAGAGTTATGGCTAATTGAATATGGAACTCCTGCTTAATCAGATAACTGCTCTGCTATTTCCAAATGAAATGCCATTTCCATACCATCTGAAAATGGCCCATTTTATTGGTAACCAGAGAAAACAATATAAACTGTAAATAACATTAAGTGCTCTGTTTACCCATTCCAGGCACTGAAGTAGCAGGGGATCCAAGATGTCTTGGTAACACATTTGATGGGAGGGCTGGAGTAACAGTCCTTTCTGGGGGTCCACCAGGGGCAGAACTGTCCTTTGGTGGTCCAGGAGATACTGGAACTTGTGGAGGAGGGCCCTGGTTAGGGCTTGCTGGTGTTGGAGAAAGGTTTCTTTGAGCTGCAGTTCGCTGACGAATCTCTGAGAAGAGTAAGTACATACTAGACTTAATTTCCAATATACCATATTAGCCAATATCACAAGCAATTTATATTTATTAAAATTTTACAGCCCCAAAAGGCATTGTAGTGTCAAAATTACTTATAATAAGAAATCTATAATATGTGACATTGAAAACAAAGTACTCTATTTCTGAACTTACAGTTCAACTGAACATGTTTACACAACAAGCCGTGATATAAGCGTAGCTACTGATACCACTTTTCAAAACAAATTCAGTAAAATAAAATAACCCAATTACGTGTCAAGTCTTTTTACAGTAATCTTCCTAAGTATGATAAAGGAAAGAAAGTTTATCAGAATTAGTGAAAACTCCAAATTGCAGATTTGTTTTTCAAGATTTAAAAAACTAAAAACTAAGAGATAAATGAATAAGTATATTCTGGAATTATCAAAGTAATTAATCTAAGTAGTCATAGAAATGCTGAAAAAGTATTTTTACTATTAGGAGGTACCATTTCCATTCTCCTTTATGGTATCGCTATTCTTTTGGCAAATTTGTTTTGGCCAAAAGATTCAACAGATCTACTCCGTATAAACAATGTTTCATCATTAATAAATCTTAAGCTTATAGTTACAGAAATTACAAGATTCTCTGTAACAGGGGTCAACAAACATGCCAAATCCAGGCTGTCGCCTGCTTTTGTAGTTTTATTAGAACACAGGCCAGTTCTTTTGTTTACATATTGTCTATGACTGCTTTAGAAGAGTAGAGTCCTTGCAACAGAGACCATATGGCTCTCAAGGCCATTCAACTATATTTACTATCTAGCTCTTTACAAAAAAAGTTTCATGACTTGTACTCAGTAACATAAAATTAAATTCTATTATTCTCCATTCCCACCAATATTTTACTTGAATGTCAGTGGTAAGATTTCACATAAAGAAGCCTTTATACTTTTTCAATTCTACCTACCACATTAAATTATCACAAATCCTGAATTAGTGAGCTGAAACTAAATGAGTTATTTTTAATTGGCATAAATAGTAAAAATACATACGTCCAGAAGCAAAACACTTGGACTCTACTTGACAGTTAAAGATTTTCATGAAAGTTCATTGCAATTGAAAGTACAGGTCTAGCGTCAGATCTTAGTTCATCCCAATCTAGTCTACTAGCTAAGAACCAGGGTCCTGAAGTCAAAAAGATTTGGCTGGAATCCTGGCGCTGGCTACATGATTTCAGATGGGTTACTTAACTTTGATAAACCCGTTATTTTATCTGTAAAATTAGGATAATATTATTAAGTAACATAATTGTTATGAGAATTAAATATGATAATGTCTGTAAACTGATAGCTCACATTTAATGAATACTTACTTCAGATGACAGTTTTTGTGCACAACTAAGTATTTTCAAATGATTTTAGCTAAAATTACTGGGACCAACTAATTTTCCATTGGTTCACAATTTAGTCTTTAACCAAGCCATGGCAATAATAAATTATAAGCATAGTATCATCATAAAAATGGAAGCATCTTTATATTTTGCTACTTTCCATGCAAATTATGTAGTACATTTCAGCTTTTACCTGAACAAATCATATCCTAACATCTGCAAATTAGCTGCTAACTTTATTTTTTACTCACAAGGAGCACCTTAATAGGTGGTTGCATATTAGGAAAGCTGTTAAATGCTGCAAAATGTACTCAGATCAATAAAATCATATTAGGATTTGATAATTTAAACTGCTCTTTTGAAAATAAGGTATCAAATACTGTAAATCATTTTTCAGCCAACTTTCAGGTAAAGCGTAACTCAAAAAGCGGCATTTTTCTTCCAGATAAATAAAAGTTTAGCATTTATTAGACTATATAAAAGCAGCTATTATCCTTCCTCTTCATGAAGACTTGAGACTGCTTCCTCTAAATGTACATTTACCCAGTGAAAATTACCTGAAATGCTTTTACTGTCACTAGTACACCACTGAAAGGTGACTAGCTAACAAAGGACACCATGTCAAGCATTCCATAAAAGAGATGTCCCTTAATAATTCTAAATCTAAACTTAGGCAAACGAGGAAAATGTACAGCAGAGTCACAAAAGGGAGAAAATGTAGTTTCATAATTTTCAAAGGAAAAGCAAGTAACAAGGGTTACAATATCTTCAATAGTTTAAAATAACAACAAGGTACCAAATCTATATTTGGCAAAATATTATAAAACATTCTGGTAGTCTCAATTTAAAATACCTCAGATTTATCTCCTTTTAGATACTTGTGATTCATACAGTTTTGTATTAATTACTCTAAAAAGTTTCCAGCACTCAACGAAATAGTCATATTAGATATATTCCACATTTCCTGCCTTAATTGTAAGACACAAAACCCCCAAAGCTCCCAAAAGAGCCACCAAGCATTCCACATGAATCTGGCAAAAAAATCATAAGAAGTATGCCATAAGGTTAATTCTCAACTGGAGTATGTTTTAACACCCTCATCAATGATCAATGACCCAACAAAAATCACACTCACTGAGGATGATGACATACCTATATTAGGTTTAAATTCAAAATGAAGCAAACAGACCCATTACCAACCTCTTTTCAAAGAGGTTATTTATTAAGAGTTATGAATAAAGTTAGTTTGGTTAGTGGGTACAAAATATAGTTAGATAGGAGGAATAAGAACTAGCATTTGATAGTACAGTAGAGTGACTACAATTAACAATAATGTGTCATTCAAAATAGCTAGAAGAGAAGAATTGGAATGTTCTCAACATAAGATAAATGCTTGAGGTGATGGATATCCCAATTACCTTGATTTAATCATTATAAATTGTATGCAAGTATGTAACCCCAAAAATATGTACAATTATATATTAAAAATGAAGCAAATAGAATCCAAATGATATATTTTTAAAACTACTATATTAAACAGAAGCTTAATGATAAAACAGCATAGCTGTGCAAAGCAAAGACTCTGGGATCAAATGGTCGTAATTTTAGCTCCACCCTGTTTATTAGATGTGTATGCCACCTTTTCCAAGTTGATGACATCACTCAGTGCAGCTTTCTCATAATGTGAATACTTACCTCTTACGGTTGTTGTAAAGATTAAATGAGAAAATCAAGACAAAGAACTCAGCCAAAGCACATAAGAAGTACTTAACAGGCAATAACTATTAGCAGAAATAGTGCACATCTAAAGGTTCCAACGATTATAATAAATCAAAAACTAAACAATCTAGAATTTCTAAGGCAATTATTTAAAATATATAGATACTAATTTACACATTAAATGTTTCCCTAAAGTTATCTGTGAAGTTGTTTAAATGTATAAATTCACAATTTATATAAAAACTTAAATGTATAACTCTAGTTTGCTATTAAATAATATTGGGATGAATGTTTTATAATACTCATCCCTTAATTATCAGATTTTTTAAATACTTTTTTTTATGCTGCTAGAAGGTTTTGTCTTTGTTCTATTATCAAGCTGTAGTAGGAAGAACACCATACAATAATTAGGAGGCCTGGATTTTCATCTAGCTAATACTACCAGTTCCTTTATTATTATTATTTCCATAGGTTATTGAGGAACAGGTGGTTATATGAGTAAGTTCTTTAGTGGTGATTTGTAAGATTTTGGTGCACCCATCACCCAAACAGTATACACTGCACCCTACTTGTAGTCTTTTATTCCCATCCCCTTCCCGTCCTTTCCCGAGTCCCCAAAGTCCACTGTGTCATTCTTATGCCTTTGCACCCTCATACCTTAGCTCCCACTTATGAGTGAGAACATATGATGTTTGGTTTTCCATTCCTGAGTTACTTCACTTAGAATAATAGTCTCCAATCTCATCCAGGTCACTGTGAATGCTGTTAATTCATTCCTTTTTATGGCTGAGTAGTATTCCATCATTCATTCATATATATATATATATATATATATATATATATATGAATACAAAAAATATATATGAATTCTATATATATATACATATATATATTACAGTTTATTTACTCATTGGTTGATGGCATTTGGGTTGCTTCCACGTTTTTGTGATTGTGAATTGTGCTACTATAAACATGTGTGTGCAGTATCTTTTTCGTATAATGACTTGTTTTCCTCTGGGTAGAAACCCCGTAGTGGGATTGCTGGATCAAATGGTAGTTCTACTTTTATTTTTTAAGGAAATTTCCATACTGTTTTCCATAATGGTTGTACTAGTTTACATTCCCACCAGCAGTGTAGAAGTGTTCCCTGTTCACCACACACACCAACATCTACTATTTTTTAATTTTTTTTATTATGGCCATTCTTGCAGGACTAAGGTGGTATTGCATTTTGGTTTTGATTTGGATTTCCCTGATCATTAGTGATGTTGAGCATTTTTTCATGTTTGTTGGCCATTTGTATATTTTCTTTTGAGAATTGTCTATTCATGTTCTTTTTTTTTTTTTTTTTGAGAGGGAGTCTCGCTCTGTCGCCCAGGCTGGAGTGCAGTGGCCGGATCTCAGCTCACTGCAAGCTCCGCCTCCCGGGTTCACGCCATTCTCCTGCCTCAGCCTCCCAAGTGGCTGGGATTACAGGCGCCGGCCACCTCGCCCGGCTACTTTTTTTGTATTTTTTAGTAGAGACGGGGTTTCACCGTGTTCACCAGGATGGTCTCAATCTCCTGACCTCGTGATCTGCCTGTCTCGGCCTCCCAAAGTGCTGGGATTACAGGCTTGAGCCACCGCGCCCGGCCGTCTATTCATGTTCTTAGCCCACTTTTTGACAGGATTGTTTGTTTTTTTCTGGCTCCTTATGTGAACTAAAACCCCACTATGTTCCAAATTTCCTTAACATGAGAGTGTTGGCAAAACTACAAAGGCAATATTCATATTTTCCCTAGCAGTGGTCAAAGGCTTTCTGAAGTATTGTGTCCAGTTCTAAGACTCATAAGAGAAAATTTCAGAAATTGGATTTTAGTAATGGGGATGAGGGAATCTTTAAGCCTATTTGCATATGCAGATGTGGAAACTCTTAGACTTAGGGTGAATTCTGCTTTTCAAACTTGTGAAAAAATTATACTATAGTACTATAGTCAGGGCACAGGGATATATTTTCAGGTAAATTTCTATTGTTTTCAGTTCAGTATTTTTTAATTTATTTGAATGTAATTCCTTTAAATAGTCAAAACAATAAAGACATCTCTTCCTTCTACTTCCAAATTTTTCTGAAGTCCATATTCATTATATCTTCTCTTCACATTCACTCATACTAAGCTGCTCCAAATTCAGTTTCTACTCTATTTCGCTACCAAAATTGTACTCTCAATAGGTCAATGTCTTTTTATTGCTAAAAAATGACTTTATAAACTCTTCCTTCCTATAGAGGCAAAGCTTTTTGAAAAACAAAACAAAACAAAATAACTTCTCTGCATTTCACTTCTCAACCCAACTCAATCTGGTTTTTCTGCTCCTTTTTAGCTACCACAGTATTACCCACCACTGAAAGTATCATTGCTTTGGTCACCAACAATGTTATAATACCACTACTAATGTTGCGTTATCATAGCTACTCTTTATCAAATCCCTATTTTCTGCTAGGAACCATACTAGGCACTATATACGAATTTACTAATTTCATCTACTATTTACATCAATCCTTTGGGGTAACTCCTATCCCCAGTTTTCAAAAGAAGAAACCAAAGTTCAGTGGCTAAGTAACTTGCTAAAATTCTCACAGTAAAATAAGAGATGGAGCCAGGATTCAAATTCTGGTTTTTATGACAAAAATGCCCATATTCTCTGTGTTATGCAACCTGTCAAATTCAAAGGCCTCATTCAGTCTTCTGCTTACTACCAGTCTAGCTCTACTTTTGACTCTGATCATTCATTCTTTTTCCTGGGCTCCTTTTTCTTCATCTACCCTTAAATGTCAGTGTTCCCTGTAGTTCTGCCTTGGGTGCTCTTACTCTATTTTCTCTCTCTGGGCAATTTCACTCAATCTCATATTTCCAATAATAATCACCTATGCTTCCCAATTATTTCTAATCTGTATATCCATAACCTCAACGTTTCTCCTGAGCTCCATATTAAATAATCAACTACCTATGAACCTCAGCATCTTGCTATAACTCCCATTCAACAGATCCAAAAGTAAATTTATTATCTTCTACAGAAACCAGTATTCCAGTTATGTTAGCCCACCCCCAAACCCCGCCCCACTTTCCAAATCTAATTGCCTGTATCAATCTACTTCTGAATTATCCCTTAAATCTCTTCTTTTTCCTCAACACTATTGCTGTAACCTTATCTAGTACAGGCCTTTATCTTGTAACTATATTAGATGATATTCCTAATTGATCTCTACGGCTCAGTCATATTCTCTCCAATCCAACCTCCATGTTACCAAAACAAAAAGTATTCTTTGTAAAATGCTAACTTGACGTAAAATTTAAAGCCTCCATTTACTTTACATGTTGTGTATAAGATAAAGTCCTGAACTCCAGAACTATACTATATAATGATGCAGACAAAGCCCTTCATAATTTGATCTCACCTTCATATGAATCCTACCTTCCTTTTTCAGGGATATGGCAATATTTGTAGTGCCTCAAGGTGCCAAGTTGTTTCTCTCTTCCAGTCCTTGCACATGGAGTAAATCCTCTACCTGAAGAGTATGTTTTCAATTCCATTCTCATAGCAAATTATTATTAAAAGTTATAATGCATTGTAATTCGTGCCTACCTTCATTTTGGTCCTTAGCATACTGTTTATTTACGTGTGTATACCCCTTTTAATCAAAAGCTAATAAGCAGAAACTGCATCTCTGCAGACACATGATGTGGGAAAGGTAACTGGTACAGAGTATGAGCTTAATAAACACCTATGAAATAAATCTACTTTCCTCTTGCATTTCAATGTTAAATTTCCAACTGCCTATTACCCAACTTATTTGGTGTGAAAAACAGGAAAATGGCCTCTCAAAAATGTCCCCATCTTCATGTCCATTCTGTAAATAAGTTACATGCAAGGCAGATAAAGATTGGAGATAGAATTAAGATTGCTAGTCAGCCTGCTGTATTTAGAATCTCAGCTTAACTTCAAGAGTCCACACAAAAGAGCTATCTTTAAGCAGAAAGCTTGCTATCAATAATAATACATAACACTTGCCAGCCATTACATGAGTTTATTCTTTTGTTCTACTTTTCAAATTAAAAATACATTTTGCTTTACAGTTCTTTGTCTTAACATTTACTTTCTTTTATCACCTTAATGATTTATTTTTGATCTGGTCTAACTTCTAGCAATCTGAACATTAAACCACATGAAACTTGCAGTTCACCAAAGTCCTATTTGGTAAATTACTATTTTGTAATATTTAAACAAAATACAGGAATGCCGCCGGGCGCGGTGGCTCACGTCTGTAATCCCAGTACTTTGGGAGGCCAAGGCAGTTGGATCATGAGGTCAGGAGATCGACACCATCCTGGCTAACACACTGAAACCCCATCTCTACTAAAAACAAAAAATTAGCTGGGCGTGGTGGCAGGCGCCTGTAGTCCCAGCTACTTGGGAGGCTGAGGCAGGAGAACAGGAGAACAGCGTGAACCCGGGAGGCGGAGCTTGCAGTGAGCCGAGGTTGCACCACTGCACTCCAGCCTGGGTGACAGAGCGGGACTCCAACTCAAACAAAAAAAGGAATGCCAAAATAAATGTTTACTTTTATTTTCTTCAACTCATTTATTAAGCAACCACTAAGAGTAAAACACCAGCATAAGCACATTGAAGGGGATGCAGAGTTGCATACAGAGGTAGCAAGCTATCTTTAAGACAAGAAAAACAAACTCACTAAATATCCTAATACAAGCTAAATGCCATATAATGGGAGCCAACAAAGTACTATAGAGTGAAGTGAGGACTTCACAAGAAGTGAGGACTGACAAATTAGTCATCAAGATGGGATGAAGAAAGGGTTTAGAGTGATGGTGGCATTTGAGATAAACAATGAAAACTGGATTGGGATACAAATGCCTTTGTTATCCATATTTTTATTATTATACATTAAGTTCTAGGGTACATGTGCATAACGTGCGGGTTTGTTACATATGTATAATTGTGCCATGTTGGTGTGCTGCACCCATCAACTCGTCAGCACCCATCAATTCATCATCTATATCAGGTATAACTCCCAATGCAATCCCTCCCCCCTCCCCTCTCCCCATGATAGACCCCGGTGTGTGATGTTCCCCTTCCCAAGTCCAAGTGATCTCATTGTTCAGTTCCCACCTATGAGTGAGAACATGCGGTGTTTGGTTTTCTCTTCTTGTGATAGTTTGCTAAGAATGATGGTTTCCAGCTGCATCCATGTCCCTACAAAGGACGCAAACTCATCCTTTTTGATGGCTGCATAGTATTCCATGGTGTATATGTGCCACATTTTTTTAATCCAGTCTGTCACTGATGGACATTTGGGTTGATTCCAAGTCTTTGCTATTGTGAATAGTGCCGCAATAAACATACGTGTGCATGTGTCTTTATAGCAGCATGATTTATAATCCTTTGGGTATATACCCAGTAGTGGGATGGCTGGGTCATATGGTACATCTAGTTCTAGATCCTTGAGGAATCGCCATACTGTTTTCCATAATGGTTGAACTAGTTTACAATCCCACCAACAGTGTAAAAGTGTTCCTATTTCTCCACATCCTCTCCAACGCCTGTTGTTTCCTGACTTTTTAATGATTGCCATTCTAACTGGTGTGAGATGGTATCTCATTGTGGTATTGATTTGCATTTCTCTGATGGCCAGTGATGATGAGCATTTTTTCATGTGTCTGTTGGCTGTATGACTGTCTTCTTTTGAGAAATGTCTGTTCATATCCTTTGCCCACTTTTTGATGGGGTTGTTTGTTTTTTTCTTGTATATTTGTTTGAGTTCTTTGTAGATTCTGGATATTAGCCCTTTGCCAGATGAGTACATTGCAAACATTTTCTCCCATTCTGTAGGCTGCCTGTTCACTCTGGTGGTAGTTTCTTTTGTTGTGCAGAAGCTCTTTAGTTTAATGAGATCCCATTTGTCAATTTTTGCTTTTGTTGCCGTTGCTTTTGGTGTTTTAGACATGAAGTCCTTGCCCATGCCTATGTCCTGAATGGTATTACCTAGGTTTTCTTCTAGGGTTTTTATGGTATTAGGTCTAACATTTAAGTCTCTAATCCATCTTGAATTAGTCTTCGTATAAGGAGTAAGGAAAGGATCCAGTTTCAGCTTTCTACTTATGGCTAGCCAATTTTCCCAGCACCATTTATTAAATAGGGAATCCTTTCCCCATTTCTTGTTTTTCTCAGGCTTGTCATAGATCAGATGGCTGTAGATGTGTGGTATTATTTCTGAGGACTCTGTTCTGTTCCATTGGTCTATAGCTCTGTTTTGGTACCAGTACCATGCTGTTTTGGTTACTGTAGCCTTGTAGTATAGTTTGAAGTCAGGTAGCATGACGCCTCCAGCTTTGTCCTTCTGACTTAGGATTGTCTTGGCAATGCGGGCTCTTTTTCGGTTCCATATGAACTTTAAAGCAGTTTTTTCCAATTCTGTGAAGAAGCTCATTGGTAGCTTGATGGGGATGGCATTGAATCTATAAATAACCTTGGGCAGTATGGCCATTTTCACGATATTGATTCTTCCTATCCATGAGCATGGTATGTTCTTCCATTTGTTTGTGTCCTCTTTTATTTCACTGAGCAGTGGTTTGTAGTTCTCCTTGAAGAGGTCCTTTACATCCCTTGTAAGTTGGATTCCTAGGTATTTTATTCTCTTTGAAGCAATTGTGAATGGAAGTTCATTCATGATTTGGCTCTCTGTTTGTCTGTTACTGGTGTATAAGAATGCTTGTGATTTTTGCACATTAATTTTGTATCCTGAGACTTTGCTGAAGTTGCTTATCAGCTTAAGGAGATTTTGGGAGGATAAGCCCAAACAATGGGGTTTTCTAAATATACAATCATGTCATCTGCAAACAGGGACAATTTGACTTCTTCTTTTCCTAACTGAATACCCTTGATTTCTTTCTCTTGCCTGATTGCCCTAGCCAGAACTTCCAACACTATGTTCAATAGGAGTGGTGAGAGAGGGCATCCCTGTCTTGTGCCAGTTTTCAAAGGGAATTTTTCCAGTTTTTGCCCATTCAGTATGATATTAGCTGTGGGTTTGTCATAAATAGCTCTTATTATTTTGAGGTACGTTCCATCAATACCGAATTTATTGAGCGTTTTTAGCATGAAGGGCTGTTGAATTTTCAAAAGCCTTTTCTGCATCTATTGAGATAATCATGTGGTTCTTGTCTTTGGTTCTGTTTATATGCTGGATTACGTTTATTGATTTGCGAATGTTGAACCAGCCTTGCATCCCAGGGATGAAGCCCACTTGATCATGGTGGATAAGCTTTTTGATGTGCTGCTGAATCTGGTTTGTCAGTATTTTATTGAGGATTTTTGCATCCATGTTCATCAGGAATATAGGTCTAAAATTATCTTTTTTTGTTGTGTCTCTGCCAGGCTTTGGTATCAGGATGATGTTGGCCTCATAAAATGAGTTACGGAGGATTCCCTCTTTTTCTATTGATTGGAATAGTTTCAGAAGGAATGGTACCAGCTCCTCCTTGTACCTCTGGTAGAATTCAGCTGTGAATCCATCTGGTCCTGGACTTTTTTTGGTTGGTAAGCTATTAATTATTGCCTCAATTTCAGAGCCTGCTATTGGTCTATTCAGGGATTCAGCTTCTTCCTGGTTTAGTCTTGAGAGTGTAAGTGTCCAGGAATTATCCATTTCTTCTAGATTTTCTAGTTGATTTGCATAGAGGTGTTTATAGTATTCTCTGATGGTAGTTTGTATTTCTGTGGGGTCGGTGGTGATATCCCCTTTATCATTTTTTATTGCGTCTATTTGATTCCTCTCTCTTTTCTTCTTTATTAGTCTTGCTAGCTGTCTGTCAATTTTGTTGATCTTTTCAAAAAACCAACTCCTGGATTCATTGATTTTTTGGAGGGTTTTTTGTGTCTCTATCTCCTTCAGTTCTGTTCTGATCTTAGTTATTTCTTGCCTTCTGCTAGCTTTTGAATGTGTTTGCTCTTGCCTCTCTAGTTCTTTTAATTGTGGTGTTAGAGTGTCAATTTTAGATCTTTCCTGGTTTCTCTTGTGGGCATTTAGTGCTATAAATTTCCCTCTACACACTGCTTTAAATGTGTCCCAGAGATTCTGGTATGTTGTACCTTTGTTCTCATTGGTCTCAAAGAACATCTTTATTTCTGCCTCCATTTCGTTATGTACCCAGTAGTCATTCAGGAGCAGGTTGTTCAGTTTCCATGCAGTTGAGCGGTTTTGATTGAGTTTCTTAGTCCTGAGTTCTAGTTTGATTGCACTGTGGTCTGAGAGACAGTTTGTTATAATTTCTGTTCTTGTACATTTGCTGAGGAGTGCTTTACTTCCAATTATGTGGTCAATTTTGGAATAAGTGCAATGTGGTGCTGAGAAGAATGTATATTCTGTTGATTTGGGGGAGAGAGTTCTATAGATGTCTATTAGGTCCGCTTGGTGCAGAGATGAGTTCAATTCCTGGATATCCTTGTTAACTTTCTGTCTCGTTGATCTGTCTAATGTTGACAGTGGGGTGTTGAAGTCTCCCATTATTATTGTATGGGAGTCTAAGTCTCTTTGTAAGTCTCTAAGGACTTGCTTTATGAATCTGGGTGCTCCTGTATTGGGTGCATAGATATTTAGGAGAGTTAGCTCTTCCTGTTGAATTGATCCCTTTACCATTATGTAATGGCCTTGTCTCTTTTGATCTTTGATGGTTTAAAGTCTGTTTTATCAGAGACTAGGATTGCAACCCCTGCTTTTTTTTGTTCTCCATTTGCTTGGTAGATCTTCCTCCATCCCTTTATTTTGAGCCTATGTATGTCTCTGCATGTGAGATGGGTCTCCTGAATACAGCAGACTGATGGGTCTTGACTCTTTATCCAGTTTGCCAGTCTGTGTCTTTTAATTGGAGCATTTAGTCCATTTACATTAAGGTTAATATTGTTATGTGTGAACTTGATCCTGCCATTATGATATTAACTGGTTATTTTGCTCGTTAGTTGATGCAGTTTCTTCCTAGCATCAATGGTCTTTACATTTTGGCTTGTTTTTGCAATGGCTGGTACCGGTTGCTCCTTTCCATGTTTAGGGCTTCCTTCAGGGTCTCTTGTAAGGCAGGCCTGGTGGTGACAAAATCTCTAAGCATTTGCTTATCTGTAAAGGATTTTATTTCTCCTTCACTTATGAAGCTTAGTTTGGCTGGATATGAAATTCTGGGTTGAAAATTCTTTTCTTTAAGAATGTTGAATATTGGCCCCCACTCTCTTCTGGCTTGTAGAGTTTCTGCTGAGAGATCTGCTGTTAGTCTGATGGGCTTCCCTTTGTGGGTAACCCGACCTTTCTCTCTGGCTGCCCTTAAGATTCTTTCCTTCATTTCAACTTTGGTGAATCTGGCAACTATGTGTCTTGGAGTTGCTCTTCTGGAGGAGTATCTTTGTGGCGTTCTCTGTATTTCCTGAATTTGAATGTTGGCCTGCCCTACTAGGTTGGGGAAGTTCCCCTGGATGATATCCTGAAGAGTGTTTTCCAACTTGGTCCCATTTTCCCCCTCACTTTCAGGCACCCCAATCAGACGTAGATTTGGTCTTTTTACATAATCCCATACTTCTTGCAGGCTTTGTTCATTTCTTTTTCTTCTTTTTTCTTTTGGTTTCTCTTCTCGCTTCATTTCATTCATTTGATCCTCAATCTCTTGATCCTCAATACTCTTTCTTCCAGTTGATCGAGTCGGTTACTGAAGCTTGTGCATTTGTCACGTATTTCTCGTGTCATGGTTTTCATCTCTGTCATTTCGTTTATGACCTTCTCTGCATTAATTAGTCTAGCTGTCAATTCTTCCACTCTTCTTTCAAGATTTTTAGTTTCTTTGCGCTGGGTACGTAATTCCTCCTTTAGCTCTGAGAAGTTTGATGGACTGAAGCCTTCTTCTCTCATCTCATCAAGGTCATTCTCTGACCAGCTTTGATCCGTTGCTGGCGATGGGCTGCGCTCCTTTGCAGGGGGAGATGCGCTCTTATTTTTTGAATTTCCAGCTTTTCTGCCCTGCTTTTTCCCCATCTTTGTGGTTTTATCTGCCTCTGGTCTTTGATGATGGTGACGGACTGATGGGGTTTTGGTATAGGTGTCCTTCCTGTTTGATAGTTTTCCTTCTAACAGTCAGGACCCTCAGCTGTAGGTCTGTTGGAGATTGCTTGAGGTCCACTCCAGACCTTGTTTGCCTGGGTATCAGCAGCAGAGGCTGCAGAAGATAGAATATTGCTGAACAGCGAGTGTACCTGTCTGATTCTTCCTTTGGAAGCTTCCTCTCAGGGGTGTACTCCACCCTGTGAGGTGTGGGGTGTCAGACTGCCCCTAGTGGGGGATGTCTCCCAGTTAGGCTACTCAGGGGTCAGGGACCCACTTGAGCAGGCAGTCTGTCCGTTCTCAGATCTCAACCTCGGTGTTGGGAGATCCACTGCTCTCTTCAAAGCTGTCAGACAGAGTCGTTTGCGTCTGCAGAGGTTCCTGCTGCTTTTGTTGTTAACTGTGCCCAGTCCCCAGAGGTGGAGTCTACAGAGACAGGCAGGTTTCCTTGAGCTGCTGTGAGCTCCACCCAGTTCCAGCTTCCCAGCGGCTTTGTTTACCTACTTAAGCCTCAGCAATGGCGGGCGCCCCTTCCCCAGCCTCGCTGCTGCCTTGTGGTTAGATCGCAGACTGCTGTGCTAGCAATGAGGGAGGCTCCGTGGGCGTGGGACCCTCCCGGCCAGGTGTGGGATATATTCTCCTGGTGTGCCCGTTTGCTTGAAGCACAGTATTGGGGTGGGAGTCACTCGATTTTCCAGGTGTTGTGTGTCTCAGTTCCCCTGGCTAGGGAAAGGGATTCCCTTCCCCCTTGCGCTTCCCAGGTGAGGCGATGCCTTGCCCTGCTTCAGCTCTCGCTGGTCGGGCTGCAGCAGCTGACCAGCATCAATTGTCCGGCACTCCCTAGTGAGATGACCCCAGTACCTCAGTTGAAAATGCAGAAATCACCGGTCTTCTGTGTCGCTTGCGCTGCGAGTTGGAGACTGGAGCTGTTCCTATTCGGCCATCTTGCTCCACCTCCTGTTATCCATATTAAAGTACATGTGGCAGTTTTAAAATAAGACTCCAAAATCCTCTGATTCTCCACTCAACAAACGGGAGTGGAGGGTGTCTGTGTACCCTCTCCTTGAAACTGTACTCTGACTTTGATAAAGAGAACAAAGTTGTGCCAGAATCCAGGACCTTCTGTCTCCTGTGCTCTTTGGTCTTGGAACCTGCCACCAGGGAAGAGTAAGCTCAAGTGACCCCAGAGAGAAGTCCATCTGAAGAGGAACCAACAGCCAGCACCAACTTGCCAGCTGCATAAACCACCTTGATAGTAGATCCTCTAGCTCAATAAAGTACCTCTAACTAATGTGAGACACAGATAAGCTGTCTCCACCAAACCCTAGCCAAACTGCAAACTTCATGAGCGAAAAAAGAATGCTTTTTTTTTTGAGACGGAGTCTCACTCTGTCGCCCGGGCTGGAGTGCAATGGCCGGATCTTAGCTCACTGCAAGCTCCGCCTCCTGGGTTTACACCATTCTCCTGCCTCAGCCTCCCGAGTAGCTGGGACTACAGGCGCCTGCCACCTCGCCCGGCTAGTATTTTTGTATTCTTTAGTAGAGACGGGGTTTCACCGTGTTAGCCAGGATGGTCTCGATCTCCTGACCTTGTGATTCGCCCGTCTCAGCCTCCCAAAGTGCTGGGATTACAGGCTTGAGCCACTGCGCCCGGCCAAAAGAATGCTATTTTAAGTCACTAAATTTTAGGATGGTTTGTTGTATACTAAATAATTATAACAGTATAAATTTGATACTTATGTAAAGAACACCCAAATTTCTTATAAGGCAAATTTATTCAGGTGAATTTATTATTTTATAAGGCATTTTCAGATTCTCTTAATCAAACACATCCCCAAAAAGCAGCAAAATATAAAGTATTGCTCCATTTGGTATAAAGATTAAAAAAATCTATAATTTCTACTTTAATTTTCAATACATGCTATGGAACACAAGTGAGTAAACTCTAAAACCTACTGAAATAAGAAGTTGTAGTCTATTTCCTAAAACCATTAAATGTCTCTGCAAAAATAACTGATTCTGAATCTAGCTGTGGCAACATACAATTGACTTTTCTTTTGTTACATTTCATTAGTAAAGGTGCAGGGTTGAGTACAAAAGGCAAAAGAAAATGTGTAAGTGGTTTCCCCCTAGAAAACAATAGGAGGGTCAGTTAAGGATTTGTTTTCAGGCTGGGCATGGTGATTGAGGTCTGTAATCCTAGCACTTTGGGAGGCCGAGGCTGGTGGATTGCTTAAGCCCAGGAGTTCAAGACCAGCCTGGGCAACACAGTGAAACCCCATCTCTACAAAAAGTTAAAAAATCAGCTGGATACAGTGGTACATACTTGTAGTCCCAGCTACTTAGGAGGCTGAGGTGGGAGGAAGGCTGGAGCCCAGGATGAGGTCACAGTAAGCCATGAAGACACCCCTGCACTCCAGCCTGGGTGACACAGTGAGACCATGTCTTCAAAACAAAAAGACTCATTTTTTAGGGTATACTCCAAAAATGTGATCATTCTCCCTATTTCAATCATTCACTCCTATGGTGATACCTATTCCTATAACTTTGCAACCAGAAATAACTGATCCCCTCTCAGGTTTAAGCATCCTGTTCTCCAACCACACTAACCTCTCAGTTTACCTCCTCCAACTCCAAGATCTATAACCATTAATTATTAACAGGTCAGTGAACATTTTGGAAAGAGCCACCTAGTAAACATTTTAGGCTTTGCAGACCACACAAGGTCCTGTTGCATATTCTTATTCTCTATTTTTTAGAATGCTCTGAAAATGTGAAAACATTCTACGCCGAAGAGCCATAAAACACAGGTCTTGGCCCACATTTGCAGGCTGCAGTTTGCGGATTCCTATATTAATACTATCAACACCTTTTGACTGTCCATCACTACCACTCATGTCTTTATTTCCCTCATAATCATCTTAAATTCCATAATCCATTGTTATAATGACTCACCTACAAACAACTTCAGCTCCTGGCCCCCTTATCAAATTATCTAATACACTAAGCAAAACCCCAACCCTGGTTAAAACCAACCATTTGCCTACTCCATGCTGGCACCTACACAGGTGACCGTAACTGGAAAAGCATACAGAATCCTCCATTAAATGTATGACTACTCATTTTAAGTAGCCTTTAGAGTCCCCTGGCATTATTCCATACCTTTTCTTCAAGCCTCCAACATTATCTCCCCCAACCTCATCCTCACTAAGAAAATAGAGATACAATCAGAAAATTGGCTGGGCACAGTAGCTCACGCCTGTAATCCCAGAACTTTGGGAGGCTGAGATGGGCAGCTTACTTGAGGTCAAGAGTTTGAGACCAGCCTGGCTGACATGGTGAAACTCCGTATCTGCTAAAAATACAAAAATTAGCTGAGTGTCATGGCAGGCACCTATAATCCCAGCTACTCAGGAAGCTAAGGCAGGAGAATCACTAGAACCTAGGAGATGGAGATTGCAGTGAGCTGAGATCACACCACTGCACTCCAGCCTGGGTGACACAGTGAGACTTCATCTCAGAAAAAGAAAACAGATAGAAGCTGACCACCCACCTATATCTGCCCATGTTCGCAGACTTTCCTCATTCCTAAAGATGAGTTATTACACACTTATCAAAAGCCAACTTCTCCACTTGTATACTAGATCACATCCCCTCTTGCCTACTCATGGACAGTTCCAAATCAATTCTCCCTACTCTCTCCTCCATCATTAATTATTCCACATCCATACTGCTGCAGATCATTCCAAGATGGTCAAATAGGAACAGCTCCAGTCTGCAGCTCCCAGCATGATCAACACAGAGGATGGGTGATTTCTGGATTTCCAACTGAGGTACCTGGTTCATCTGACTAGGACTGGTTGGAAAGTGGGTGCAACCCACAGAGGATGAGCCGAAGCAGGGTGCAGCATCGCCTCACCTGGGAAGCACAAGGGGTCGGGAGATTTCCCTTTCCAAGCCAAGGGAAGCCATCACAGACGCTACCTGGAAAATCAGTACACTCTCACCCTAATACTGCACTTTTCCAACTGTCTTAGCAAACCACACACCAGGAGATTATATCCCTTGCCTGGTTCGGCAGATTCTAAGCCCACAGACCCTTGCTCACAGCTAGCACAGCAGTCCAAGATGGAATTGCGAGGCAGCAGCCTGGAGTCGGGGAGGGGCATCCGCCATTGCTGAGGCTTGAGTAGGAAAACAAGGCGGCCGGGAAGCTCGAACTGGGAGGAGCCCACTGCAGCTCAAGGAGGCCTGCCTGCCTCTGTAGACTCCACCTCTGGGGGCGGAGCATAGCTGAACAAAAGGCAACAGAAGCTTCTGCAGACTTAGACGTCCCTGTCTGACAACTCTGAAGAGAGCAGTGGTTCTCCCAGCATGAAGTTTGAGCTCTGAGAACAGACGGACTGCCTCCTCAAGTGGGTACCTGACCACCGTGTAGCCTAACTAGGAGACGCCTGCCAGTAGGGGCCGACTGACACCTCATACAGCCAGGTGCCCCTCTGAGGCGAAGCATCCAGAGAAAGGATCAGGCAGCAATATTTGCTGTTCTGCAGCCTCCACTGGTGATACCCAGGCAAACAGGGTCTGGAGTGGACCTCCAACAAACTGCAGCAGACCTGCAGCTGAGGGTCCTGACCGTTAGAAGGAAAACTAACAAACAGAAAGGAATAGCATCAATATCAACAAAAAGGAAATCCACACCAAAACCCCCTCTGTAGGTCACCATCATCAAAGACCAAAGGTAGATAAAACCACAAAGATGGGAAGAAACCAAAGCAGAAAAGCTGAAAATTCTAAAAAGCAGAGCACCTATTCTCCTCCAAAGGATTGCAGCTCCTCGTCAGCAATGGAACAAAGCTGAATGGAGAATGACTTTGATGAGTTGACAAAAGTAGACTTCAGAAGGTCGGTAATAACAAACTTCTCCAAGCTAAAGGAGGATGTTCGAATCCATTGCAAGGAAGCTGAAAACCTTGAAAAAAGATTAGACAAATGGCTAACTAGAATAAACAGCATAGAGAAGACCTTAAATGACGTGATGGAGCTGAAAACCATGGCACAAGAACTACGTGACACACGCACAAGCTTCAGTAGCCGATTTGATCAAGTAGAAGAAAGGGTATCATTGACTGAAGATCAAATGAATGAAATGAAGCAAGAAGAGAAGTTTAGAGAAAAAAGAGCAAAAAGAAATGAACAAAGCCTCCAAGAAATATGGGACTATGTGAAAAGACCAAATCTACATTTGATTGGTGTACCTGAAAGTGATGGGGAGAATGAAACCAAGTTGGAAAACACTCTTCAGGATATTATCCAGGAGAACTTCCCCAACCTAGCAAGCAGGCCAACATTCAAATTCAGGAAATACAGAGAACATCACAAAGATACTCCTCGACAAGAGGAACCCCAAGACACATAATTGTCAGATTCACCAAGGTTGAAATGAAGGAAAAAATGTTAAGGGCAGCCAGAGAGAAAGGTTGGGTTACCCACAAAGGGAAGCCCATCAGACTAACAGCAGATCTCTCAGCAGAAACTCTGCAAGCCAGAAGAGAGTGGGGGCCAATATTCAACATTCTTAAAGAAAAGAATTTGCAACCCAGAATTTCATATCCAGCCAAACTAAGCTTCATAAGTGAAGGAGAAATAAAATCCTTTACGGACAAGCAAATGCTGAGAGATTTTGTCACCACCAGGCCTGCCTTACAAGAGCTCCTGAAGGAAGCACTAAACATGGAAAGGAACAAACAATACCAGCTACTTCAAAAACATGCCAAATCGTAAAGACCATTGATGCTAGGAAGAAACTGCATCAACTAATGAGCAAAATAACCAACTAACATCATAATGACAGGATCAAATTCACACATAACAATATTAACCTTAAGTGTAAATGGGTTAAATGTGCCAATTAAAAGATACAGACAGGCAAATTGGATAGAGTCAACACCCATCAGTGTGCTGTATTCAGGACACCCATCTCACGTGCAGAGACACATAGAGGCTCAAAATAAAAGAATGGAAGAAGATCTACCAAGCAAATGGAAAACAGAACAAAACAAAAAAACACCAGGGGTTGCAGTTCTAGTCTCTGATAAAACAGACTTTAAACCAACAAAGATCAAAAGAGACAAAGAAGGCCATTACCTAATGGTAAAGGGGTCAATTCAACAAGAAGAGCTAACTATCCAAAATACACATCACACAATACAGGAGCACCCAGACTCATAAGGCAAGTCCTTGGCGACCTACAAAGAGACTTAGACTCCCACACAATAATGGGAGGCTTTAACACTCCACTGTCAATATTAGATCAACGAGACAGAAGGTTAACAAGGATATCCAGGACTTGAACTCAGCTCTGCACCAAGAGGCCCTAATAGACATCTACAGAACTCTCCACTGCAAATCAACAGAATGTACATTCTTCTCAGCACCACATTGCACTTATTCCAAAATGGACCATATAGTTGAAAGTAAAGCACTCCTCATCAAATGTAAAAGAACAGAAATCACAATAAACTCTCTCTCAGACCACAGTGCAATCAAATTAGAACTCAGGATTAAGAAACTCACTCAAATGACGAATTGATGGGTGCTGACGAGTTGATGGGTGCAGCACACCAACATGGCACAAGTATACATATGTAACAAACCTGCACGTTATGCACATGTACCCTAGAACTTAAAGTATAATAATAATAATAAAAAAAAGAAACTCACTCAAAACCACACAACTACATGGAAACTGAACAACCTGCTCCTGAATGACTACTAGGTAAATAACAAAAGGAAGGCAGAAATGAAGATGTTCTTTGCAACCACTGAGAATAAAGACACAACATATCAGAATCTCTGGGACACATTTAAAGCAGTGTGTAGAGGAAATTTATAGCACTAAATGCCCACAAGAAAAAGCAGGAAAGATCTAAAATTGACACCCTAACATCACAATTAAAAGAACTAGAGAAGCAAGAGCAAACACTTTCAAAAGCTAGCAGAAGGCAAGAAATAACTAAGATCAGCGCAGAACTGAAGGAGATAGAGACACAAAAAACCCTTCAAAAAACTGATGAATCCAGGAGCTAGTTTTTGAAAAGACCAACAAAATAGACCTCTACCAAGAGTAATAAAGAAGAAGAGAGAGAAGAATCAAATAAACACGATAACAAATGATAAAGGGGATATCACCACCGATCCCATAGAAATACAAACCACCATCAGAGAATACTATAAACACATCTATGCAAATAAACTAGAAAATCTAAAAAAAATGGATAAATTCCTGGACACATACACCCTCCCAAGACTAAACCAGGAAGAAGCTGAATCCCTAAATAGACCAATAACAGGCTCTGAAATTGAGGCAATAATAGCCTACCAACCAAAAAAAGCCCAGGACTAGACGAATTCACAGCCAAATTCTACCAGAGGTACAAAGAGGAGCTGGTACTATTCCTTCTGAAACTATTCCAATCAATAGAAAAAGAGGGAATCCTCCCTAACTCATTTTATGAGGCCAGCATCATCCTGATACCAAAGCCTGACAGAGACACAACAAAAAAAGAGAATTTTAGATCAATATCCCTAATGAACATTGACGCGAAAATCCTCAATAAAATACTGGCAAACCAAATCCAGCAGCACATCAAAAAGCTTATCCACCATGATCAGGTTGGCTTCACCCCTGGGATGCAGGGTTGGTTCCACATACACAAATCAATAAATGTAATCCATCACATAAACAGAACCAAAGACAAAAACCACATGATTATCTCAATAGATGCACAAAAGGCCTTCGACAAAATTCAATAGCCCTTCATGCTAAAAACTCTCAATAAACTAGGTATTGATGGGACATATCTCAAAATAATAAGAGCTATTTATGACAAACCCACAGCCAATATCATACTGAATGGGTAAAAACTGAAAGCATTCCCTTTGAAAACTGGCACAAGACAGGGATGCCCTCTCTCACCACTCCTATTCGACATACGTTGGAAGTTCTGGCCAGGGCAATCAGGCAGGAGAAAGAAATAAAGGGTATTCAATTAGGAAAAGAGGAAGTCAAATTGTCCGTTTGCAGATGACATGATTATGTATTTCAAAAACCCCATCGTCTCAGCCCAAAATCTCCTTAAGCTGATAAGCAACTTCAGCAAAGTCTCAGGATACAAAATCAATGTGCAAAAATCACAAGCATTCCTATACAGCATTAACAGACAAGAGAGCCAAGTCATGAGTGAACTCCCATTCACAATTCCTTCAAAGAGAGTAAAATAACTAGGAACCCAACTTACAAGGGATGTGAAGGACATCTTCAAGGAGAACTACAAACTACTACTCAACGAAATAAAAGAGGACACAAACAAAAAGAACATTCCATGCTCATGAATAGGAAGAATCAATATCGTGAAAACGACCATACTGCCCAAGGTTATTTATAGATTCAATGCCATCCCCATCAAGCAACCAATGACTTTCTTCACAGAATTGGAAAAAACTATTTTAAAGTTTATATGGAACCAAAAAAGAGCCCGCATTGCCAAGACAATCCTAAGCAAAAAGAACAAAGCTGGAGGCATCATGCTTCCTGACTTCAAACTATACTACAAGGCTACAGTAACCAAAACAGCATGGTACTGGTACCATAACAGATATATAGACCAATGGAACAGAACACAGGCCTCAGAAATAACACCACACATCTACAACCATCTGATCTTTGACAAACCTGACAAGAACAAGAAATGGGGAAAGGATTCCCTATTTAATAAATGGTGCTGGGAAAACTGGCTAGCCATACGAAGGAAGCTGAAACTGCATCCCTTCCTTACACCTTATACAAAAATTAATTCAAGATGGATTAAAGACTTAAATGTTAGACCTAAAACCATAAAAACCCTAGAAGAAAACCTAGGCAATACCATTCAGGACATAGGCATGGGCAAGGACTTCATGACTAAAACACCAAAAGCAATGGCAACAAAAGCCACAATAGACAAATGGGATCTAATTAAACTAAAGAGCTGCTGCACAGCAAAAGAAACTACCATCAGAGTGAACAGGCAACCTACAGAATGGGAGAAAATTTTTGCAATCTACCCATCTGACATAGGGCTAATATCCAGAATCTACAAAGAACTTAAACAAATTTACAAGAAAAAATCAAACAACCCCATCAAAAAGTAGGCAAAGGATATAAACAGATACTTCTGAAAAGAAGACATTTATGCAGACAACAGACACATGAAAAAATGCTCATCATCACTGGCCATCAGAGAAATGCAAATCAAAATCACAATGAGATACCATCTCACACCAGTTAGAATGGGGATCATTAAAATGTCAGGAAACAAGAAGTGATGGAGAGTATGTGGAGAAATAGGAACACTATTACACTGTTGGTGGGACTGTAAACTAGTTCAACCATTGTGGAAGACAGTGTGGCAATTCCTCAAGGATCTAGAACTAGAAATACCATTTGACCCAGCCATGCCATTACTGGGTATATACCCAAAGGATTATAAATCATGCTACTATAAAGACACATGCACATGTATGTTTATTGCGGCACTATTCACAATAGCAAAGACTTGGAACCAACCCAAATGTCCATCAATGACAGACTGGATTAAGAAAATGTGGCACACATACACCATAGAATACTATGCAGCCGTAAAAAAAGGATGAGTTCATGTCCTTTGTAGGAACATGAATAAAGCTAGAAACCATCATTCTGAGCAAACTATCACAAGGACAGAAAACCAAACACCGCATGTTCTCCCTCACAGGTGGGAATTGAACAATGAGAACACTTGGACACAGGGTGGGGAACATCACACACTGGGGCCTGTTGTGGGGTCTGGGGAGAGGGGAGGGATGGCATTAAGAGAAATACCCAATGTAAATGATGAGTTAATGGGTGCAGCACACCAACACAGTACATGTATACATATGCAACAAACCTGCACGTTGTGCACATGTACCCTAGAACTTAAAGTATAATAAATAAATAAAAATTGAATTATAGCCAAAAAAAATACTATCACAGACTAAAGTGATGCATGATGTCTTCTATTTAGTAACTTTACTAAAATCCCAAGAAAATAGAAATTACTTATGCCTGCCTGATGCATTTTCCAATATACATACCATCCCTGCTACAATGGTCAATCAAGCCAGATAGACAAAATGAAACATAAACCCTGATATGGCTTGGCTCTGTGCCCCCACCCAAATTTCAAGTCGAATTGTAATTCCCAATGTTTGGGGAGGGACCTGGTGGGAGGTGACTGGATCATGGGGATGGATTTCCTCCTTGCTGTTCTCATGATAGTGAGTGAGTTCTCATGAGACCTGTTGGTTTAGAAGTGTGTAGCACTTCCCCTTTCGTGCTGTCTCTCCTACTCCTCCATGTAGGACATACTTGCTTCCCCTTCACCCTTCCACCATGATGGTAGGTTTCCTGAGGCTTCCCAGCCATGCTCCCTGTACAGCCTGCAGAACTGTGAGTCAATTAAACCTCTTTTCTTCATTAAAAAAAAAAAAAATTATTTCACGTCTTCCAAAAAGTGTTTCTCTTGCAGTTTCCATCATTTCAGTAAATGGCAACTCCATCTTTCCAGTTACTCAGGCCAAAATCTTTAAGGTCATCCTTGACTACTCCTTCTTTGACTCCATATCCAATGCATCAATAAATCTTTTGGATTCTATTTTAAAAATATATACAGAATCTGACTATTTCATAAACCACCTTAACCTGGGGTGAAGAGAAAGTAAGAGGAAATTAAGTTTTAAAAAATATAAACAGATCGTTTGTTTTTGAGACAGAGTCTTGCTCTGTTGCCCAGGATGGAGTGCAGTGGCACAATCTCGGTTCACTACAAACTCCACCTCCTGGGTTCAAGCGATTCTCCTGCCTCAGCCTCCCGAGTAGCTAGGATTACAGGTACCCACGACCACGCTTGGCTAATTTTTGTATTTTTAGTAGAGACGGGGTTTCACCATGTTGGCCAGGCAGGTCTTGAACTCCTGACCTCAAATCATACACCCACTTTGGCCTCCCAAAGTGCTGGGATTACAGGCATGAGCCACCATGCCTGGCCTAGTTAATTATTTTTAAAAACCACCTCCAATATTACTATCCAAGGTCTAAACCAAGTTTGTCCAACCCATGGCCCACAGGCTGCTTGTGGCCCAGGATGGCTTTGAATGTAACCAAACACAAATTTGTAAATTTTCTGAAAACACTATGAGATTTTTTTTTTTTGAACAGCTATCATTAGTGTTAGTATATTTTATATGTAGCCCAAGACAGTTCTTCCAGTGTAGCCTAGGGATTGGATATCCCTGGTCTAAGCCATCATCAAATGCTTTCCTACATTACTGCGGTAGCTTCCTAATCTTTCTGCTTTCACTTTTGCTCCCTCTGCAGCCTCTTCTCAATACAGTAGACTTCCTTTTAAGACATAATTAAGACCATGTCAATACTCTGCTCAAAACAAAACAAAATGTCTTAGGAAAAAAAAAAACCTAATTGAGAACTGAAGTTTTTGCAATAGTCCACATTCTACAAGGCCCTACATGAGATGTTACTTTTACTTGTTACTTTTCTCACTGCCACTCTTCCTAATCTCCCCCTTGCTCAATCTAGTCCAGTCATACAGGCCTCCCTGCTATTCTACAGCACTCCAGACATGCTCTTCACTCAGGGTCTTTGTACTTACTGATTCCTCTATCTGGAATGTGCTTCCCTCAGGTATCTAAAAGGTTCATACTCTCATTTCTTTCATCAAATGTCACCTTATCAATGAGGTGTTCCCTGACAATCCTATTTTAAATTTCAACCTGCCCTCACTCAAGGTACTCTCTATTCACCATCCTTTATTTTCTCCTAACAGTAATTTACTGTCTATCTCCTCACTCCCAACAAAGGGAGAGAAATGTTTTTACCTGTTTTGTTCACTATTGTATCACCAGGGCCTAAAATGTACCTGGCAGATAGCAGACACTCAGTAAACATGTATTGAAAAAAAAAAGAATAAATCAGACACTAGTGCATAAAAATGAAATTTAGTTCTGTATACCAATCAAAACCTTAAAGACAAGTTTAATTTTCCACCAGCTCCAAATATCTAGATTTCTTTAGAAATCTATAGAAACTATTCAGGAATTCATACTGTGGCAAATTCTATTTTTCATTTACATCCAAACTATTACATTTTAATCTACTAAAGACATTAAGTCTTTCCATCTCCCAGTCTATAATTTCTACAGAACTAAAATACTAAGCATCTAAGCAGAAAATAATGCCATTTAATGTGAATATATACATGTATTTACTTTTATGTTTGGTTATTCCTTCATATCAAGTGATGGCCCTGATTTTCTAAGATTAAGCACCCATAGATAAAAATTCCTTCTAGAAAAGAGTTGGGGCAAAACTGTCAAAGTCATTAAAAACAAGGAAAGTCTGAGAAATGTCAGCCAAAAGAAGCCTAAGAAGATAAGACAACAGAATGCAATGCTGTATCTGGATGGGATCCTAGAACTAAAAAGACATCAGATAAAAATTAAGGAAATATGAATAAACTATGGACTTTAGTTAAAAATAAAGCATCAAACTGTAACAAATGTACCACATGTTAATATAAGAGAAACTCAGCACAAGAGTATGTGGGAGTATTTATATTATCTTTGCTATTTTTGTGTACATCTAAAATTATTCTAAAAAATAAAGTCTATTAAGGGGTGAGAGTGGAGGGACTAGGTTAGTTTAGGGCAATTGTCTGGTAAACATGATACTCCTTTTAGTGTTAAACCTCAGCAAATCAAAGAATACTATCCTCAAAATTTATAATCAATAATATCCATCATAAACAACTTAATAACAAAAAATAAAAAGAAAGATGCCTAGTACACATGACTCAAAGTTCTGGTTCAGCAATCATGCAGGAGAGTTACTAAGATAAGGATATCACAATCAGATTCATTTTGGAAAGATCTTTTCAAGGGCACATAGGTACATACATGTATCTTTTAGTATTTGTTTTCCACTTTCTATTGTTTAAGTTTAGAAACACGCTAAATTCTAAAAACAATAAGAAAAAGAGAGAACAGTGGTTTGGCAAAAAAAATAAAGACCTGACTTCAAACTCACAGAAATTTGGAAATTAAACAAAATTAATGACTAAGTCACCTATAGAAATGATAGGAACTAAGAGATATTCAAAACAAGTAAATTAAACACAAAACTAAAGTATAATTTTCAAAAAGTAGAATAAAGCTGGTATATAATTTAGAATTTTTTTTAAGTTAAGAAAAAATTCCAAACAGCAATTAATTACTACATACTTGGAAGAACAATGAACACTACAATAGTGTACCCCAGAAGAAGTATTTTTTAAAATAAAATAATTAGGCCATAAGCTTAAGGTCAAAAACCATGTTATTTATTTCTTTATTCCCATATTGTCTGCACATAACAGTTATTCAGTATTACACCTAAATGTTAATTCTTCCTAAAAGAATATCCAAAAGCAAAGTCACAGGAATCCAAAGATTCCTAGAGAGATCAGCAATCATTTTTCTATAATTTCAATATGACATCAGAAGGAAAAAAATTTGGGTTTCAAACTTTACTAAGAAAAGATAAATTCACATTTTTAAAATAATTATGTTGCCTAAATATTAATAAATACTGAAGAATGTTAGTAAAGGGTATCATAATTTTGTTCTTTAATAAGACAGAACATATATTAGTAAAAAGTAATAGCAACAGCTTTCTACAAAATATCACATTTTAAAAATACATTCACTAAGGTCATTTTTAAAGTATTTTATACGTTGGGAAAAGATTGCTATAGTCAAGCTAATTAACAAATCCAGGCGCGGTGGCTCAAGCCTGTAATCCCAGCACTTTGGGAGGCCGAGACGGGTGGATCGCGAGGTCAGGAGATCGAGACCAACCTAGCTAACACGGCGAAACCCCGTCTCTACTAAAAAATACAAAAAACTAGCCGGGCGAGGTGGCGGGTGCCTGTAGTCCCAGCTACTTGGGAGGCTGAGGCAGGAGAATGGTGTAAACCCGGGAGGCGGAGCTTGCAGTGAGCTGAGATCCGGCCACTGCACTCCAGCCTGGGCGACAGAGCGAGACTCCGTCTCAAAAAAAAAAAAAAAAAAAAAAAAAAATCCAAAAACCTGAGTTACCTTTGTGTGTGTGTGTGTGTGTGTGTGTGTGTGTGTGTGCTGAGAACACAAGACCTACTTTCTTAGCAAATTTCAAGTATACAACACAGTATTAGTATTGTCACCATGCTGTACTTAAATCTCCTGAAGTTATTCGTCTAAATAACTGAAATTTTGTATCCTTTGACTAACATTTCCCCATTTCTCCCATCCCTGCTCTCCACCCCTAGAAATAATATTTCTACTCTCTGCTTCTAAGAGTTTAACTAAAAAATATTCTTGACTGGACATGGTGGCTC
Organism: Trachypithecus francoisi; assembly: GCF_009764315.1. Lineage (NCBI taxonomy): Eukaryota > Metazoa > Chordata > Mammalia > Primates > Cercopithecidae > Trachypithecus > Trachypithecus francoisi. The sequence goes on along the minus strand of NW_022681458.1, from coordinate 66,118,740 downwards.
ATGCCTGTAATCCCAACACTTTGGGAGGCCAAGGTGGGCAGATCACTTGAGGTCAAGAGTTCAAGACCAGCTGAGCCAACGTGGTGAAACCCCATCTCTACTAAAAATACAAACATTAGCTAGGTGTGGTGACGCATGCTTGTAATCCCAGCTACTTGGGAGGCTGAAGTGGAAGGACCGCTTAAACCAGGGAAGCCAAGGTTGCAGTGAACTGACATTGTGCCACTGGACTCCAGCCTGGGGAGCAGAGCGAGACTTTGTCTCCAGATAGATAGATAGATAGATAGATAGATAGATAGATAGAGATATTCTTGAAAAATTAGTTCCAGTTATACAAAATGCTTTAGAAATTATAGAAATCTGCTTTATAGGCCAAAAATGTTTTTGTATTTACTAGAAAGTATATACATTGTAGAAAAATTTTAATTGGTTATGAAAGTAGGAGTTTCATTGCAAGTATATATGCCTAATTCATTTTAATCATATGTGAACTTCTACTTTTTGCAAAAGTGAAGGCTTCAAAACAAAAAAAAAGGTTAATATTTCTATGAACCAAAATCCTACTTATGGAAAACGTGGAGGTGGAGGGAATTCTTCCCATATAGTCCTGCCAATTGGAAAACCTAAAATTATTATGACTTATTTAATATCCATGATATTTGTGAATACTTATAAAAAGATTTCCATTCAAAGGTCTAGATGTCATCCTACCTTTACAAAGTAGGTTATAATTCTGGGGGGTTGCAAAAATTGAAGTTAAATTTTTAAAAGTAACATTCTATATTGCAACAAAACCCTTACAAACTATATTATTAAAGAAAAGAACAAAGACAAAAGTCATTGCAAACTCAGAATATCTTTTCCCATGGCAGTCTTGGGAATATTTAATGTAACCACTTAATACAATGAATGTTAAAATTTTATATAATATTTAATGATGTAATAGGAATGACTTCATTAGTAATATGGTAATACAACCTCAAAAATAAAGAATTAACATTATATAGCGATAATTCAATTTTCATTTTTCTTATTTCTAAATTATTGTATTCTATAAGTGTTATTTTAGAAGAAACTTAAAATTTCACAGAAATTGTAACATTTTTCAAAAATAAAACATAAAATGTAAGGATTTTCATAACAGATATTCCAAGAGATTATTATTTGAAAGTGGGAAATATTTACAAAATATTGATGAAATTACTTAAATTTTAAAAGATTAAAAACAATGATATATTTAATCTCAACACATATTTGATATCCTAACAACATATTCCCATAAAATCAAAATGAAATAAAATTATTGCTATCCACTCTAAGGCATATCCCAAATCACCAAATATAAATCTACAGAGAAGCATTCTACATAAGTTTTTGCACACCTCCAACACACTTTTGAACTCACTTGGGTAAATATGGATCTTTCCAACAGCAGCAGCAGTTTCTACAAAGCTATTTACCTTGTCCAGGTCTTGCAGTTACAGCTGCTCCAGCAGATGGCGGCTCACACTCCTGTCAATTATAATAATGTTATTACAGTGACCTATTACAATGTGCAATTTATAATAAAATAGTAGTTATATCACAGTCTTACCTTTGCTTTCTTTGAGTCTGGATCAAACCTTTCAAGTATTAATTTAGCCGTCTTGTAAGTTTCTTTTTCCATGACTTCTTCAAGCTACGAACAAAAATTCCATAAATTGTCACATTTCAAAACACACACTACTTATTTTTATAAGTCCTATTCAAAAAGGTTTAAATATCCTTAACATATCCAAATAGAATGAAAGACTTCCTACATTCGAATAATTAACATCCAGATTTTAAAATGGCTTCTAACCTCTAATATGTTACTTGTACTTAACAGCTTTACTGTGAGGAAATACCAAATATTGCTAATTGTTTACATATAATGAGGAGAATAATTACATGCACCAACTTCAATAATGGAATGTGCAAAAATCTATCAGCCATCATTATTGGAAGTTATTAGACATGACAAGCAAATGACAGGCAATTCCTTAGATTTATTTCCTCATAGCACTTAATGCTATTAATTTAAAGAAGGTCGTTAGCCAAGAGCTTTACAAAATAAAATCTCTGTGCCAATTAACTGCTGTCAGCATCGATTTTAGATTATTTATTAGCAGAAGCAATTAGCTTGCTGCAAATGCAGTGAAAACTCACTAACTGGGAGAACAGCCATGGAATTTGTTCAAATGACTTTAAAAGATAACCCTCACCTCTTTTTTACTTAGACTCAAACAACTTGAGAGGAAAAAACTGAGCACAGAATTTAAGTAAAAATTTTACTGAGTTCTATGTTCACACTAGGGACTATAATTAAATCACTTCATTATTGTAGCATTTTATTTACCATGCACTCAAGTCACTTTATAACTTAATACACGGGTTTAACTTAAAATATAATCGCTAGTAAAGTATCACAAGCAGTTACGGCTAGTTCAACATCAGAAAAAGGTTGAACTTTAGTACAAGACAGTCATAGTTATGACAAATTACCTAATGTGTAGGATAAAATGCTTTTGCAAAAATTGGAAAAGAACCTTTTCTTTCTCAGTGACTACTGATAACCACTTAGATTTATTAAATGTCATATTCATTCCAAAGGACATTTATTTTAAAATGCAACCCAGAGCACATTTACTGAGTTAAAAATATGCTGCCACAATAGCAGTTAACAGATTCCTCATTAAACACTCAATTCAACATTTAAGAAGTAGGTACTTAGTTGAATGATTTATTAGCCTTACCTTGGTTTAATGAAACTAAAATATTTTCCTATTTCAAAATTATGATAAATTCTCAAAATAAGCAAGTTGATTTTTCTGATGTAAAGGAGATGTTTATAGTATCGCTTTAGAGTTAGAAAAAAAAAAAAGAAACTAGGAATGGGGGTAGAAAGAGGGCATAATAAAATACATCCCCAAATCAACGCAATCTACATGGAATATCAAAGAAACAAATCCTTGATCTCTACACAATAGACTTTTGATGTTCTAGCAGTGTCCTGCAGTAAAACTTCAGGCAATGACGAAAACGGTCTATGTCAGCATAATAGTAGCCACTAAGCCCTATGTGATAAATGAGCACTTAAAATGTTGCTTGTGCAACAGGGGAACTGAATTTGTACTTTTGTTTTGTTTCGTTTCGTTTCGTTTTGTCTTAGATGGAGTCTCACTCTGTCACCCAGGCTGGAGTGCAGTGATATGGTTTTGGCTCACTGCAGCCTCCACCTCGCAGGTTCAAGCGATTATCTGCCTCAGCCTCCCAAGTAGCTAGGATTACAGATGCGTGCCACCACACCTGGCTAATTTTTGTATTTTTAGTAGAGATGAGGTTTCGTCATATTGGCCAGGCTGGTCTCGGACTCTTGGCCTCAAGTGATCCACCTGCCTCAGTCTCCCAAAGTGCTGGGATTACAGGTGTGAGCCACCGCACCCAGCCTGTAGTTTTATTTCATTTTAAATAATGTAAATGTAAACAGCCATACTGATTTGGACAGATAACTCTAAAACTACTACTAGGTTTAAAAACATTAAACTATGATCTTTAAAACAACCACCAAAACTCCAAATCAAAATGCTACTTTATCGAATGATTGCATTCCTGGTAGATTATTCAGCAAGTATTCAAGTGTGTCTATGTTTTTATTTATCTTAAATAAAATCATTTTTAAGTACTAAAAGATGCTAATCTATTTCCCATTTTTTACATTTACTTCTAATAAAATATTTTCACATAATAGCTTAATTAACACACATCCATACAACATTTAAGTAATAATATGTTTTAAATACATTGTTCAGTGGAAAGAACATGAACTTGAAACTTCAAGGTGAGAAAAGATCTGGGTTCAATGCACATTTCCATTCTTAGGAAGACTGTTAGCACATCTGTCAGCCTCAGTTGCTCCTCTGCATAGATATTTTAATACTTCATAGCACTACTGTGCAATTTTAAAAATATATAATGTAGCAGAAAGAGTCCACAACAGTGCCTAAAATATTAACATAATTTTCAGTGACACCTCAATTACTCAGAATGGGCCTGAAACAAACTATTTCCAAAAACTCAACATATTAACCTCAAGATTCAGGAAAAAGAAACTAGAATTCTTGAGAATTCTCTAAATCAAGCTTGTCCAACCCTTAGCCACCAGCCACGTGGCCCAAGACAGCTTTGAATGCAGCCCAACACAAATTCGTAAACTTTAAAACACTGTAACATTTTTTTGCAATTTTTTATTTTTGAGCTTATCGGCTATCATTAGTGTTAGTGTAAAGAATGAATCATTTTTCTGTAATACAGTTGTACTAGAAGTTTTAGGGGCTTTTTTATTTTAAAAGATAGAATAATAAATACATGATTATATTAAGAGTCAACATTGTGATGAGACTGTATATTTCTATGACATGTAAAAATTATTTCTACTTGATACAACCATTACATCATAGAAAACATTAAAAGATAAAAGGCAACAAGAGCAAAAAAAGTGCACAAAACTTATTTTGTGCATACTAGCACAAAATAAATGTCAAAAAAAAATTTTTTAAGTTTTGAAAGATAATTCTACAAATATTTCACACTAAAATTATTCTTGAAACAGAATTTTAAAACACACAAATCATTAATTTCCCTAACCAACATTTATTTGTGAAAAATATTCCAGATGTAAGAAAACTTTCTTTCATTTTGCATTGATTTTGCAATTCAGAGTACTCAGGAGCATGTTACACCATATAAACTCATCGTTTTATCATGCTGAAAATATCATCTGGTATCCCTGATTTGGGGTTTGCTGTTGAAATTGATGATGTTTTTACTAATTCAGATGTTATATCATTTTCTGCTTTCATATAAGAGTATTCCACAATAATAGTCACATCTTTCTTCTTTGCATTTTTTTCTGTTACTGTGTAGCCTAAAGTGAATATTCAAACACTGGGAAAAGCCAGAAAATATTACTGGGTAATATAAAAATATAACATTTGAAGCCACTATAAGGTTAAGAACTCTATAGAGAATAAAAGCTAAATTTGCCAATTTAAGGACTTCTTTTGCTTCCAAAACTTATTTCATGGAATATCACGCATAGGATTTGTACAAAGTATACTTTATACATTTATGTAAATTATAGTAGGTATATAAACATTTTTATTTGCAAGAATGACTCACCATTAATAAGAGCGTGCCATAAATGCCCACAAGACTAACTGATTAGATTGTACCACTTCTGTATGATCCTGTACTGTTCCCAGAAATGTCAACATTAACCTGTAACTCAGCATGTCAGAATTTCTTGCTCTTGCCTTCAGCTGACATTAGTGAATTCCTTTGAACTAGTAACATCTGTAGTTGATTGTTAAGCTTTAATTCTCAGGGAACTATAACACTTTTCCTCATGCTCCCAATTTCTCAAGTGATTTTTCTCAGGATTCAGAAAAATACAGATTGCCAAGGAATGCTAGAAATTACCACACAGGACTACTATTCTGAAAAAAGCACAAAATTTTCATGAAGCCATTTAAAGAAGTAATCTTGACTCATGTATTTTGGTAGAGCTTGATTTCTGAACTGTTTTGAAGGAATGCTCATGGATGCAGATTAAAGGGATGCATCCCCAAGGAAACCACTTTTAATAAAATATAAAGTAGTGACCAGCCTGGCCAACATAGTGAAGCCCTGTCTCTACTAAAAATACAAAATTAGTCAGGTGTGGTGGCACATGCCTGTAATCCCAGCTACCTGGGAGGCTGAGGCAGGAGAATCGCTTGAACTCCTGGGAGGTGGAGTTTGCAGTGAGCCGAGATTGTGCCACTGTACTCCAGCCTGGGTGACACAGTAATACCCTGTCTCAAAGAAATAAAAAATAATAGCAGAAATATAATAATAAGATAATTCTGTGTTTGGCAATTTAGGGCCACCAAAATTGTCAATGCAATTTTGATAAATACTTTATAGGACACCTAATAAGGAGCAAACAAATAAAGCGAAGGAATCCTTTCAAAATTAAAGTCCTCTTACTTTTCAGGTACTTAAAGCCCTTAAAACCAGTATCTAATATCATCAATTCACAGAATAATTTTTAACGTTAGTCTTAACCTTCACAATATTGGTTTCTTAATTATTACTTGTTACACACTAGACTAAAATGTATCAAATTGATCATTTGCCCCGATTACATTTTCTAAATACATTTCTATACAACATAATACTATCAGCAGTTATCATTTTCACACTTCAAAAATAAACATTAAAAAATTAGTAGCTCTATGTCAAACACCAACTTCAATTCACTTATTACAGACTACTATATTATCAACATTTAGAGCTCCTTCTGTCTTACTCATGGTCCTCTTTCCAACACATCTGAAAGGATGCATCAACTAGCCCCACAATAGATATCATGTGATCAGAGTTACTGATAGAAAGTGGAAAACTCTGAAGAAAACAATTAATCTCTCTCTCTCCCATCTCTTCTTCAGTACTTTCATGCTGAATTTCTCTTACAACCAATCTTCTTGATTCCCTCTCTTTCTTGGTGTCAAGAAAACCTAGAACTGACATGTGAAGATATTTTGTCCTTTTGTATTCAGCTCTAATAAACAATCTGGGTACCCACCTTTTTACCCTCTCTGCCTCATTTAGGCCTCGAATATGACTCATTTACTTACTTCTCAGCTTCCAATTGATACAGACTCTCAGAATCTCAAAAGTCCTTCTAAACTACTTTTTCCTATCAATCATTTATAACTAGCAAAAACATTCACAATTTCACTTCATCATTAAAATGCTATCTAAAAGCATATTTCTTCCTTGGAGACTTACTAACTTCCAACACATAAACATTAATTATTCAGTTCTTATTAGTTTAATATAAATTAATTTTAAATAAAAGTTAACTTACTATTTTTTTCCTCTGGGATTTTAAATCATCCAATGCTTCATCTAGAAAATAAGATTTCAATTAAAGCTAAATCAAATATTAAGATATTTAGATACAAGAAAACATCATGCCAAATGACACACGGTAGCAAACACAAGAAAACTTTCTCATTTTAGGATGTCTCAAAATTTAACTGATGTGTAGAGACAAAAATTATCTCAATCTTCACTCACATATAGTTCATATTTTTGCCTGTGTTATATATTACAAGCCGTTTAGGGGAGAAATTGACTTTACATAGTATAAAGCACCTTTCTAAATTGAAATATATACACATATTTTTTAATGTGTTAAGAAACATTACTTTCTACTATTTCTTTTTCCTTTCAACACCTCACCCACATTAATTTACAAAATTAGTATCAAATCTCTTTTTATACACTGGTAATAAAAATGTTCTCTTTGTTTATAAGGAAATAAGTATGTATTTTACTTAGTCAAGCCTGAAGATATTAAGCATGACTTTTTAAAAAACCTTGAAAATCTATCTTATTGCATCTGAGAAGGGACATGGAAAAAAAATACGAATAACTTTTCAAAATTAAACATTTCTAAGATTTGCCTGCTTATATAGGTTGGCATGGTGGAACAGAAAGAATCATCTCTAAGGATACCTTTTATGAATGTCAATGTTGGATTTACAAATGTATTTAAGTTTCTAGTTTTTCTCTACAAATATTTAATACAGATTGAAACACTATTCCATATGGAAAGAAGAACTTATGGCTTAAATGTTATCAAATGAAATGTAAATAATTGTTCTTAATAATTAAATTTATAAATAATTACTTCTTCACTGAAATTCTAGGTAACAAATACCTGAATACCCAACTCAAAGTACACCATTTATGTAAAAATTCAAAGAAACACAAACATATAAAAAGATGATTTTACTATAAAAAAATTTTTCAAAATAGATTAAGCAGTCTTTAATGTGCTAACTTATTACTAAAAGGGGGAGAAATCTGCTAACATCTTCAAAGAGAATAGTAATTTTTTGTTAGATAAGACCGAGTCAAACATCTGTACTTTAATCCAAGGGTCAGCAAACTTATTCTGTAAAGGAAAAAGTAAGTATTTTGGGCTTTATGGACCAAAAAGCAAAATCGAGTACGTACTTTTTGATTTTTGAGACAGGGTATTGCTCTGTCACCCAGGCTAGAGTGCAGTGGCATGATCTCAGCTCACTGCAGCCTTTGCCTCCAGAGTCCAAGCAATTCTCATGCCTCAGCCTCCCAAGCTGGAATTAAAGGTGTGTACCACCACACCAAGCTAATTTTTGAATTTTTAGTACAGACAGGGTTTCTCCATGTTGGCCAGGCTGGTCTTGAATTCCTGAACTCAGGTGATCCACCTGCCTTGGCCTCCCAAAGTGCTGGATTACAGCATGAGCCACTGCACCCAGCCTAAGAAATACGAAAGAAATACAAAATTTCCACAAACTTTATTGACTAAATTCAAATACAGGTTGAGTATCTCTTTTCTGAAATGCTTGGTGCTAGATGTGTTTCAGATTTCAATTTTTTTTTAGTTTTGGAATATCTGCAGAATACACCCCAGCTGAGCATCCCAAATCCAAAAATCCAAAATCCAAAATCCTCCAAGGACCATTTCCTTTGAGTATCATGTTGGCATTCAAAAAATTTTGGATTTAGGAGCGTTTCAGATTTTGAATTTTCAGATTTGGGATATTCAACCTATATAACAATTGAGTTCAATTTTTTGTAATATAAGTCTACCAGTGAAAAGAATGGAATACTTTTGGGGGTGGATAACATTTCACTTAATTGAGGTTCAAAGCTAAGTGTTCTCTATCATCAAAACTGATTGCAAATGATAATCCATTAATGCTGATCTGTAATGAGATTTTACATATCTGATTTTTTAAAATATCTTTTCACACAGGTAGTTACTGCCAAATACTGATACCAATCCACAAGCATATGATTTTAATTGAGCATATTCACTAGTTTGGAAGGCATTTACAAAATTCTATTAGATTCTTCTTTTGGCATTTGCCTTTTAGAGTATTATTATATTGGAAGTTAATCACCTCCAAAGACTGAAGCTCTTCAATTATACAATGAAATGGATTTAGAAACATGAAAATTTCCTTTGCACTTGCCTTGAGGTCTGAAAAATTCTACTGGAACTATAATTTCAGCTTGGATAATGCATCTGCCGCAAATTTGTGTGAGAATGGCAATCCTGTTTCTTGTTTTCATTTTTATAGCATTTTTGAAAAAATTACTTGTCATTACAATGTTGTTTTCTAAATGACTTTACCACATTACAGGTTTTGCATATATACATTGTTTTGCCTTGCAATCTTAGGTTGCAATAATTAAGAACCATTATCAAGGCTGTAGCAAAAGCTAATTTCCAAAGCCAGTCAGTATTCAAACACAGTGGCTGAAGTTGGTTCTTCTCATCTGGAAGTATTTCAATCTAGGTTTTGAGTTCAAAATATGACAATAAAACTTTACCACTGCTAAGCCATCAAACTGCTGTGAGGCAAGTCAAGATAGCTTCTATTCATAATTAAAATTCACATAACTAACAATGGTTAAGTCCTTGAGACGAATGATGGTCCCTTTGGCACTACACACTAACAAATTCAAATATCTTCTGCAAAGTACCTGTTGTTGAATAATACAATGAATAATCATAGAATTTAAACACCTTACAGTTTCAAAAATTTTGTACAATTTGTACAACTAAGTCTTTTTCTGCTACATACATATTTTTACCACCAGTAGTTACAGTACATCTTAGCAGATTCCACTTCAGGTTGTAGGAAATCGCTGTTTTCTAAACTTCACTGAAAATATTCTCACCTAAAGTTGTTCTACAAAGACTTTTTATAGAGACTAATTCTTCAGTCACTTCAAGCTCAGCATTGACAACTCAAACTACAATTGAGTGGTATTGATAGCATCTGTCAACTCAACCACAGCCAAGGAAGATCACTTGAAATAATTTGCCTTGTTCTTTAATTGACTACTCATGTTTGTTTTTCTGAATTTTCTCAATTCTTTAGGCAACTGTTCTCGCTGAAACGTTATTAGTCTTAAGTATATTTTCTCTGAACACATTTCTTCTGCTGCAGCAATCAAACACAATTTAATTAACTCATCATTGGTAAATAGCCTCCCTTTCTTCACGAACAAGCCACTCAGAAACTTTCTTTGGCTGAAGCTCCATTTTTCCCTTTCAGTTTCATGAAGCAATTCTGCAATAATATATTCCATTTTAAATTTTCTAATTTTTATGACCATTGCTTTCTGTGAGTTGGGAATATGATGATGAGTAGTTAGTATTGTAATGTCAAATACATATTGTACTCTTTTAGCACAGCTATAACATCATTGCATAAAAAATACAATGCTTTGCATTTTGATAACAAAATAGTCCACATTCCATTATGTACTAAAAGTGCAACATTCAAAGTCCACTTTTCTTTTCCGGTTTTTACATGATGGGTATGCATGGGTAATAAAAATAAAAAAAATTGTCACAGTACAACAATACACGACACTTAAAAACTGCCGTCAAGTTATAATTGCATCAGTTGAAAAACAATGTGAAATAATGAAATGATTAGTCCTACAAGTGCCTGAAGTGATGAGAGCACCACATACAGTCGGTCACAGGTACTCAATTCTGCCATTGTAGGATGAACACAGTTAAAGACAGCATGACTCTGTTCCAATAAAAACTGAAATTTGAATTTCATATACATTTTACATGTCAAAATATTCATTTTAATATTGTAATAATTTAAAAATATAAGAGCCAATCATGAGCTGTACAAAGCAGTCGGCAGGACTTGGCCTACAGGCTGCAGCCACCAATCCCTGCTTTAATTTATATAGGGTCCAACTTGTAAAACAAAACAACTAAAAATAATCGAGAATAAAAAACAAGGACAGGACCAATAGCTTCAGGCTTAAAAAAATACTATGTGACTGCAAGACAATCTTTTACAAAGTCGATTTTAAACATACATGTAATACCTATTCAAATGAATTAGTACACTTAAAAACAGAAAGAACCTCTGAAATATATTTTAAAGCAAAAAGAAAATCCTTTTAATAACCAAGTCCGGATCTGCCTATTTATTACATAAGTTAAAAATATTCATACATTTGATTTCCTTAAAGAAGTGTTCCAAAGGACTCTTGAAAAGGGTTTCTTATATTTCTTTTACTATCTTGCTATTCCTTGCAGTCAGAAAGCATATTTGCTTTAAACTTCTTCCTATTTTTCCACCATCTGCTATATTACTAAATATCACCAAAAACAATACCAGAAGCTTAAATTCCTTAATCTGATAAAAAGCATTAACTTTTTTTTTTTTTTTTTTTTTTTTTGAGACGGAGTCTCGCTCTGTTGCCCGGGCTGGAGTGCAGTGGCCGGATCTCAGCTCACTGCAAGCTCTGCCTTCCGGGTTTATGCCATTCTCCTGCCTCAGCCTCCCGAGTAGCTGAGACTACAGGCACCCGCCACCTCGCCCAGCTAGTTTTTTATATTTTTTAGTAGAGACAGGGTTTCACCATGTTAGCCAGGATGGTCTCGATCTCCTGACCTCGTGATCCACCCGTCTCGGCCTCCCAAAGTGCTGGGATTACAGGCTTGAGCCACCGCGCCCGGCCAGCATTAACATTTTTAAAACTACAGCAAACATCATACTTAATGGCAAAATATTAGAAACTTTTCTATTAAAATCAGGAACTAGACAAGGACTCCTGCTATTCCCACTTCAAATGAATACTGTACTGAGTCCTAACTCATTTAAGAAAAATAAAATAAGAATCAGAAAAGAAGAATCAGTGCCATCAGCTCATGTTTATATAACACTTTGCAATTTTTATATGCTTTCATATGTAGTAACATTTACTACTTTTAACTGTCCTACCAAAATAAATATTTCTGTTTTCATTTTATTTTTTTCTGGGTACATAGTTGCCATATATATTTATTGGGTGCATGAGATGTTTTGATATAGGCATACAATGTGAAATAAGCACATCATGAAGAATGCAGTATCCTTCCCCTCAAGCAGTTATCCACTGAATTGTAAACAATCCAATTATACTCTTTATTTTAAAATGCACAGTTATTATTGACTATAGTCATCCTATTGTGCTATCAAATACTAGGTCTTACTCATTTTTTCTGTTCTCATTTTATAAATTAAGAAACTGTAAGGTTCAGCTGGGCACAGTAGCTCATGCCTGTAATCCCAGCACTTTGGGAGGCTGAGGCAGGTGGATCACTTGAGGCTGGAAATTCGAGACCAACTTGGCCAAAATGGTGAAACCCTGTCTCTACTAAAAATACAAAAAAATTAGGTGGGCATGGTGGTGGGTGCCTGTAATCCCAGCTACTTAGGAGACTACGGCAGGAGAATTGCTTTAACCCAAGAGATGGAGGTTGCAGTGAGCTAAGATCATGCCACTGCCCTCCAGCCTGGGAAACGGAGTGAGATTCCGTCTCAAAAAAAAAAAAAAGAAAGAAAGAAAGAAAGAAACTGTAAGGTTCAGGGAACTTGTTTGTACTACAAAAAGATGGCCAGTGTGGCTGGAGCAAAAGTGAACAAAGGAGAGTGAAAGATGAGGTTGGAGAAATAGGAATAAGCTAGAAAGTCAGGATACGGATTCAGATTTCATTCTGGTTGCAATGGGAAGCTATTAGAGAATTTTAAGCAAAAGACACACAAGATCTGATTTATACCTTAAAAACAGACTAGTGAAGAAGCAATTCTGCAAGCAAGAGATGATAATGAATTAAAACTGTAGTAGTAAAGAAGGTGAGAACTGGTCAGACTCAAGATCATTTTGGATGTAACGACTATATGACTTGCTGGTAATGTTAATGAATATGAAAGAAGCATCAAAACTAGCTCCCAGGTTTTTGGTCTCGTGATGGTTAATTTATGTGTTAACTTTATTAGGCCACACAAGGTATCCAGATAATTGGTCAAACATTATTCTGGGTGTCTGTGAGGTTGCTTTGGGGTAAGATTAGCATTTCAATCAGTAGACTGAGTAAAGCAGATTGCTCTCCCTAATGAAGTGGCCCTCAGCCAATCAGCTGAAGGCCTGAATAGAACAAAAAGTTTATTCCTCCCTCCAGAGAGTGAGAACACCCCATGCCTGACTCCCTGGAGCTAGGACCTCTATCTTTTCCTGCCTTCAGACTCAAACTGAAACATCAGCTCCTTCTGGGTCTTGAACCTGCTAGCTTTCAGACAAGAACTTACACTTACTGGCTCTCTTGGTTCTCAGGCCTTCGGACATAGATTGGAATTAAACCATTAGCCCTCCTGGGTCTCCAGCTTGCTAACTGCAGATCTTGGGACTTCTCAGTCTCCATAATTGCTTGAGCCAATTCCTCATATTTCCTATTGGTTCTATTTCTCTGGAGAACCCTAACTAATACAAGTTTTAACTAGTAGTCATATAGGGTAAGCATTTACTGAGATGGAGAAGACAAAGGGAAGAGCAGATGTGAACAAGTGGGAATAAAGGGGAGGAGCAATATTAATTCTCTTTTGGCCATGTTACTTATGAGATGCCTACTAAACTCCTAAGTGGAAATGTCAATTACACAGTTAAGTATACAAGTCTATAGCTGAAGGGAAGAGTATGGACTAAGGACTTAGATTTGGGAATCATTAACAAATAGGCAATATTTAAATCTGTGGAAGTGAATAAAATCACCTAGAGATGTACTGTCCAATGTATAAATAATAGCCAGGAGCCACATGGGGCTATTTAAATTTAAGCTATTTAAAATCCAGTACTTCATTTACACTAGCCTCATTTCAAGTGCTCAACAGTCACAAATGGCTAGCAGATACCATATTGAACAGTAGATACAGATTATTCTCATCATCATAGAAGGTTCTATCAGACAGCGCAGACTCAAACAAGTTACTGGAAAAAAAAGAAAGCCAAAGACAGAATTCTAGTAGAAGAGGTAAGGCAAATAAAACTAAAAAGAAACTACCAGTGAAGTGTTGTCAATGAAGCTTAAAGATAAAAAGTTTTCAGAAAAAGGGTGAATAACTTAATTAATTCATATACTATTAAGAGATCAAGCTGGATAAGAAAAGGAAGCTGATTACTGGCTTTGACAAGACATAGATAATGAGTGACCTTGAAATGAGCCACTGCAGTAAAAATGGTGGAAACAAAACCTAAACAAATTATGTTGAGAAGGAATAGGTGGGGGAAAAGAAGAGATACCAACTATAAACAATTTTTTAAAAATTTTTGTTTTGAACAAGAAAGAGAAATGGGTGGTAGCTTAAAGGAAATGTAGGGTCAGGAGAGGTTTTCCTCCCCCCGAAATAGTCATACTGAGGCAGAATTATATGCCAATAGGAATAATAAAATAGAAAATGATGCAAAAGAGATGATAACTACAGGAGATAACTATAAGAGCAAAGCTCTAGAGATGGCCAGAGTATTTAGAATCCAGAGCTTAAATGATGGTTAGCCATAGATGAGATCAAGGCCAGTCTTACAAAATATAATGAAGGTTGAGACCCTACTGAGTACAGATAGAGCTAACTTTACATACATTCAGCCCTCCATATGGATGAGTTCAGCACTCATGGAATTAAATCAACCATGGATCAAAAATATTCAGAAAAAAATTTTAAAAACATACAATAAAAATACAATATAGCAACTATTTATATAGCATTTACATTGTATTAGAGATTACAAGTAATCTACAAATGATTTAAAGTATGCAGGAGGACGTGTAAGTTACATCCAAATTCTACACCATTTTTATTCTTGGGGGTATTGGCCCCAATCCCTCACAGATACTGAAGGACAACTTCACTTGGTGGTATAGGTAGCTCTCATCTGTTTACATCTATTTTCTGTATAAAGTAAGACTATAGGTTAAGAGTGACCAGGTAGATGTTGCAGGGTTTGTGTGTTTGGGACTTTTGGTTTTTTTATTTGGTCGGTTGGTTGGTTGGTTGGTTTCAGTTTGGTTAGATTTGATTGTTGGTTTTTGGTAGGAGGCAGGTATTAGTGATTTGAGGAGAAATACAGTAATAAACATCACGCTGACAGAGAAAACAGTGAATTTACTGGGGAACTCTAATAGGACCATAAGGCAGTTTTAAGTACATATTTGATATCTGCAATCATAGATTTAAAATAAGTTTGGTCAGGTGAGCATGTTGTATGATTTTCCTCTAATAAGTTTAGCTGCTTGGATGAGATTAAACCTGCAAATGTATTTAATCAGAATACTGTTTTGCCAGTCATTGATTAGGCATATAATTGTATTTAAAGAGGGTAGCTTTTGACAGATAAGTAGGATGATAAGGAGGAGCAAAAGGGTCAAGAGTGTCAGCAAGGAAATAGTCATTGGGGTAGATTATAGGACCTAATGTGAGCAGAAGAGAAGAGAGGTTGTGAGTGAGGAGGGCAATTTGAAAATCATACATTAATATTTGTACAAACTTTATTTGGATCCTTAGTCAAACAAATAAAAATTTTTTAAAAGCAAATGATACTTATGAGATAACTGAAAAGTTAATGTTTTATATTTAATATTTTATGATATTAAGAATTCTTTTCTAGGTATGAAAATGGAGAGATACATTTGGGATACACTTCAAAATAATATATGGGGTGAAAAAATGGGTCGAGGTAAAAATGAAATAAGACTCTGTAACAAACTAAGTTTTCCATAAAGATTAATTTAACAAATATAAATTCTCTTTATTTAAAAATGTTTGTTTTGGTTGGGCACCGTTGCTCGAGCCTGTAATCCTAGCATTTTGGGAGGCCGAGGCAGGTGGATTGCCTGAGCTCAGGAGTTCCAGACCAGCCTGGGCAACATGGCAAAACCCTGTCTCTATAAAAATACAAAACATTAGCTGGAAGTGGTGGCATACATCTGTAATTCCAGCTACTCTGGAGGCTGAGGCATGAGAATCGCTTGACCCGGGAGGCGGAGATTGCAATGAGCCAAGATCATCCCTTTGCACTCCAGCCTGAGCGACAGGCTCTTCCTATCCCCGACTCTGTCTCAAAAAAAAAAAAAAAAAAAGTTTGTTTTATGTAAAAAAAATCTAAATGAACAAGATAGAAATAACACGAATTAAAAACAGAACCATCTTGATCATTTATAACCTTCGTCATGCTTTATAATAAACAACTATTCAATACTTACCACATTATCATTCCAAGATCATATTTTACAACCTGTCTTACCAGCACACTCTAAGGTATTTTTAAAAACATTTATTAAAAATTGGAATTAAACTTACTATTTCTTTCTGTTCTCTTGGAAAAGAAGAAAATAAGTACTGTTCTTATGCTCCAGATGCTAAAGGGGAAGCAAAATTCCAAAACAAAACATATCATTAGAAAAAGCGAATTAGAAGCCATGTAAAATGAAAACATATATTTCCAATTAGAGTTAGGTACATTGTTTCCCTTTATATATAGAAAACTAAAAAGCATTTATTTCTGCCAGAGAACATCAGAACCTGTGCTTTCAAAGGAGGAGTTCTCAACCTAAAGTCCACAGACCTTCTGATGATCCCCTTAAATTGCAAAATTACCTCTGTGTGCATAAGTGCATTTCTCTGGAAAGATCAGTGCTTTCATCAGTCTGAAAGGAATCTATGCACCCCTCAAAAGATTGAGAATATTAGAATCCCTTACTAAGTAAGCATCAATTCCAAAAACTTAATTTGTCTATTCCCACACATTAAGGAAAAATGCTTTTACAAATGTAAGAGCATTACACAAATATAAGTTGCGACTCCTTCCCTATTATTTAACAATAGAGGGACGGTCTCTACTCTAAGAGATTAAGCCAGCTGGCGGAAAAATAAACAAAAACCTTACCTTCAAATAAATACTTGATAAGTAAAATTAGCTAAATATCTCCTTCCAAAGATTTTATAAGGATAATTCTTTAGGCCTTGCATTAGTAAGACATCAAATGAATTGAAAGAATTAAAAGAAACTAAATGAATAATCCTCATCACAAACTTGTCAGGGTCATCTCCTAAATTCAATGTAAACGTAGCAAAATACCTCTTCTCCATAGAACTTGGCAGAAATAAGTACATAAGGCTGGGCACAGTGGCTCATGCCTGTAATCCCAGCACTTTGGGAGGCCGAGGCAGGTGGATCTCCTGAGGTCAGGAGTTTGAGACCAGCCTGGCTAACATGGTGAAAACCCTTCTCTACTGAACATACAAAAACTAGCCAGGCGTGATGGCACATGCCTGTAGTCCCAGTTACTTGGGAGGCTGAGGCAGGAGAATCGCTTGAACCCAGGAGGCAGAGGTTGCAGTGAGCCAAGATCATGCCACTGCACTCCAGCCTGGGCGGCAGAGTAAGACTGCCTCAAAAAAAAAAAAAAGGAAAAAAAAGAAAAAAGTATATAAAACATTATTCATCATTTTAAAACATACATTGTATCTCTTGTAAAAAAAAAAAATCGATTGTACTGGAAATACATTCAGAATGTAAGTACAAAAATTAGTTCTTCACTCTGAAATACAGCATTACTATTTTGGGGAGTCAATCTGAAAGTAGTCACCAGTGATCCCTGTCCTTTGGTATTCACACCGTTGTGTAGTCCTCTCTCACCAATGTTGGTCTGCGCGACCAACAGCATGGCAGAAGTGATAGTGTATCACTTCAAGATTAAGTTATAAAGGACTGCAGCTTCCATTTTGGGCCTACTCTTTCACTTGTCTTTCTCTCTCCTGGATTACCAGCTCTATGAGAAGACAGCTGTCATGATATGAGAACAGTCAAAGAAGTCTAGGAAAAGTTCCACGCAGTGAGGAAGAAACGGCTGTGGTAAACACTCAGCAAAGAACTGATACCTGCTAACAGCTGCCTGTGTGAATTCAGAAGTAGATTAGGGAAAAATCAGCCAACGTGAGTAAGACCACACCAGATATCTTGAGATTTGAATTCAGAACCCATTTTGGTGATGGCAAGACAATTAGCTTTGGCATGATTTATAAATTCCTGGATTATACAAAGAAAAAGGAAACTAAACATAAGCTTGCCAAAAAACAGCCTATATGGAAAGAAAAAGACCTCAAGGGAAAAGCAAAAGGAACACAAGAACAGAATGAAGAAAGTCAGGGGGATTGCAAATGCCATTGCTGATGATAGCAAAAAGAAATAAAATGTCTAGCAGTGAGCTGGAGATTTGATAACAGCAGAGGGAGTAAAGATCTACAATGACTTTATCTACAGTGATGGGGTGGATTTAGTTAAGCCTTGAGATGACTGTGGCCCCTACCAACAGCTTAACTGCAATTTACCTAAGAACAAAAAATCCTGAGACAGAACTACCCAGCTAAACTGCTTTTAACATTCCTGCTCCTCAAGAGCTGAGACATAATAAACATTTGTTGTTTTAAGCTACTAAGTTTTTGGGCAATTTGTTACACAGGAATAGATAATACACTTTTTTTAATATTGTGATGACTTATTTTTGTGACATGAAAACACCAAATAACTAGCACCAGATTCCTACATGGCACTTGGACAATTACCTAAAAGTACAAAAAACACCAGGCTTTGTCCTTACCAAGAGAAGGGAGATAAGAGAATATAGGTTAAGCATAATGCCCATAACCTTCAAGGATCCCACAATAATAGAAAAGTCTCATATTGCTTCTCCAGCGCAAACTCACTGAAATAGTAGCAGGCTGGAAGAGAAGACTTTTAAAAAGCATTCAGAGAAAGAAAACAGGTGGAAAAAAAGATGGAATTGCAGAGATAGTGGCTAGAATTCTGTAGGAAATGTATAAATTTTCTTAAATGAATACTTTTCAAAAAGCATATATAATTGCCAGTGTGAATACTACAAAAATTGAAATATACTCTCTTCAAAATAAAACTCACTAAATCCTCTCTGTGGACAATAAACTCTTCCTCTGGTTTTTATCAGAATTCCTCCTGGATAACATGAGCTATCAAACAACAGACATTTCCATATGTCAAGTCTTCAAGACTTGAAAAGGTAAAACACATAGAATTTATTATTCTTTAGGGCTAAATTAAATGAAGTTCTTTGGTATTTTTTGTTATTTTTGTAGAGACAGGATCTCACCATGTTGCCCAGACTGGTCTTGAACTCCTGGCCTCAAGTGATCCTCCTGCCTCAGCCTCCCAAACCTCTGGGATTATAGGCATAAAACATCATGCCTAGCCCTTTTCTATTTTTAAATAAAATTTAGAAAAAGAACTAAAGTACTTCAGGATTCTGTTTTAGTTATCCCAACAAAGGTTTTGCTCTCCCAATAATTAAAAATAACTTATTAAAATATAGCAACATACTTTGTGAAGATATTGAAGATATTAAGGATACTATTACTAACCTCTAGTTAGAGAATAGTGGCATAAGCTCCACTTCCCCCTTCTCTTCTTAAAAATAATCCAAACAAGGAGAACAAAAATAAAAATGCAAACTCCTTCTCTGGTAAAACAGAGATATAACTAAAACTCAACCATCAGATTATGTGGAGGCACTCTCAAAAGCAATGGAGATTATTACACAGGGGCTCCAAAAAGTGGAAGCAAAACAAGAAAACTGCCTATTTCACAAAGAGGTAACAAGGTAAACTTTTCCAAGTGTAAAACTTAAAATCCACGTTTGTAACAATGAGAACAAGATGCACAGCTACAGGCAGAAGCTCCTCAGTTTGGTTCCAATAAAAAAAGAGAGAAGGCAGAAATTAAAAAGAAATTATTCAGAAGTGCACTATTTACAAAGAATGTTCTGTTCCTACGGCAAGGGGGTTGGGGGGAAGTTTTGTATTGTGAAAGAAATACAATTGCCTAGCCCCACTGGCTGGGAAAAGATAACAGCTAAACAAATTCACACACAAAATCCTGAATCATAAGGAAAATTCTAGTTAGCCTGGAACACAGGAAGATATGCCTTCATACCAACACAACCTATAAATAACTGACCCAAAGTAAATGTACCACATAGTACATAGTGAAAGGTTTTACTTAATTATAAAAACCAAAAGCAAAAAAAAATGGTTTCAAAACAGACCAACTTCTTTCATATCAACAAATATAAAGTGGGCTAAACTCACTAATGTAAAAGAAAAAGACCTCCACACTGTATCACCAGACAAAACCCAACTCTATAATGTAAATGGATGCATCTAAAACTAAGAGTCTTTGAAGGCTGAAAATAAAACCATAGACAAAGGTATAGCAGGCAAATGCAAACAAAACAAGGATTGTGATCTTAAAACCCCAATGGTCAAATTTTTTTAAAAAACCTTTAAACTAGGCCGGGCGCGGTGGCTCAAGCCTGTAATCCCAGCACTTTGGGAGGCCGAGACGGGCGGATCACGAGGTCAGGAGATCAAGACCATCCTGCCTAACACGGTGAAACCCCGTCTCTACTAAAAATACAAAAACTAGCCGGGCGAGGTGGCGGGCGCCTGTAGTCCCAGCTACTCGGGAGGCTGAGGCAGGAGAATGGCGTAAACCCGGGAGGCTGAGCTTGCAGTGAGCTGAGATCCGGCCACTGCACTCCAGCCCAGGCGACAGAGCGAGACTCCGCCTCAAAAAAAAAAAAAAAAAAAAACCTTTAAACTAAAAAAAAGGTCACATTATAAAGTTTAAAAAAAAAAATGGCATTCCTTTCCAAAAAATGTTGCTAGAGCAACTGAGCACATCCACAGGCAAAAACAAAAAAAAAAAATTAAGCCACCTCGACCTGAACCTTGATTAACTCAAAATGGATTATGAACTTAAATGTAAAAAAAAAAAAAAAAAAAAAAAAATTAAGGCATAGAAAAAAACATAAGAGAAAACCTTCACAACCTGTAGCAAGGTAAAGTGGTCTCAGAATTGACAAGAAAAACACAATTAACAAAGGGAAAAACTGATAACTTGAACCTCATCAAAATTAAAAACTTTTGCTCTGCAGAAGACCCTGTTGGGAGAATGAAAAGACAATCTAAAGACTAGGGGGAAAAAAGCTGTAAACCATACATATCCAACATAAAACTTTTTTTTGTTTGGTTTTTTTGTTTTGTTTGAGACGGAGTGTAGCTCTGTTGCCCAGGCTGGAGTGCAGTGGGGTGCGATCTCGATTCACTGAAACCTCCGCCTCCTGGGTTCAAGTGATTCTCCTGCCTCAGCCTCCTGAGTGGCTGGGATTACAGGCACGCGCCACTATGCACTGGCTAATTTTTGTATTTTTTGTAGAGACGAGGTTTCACATGTTGGTCAGGCTGGTCTTGAACTCCTGACTTCGTGATCCACCGGCCTCAGCCTCCCAAAGTGCTGGGATGACAGGTGTGAGCCACTGCGCCCAGACAGAACTTTTATCTATAATATATAAAGAATTCTCAAAATTCAAGAGTAACAAAAACAAATAATCCAATTAGAAAATTGGACAAAAGTCATGAATAAACATTTTGCTGAAAAAGATACATATTAAGGGCAAATAAGCACATGAAACATCCTCAGCCATTAGGAAAATAAAAATTAAAACCACAATGAGATATTGCTACATACCTATCAGAACAGTCAAAACAGAAAATAGTGATTAACACCAAATGCTGGTAAGGATGTAGAGAAACTAGATCACTCATACCCACCTAGTGGCAATGTAAAATGGTATATTTACTCTGAAAAAAAGTTTAGCAATTTCTTATAAAACTAACATGTACTTACTATATGCTCCAGCATTTGCACCCTTGGGCACACACCCCAGAGAAATGACTTATGTTCATATAAAAACCTGTACAAAATAGTCATTGCAGGCTTATTTGTAATAGCAAGAACTGGAAATAATGCAAATGGTCTTCAGCAGGTGAATGGTTAAACTATGGTACATTAATACCACGGAATACTACTCAGAGAAAGAAAGGAACTATTGATACACTGAACAACTTGGATGAATCTCAAGAACATACTGAGCAAAAAACGCCAATTTCAAAAGGTTACATACTATGTGATTCCATTTTCTAACATTCTTGAAATAACAAATTTGTGGAGATAGAAAACAGATTAATGGACGGCAGGGGTTAGGAATGGGGAAAGTGGAGGAAGACATGTATGGCTATAAAGGAGTAGCAAAAAGGAGCCTTGTGGTGACGGGAACAGTTCTGGATCTGAATTGTGGGGTGGTTACACAAAGCTACAGGTGATAAAATTGCATAGAAATATAAAACCCACTCAAAGGAATTTATATAAAACTGATGAAATCTGAATAGGCTCCGTGGATTGAAGCAATGTCAATTTCCTGGGTGTGAAAGTTTACTACAGTAGTTCTCCCTTAATCTCAGTGATATGTTCCAAGATCCCCAGTGGATGCCTGAAACCATGAACAGTACCAAACCCAACATATACGAAGTTTTTTTCTATACATACATATCATGTAGGTATAGGGATTTAATTTATAAATTAGGCAAAGTAAGAGATTAACAAAAATAACCAATAATAAAATAGAACAAGTATAACTATACTGCAATAAAAGTTATATGAATGTAGTCTCTCTCGAAAAACTAATATTTTCAGACTGCAACTGACCACAGTTAACTGAAACTGCAGAGGGCAAAATTGTGGATGAAGGAAAAACTACTGTATAGATGTCACTATTGGGGTAAGCTAGGTGAGGGTACCTGCAACCTGCCTGTACATTTTTTTCTGCAACTTCCTGTAAACCTATAATATTTTCAAAAATAAAAATTCTTTTTAAAGGATGTGTTTACAATGAAGATACAACAGAAATACTCATGCAAAAAGCAAAGCATCAACATTCATAAAACAAAACTAAAAGAAATACAGGGAAAAGTAGAAATACATTTTTATTAGGATATAGAAGATCTATACAGCATAAGGTAGTTCTCATTGCTAATATTAAACTCTGTGTAACTGAAAAAAGAGAATATATCTTCAAATGTTCATGAAACACTTAAAAAATTGACCAAATAACATTCCACCAAAAAACTCAATAAATTTAAATCAGAAATATTTAACATTCTCTGAAAGCAATACAATAAAACTAGAAATTGTAACTAAGACAATAAAAATATAAATATATATTTGCCATCCATAAATAACTCACAGATTATAACTCCTTCTAAAAAAATCCTATCTTGTAAATAACCAAAATAAATCACTATATATCAAGACCCATGGCATAAAACTAAAGCAGTGGTCAGAAAGTATCATAGTTTCAAATACATGTACAGTGCTATTATTTCAACAAATAAAGAATGAAAATAAAGAAAAGTTTTTGGATGCTTTTATAAAATGATCACAATACCGAAAGCAGAAATTTTTCCTGGAATTCAAGAATGATTCAATGTTTAATATAATCCCTTCGTATCAAGAGAAGATGAAAAGTCATATGGAATCTTCACAGATAATGAATTGTATTTAACAACATTCAACAACCTTTCTTGATTTAAAAAAAAAAAAAAAACTAAATACAGTAAGAATAGGTAGAAAATTCCTTAACATGATCAAATGTATCTGTCTCAATCCAAAAGTCAGAATAATGCCCAATGGTGAAACATCAGAAGAATTCCCAAAAAACACATCAAGTATGTCCACTATTTTCTCTACAACTTAACACTGTCCTGTTACGCTAACATAATTAGCCAAGAGAAAAAAAAATCAAAAATATCTAACAAGAAAAAATATCAAATGAAAAAAACAAAAGGAGGTGGTAAAATTATTGCTATTTACAGATTATATGACTGCATACTTGGAAACTCTCAAAGAATCAACCAAAAAAATTATTAGAAACAATAAGACTATTATTGCAGTTGAATATAAAATTGGTATAGAAAATCACTACATTCATATATACAATCAGGTGAGAAATAAAAAATCTTTGACTCACATTTATCGAAGCATTTGTTCTTTTCTGAATGAAATTAATGCTACTTGGAACATTACTACAGCATGTATTTTTGTTCAATAATATCTAATGACTTGAACTAAAAAAATATGTGTCCTAGCAGCAAATACTTGGAACTTCAATATAATAGAATCACACAGAGGACAGCTTCAACATTTTAAAACCTCAATATTCAGTGTTTCACTGTACTCAAACTAAAAATGCTAAAAGTTGAAATACAGCAGAATATCTCAATTCAATCAATATAACTAAACCTTCCTTACTTTGGGTAAAGAATTAACATTCTATAAACCTGGTGGTTTTTCACCAACCTTCATATTATATAACATTATTTTGTTACCTCTTTCGCCCTTTCTGCCAAACTTGTGTTCTTTTTCAAACAACCATATCATAAGCCCTATCCAATTTATAAAAATGTTTTTAGATGAGATTTAGCAATATATAAATCTAACGATGAGCTGGGCATGGTGGCTCATGCCTGTAATACCAACACTTTGTGAGGCCGAGACAGGCAGATCACTTGAGGCCAAGAGTTCAAGACCAACCTGGTCAACATGCTGACACCCCATCTCTACTAAAACAAACAAACAAACAAACACACAAAAATTAGACAGGAATGTAGTGAATGCCTATAATTCCCACTACTTAGGAGGCTGAGGCATGAGAGCTTGAGCCTGGGAGGCAGAGGATGTAGTGAGTCAAGATTTTGCCATTTCACTCCAGCCTGGGCAACAGAGTAAAACTCTGTCTCAAAACAAAAAAAAAAAAAAAAAAACAAAAGCTAAAGTTGAATTGATATACAGGTCTTAATATTTATAATTATGTCGACTTCTTTGTCAGCTTATTTAACCACCAAAGACTTCAGCAAAAATTACCTTCCTGTTTAGGGAAAATAGTAACAATGATTTATTTTGGTGTAAAAAGTAAGAATCGAGTACTTCTTGCTTTTGTTTTTTTTGGGCATATAACTCAACACCATTTTTCCTTACAAATGTCTTCTTTATTATATATAAAAGCCGTATCTAAAAATTCCTTTTGAGGTTATTTCTGGGCCTGTCGCCCAGGTTGGAGTGCAGTGGCTCGACCTGGGCTCACAGTAAGCTCTCCCTCCCGGGGTTCATGCCATCCTCCTGCCTCAGCCTCCCGAGTAGCTGGGACTAAGGAGCCCACCACCATACTGGGCTAATTTTTTATATTTTTAGTAGAGACGGGGTTTTACCGTGTTAGCCAGGATGGTCCCGATCTCCTAACCTCGTGATCTACCCACCTCAGCCTCCCAAAGTGCTGAGATTATAGGCGTGAGCCACCCCGCCTGGCTAAAAGACACTTGTATTCTTATTAGTGTATCATGAAACAAATATTTAACTTTCTTCAAAAGGTTACAAATTATGTTTGTCAACCTAGCTAGATTGAGGAAATACCTAACATGTGCTACTTGTGGGTAGAGACAGGAGGCATGAAAATTATATAAGAACAAATCCCTATCCTTAAATGGCTTTCAATTTAAGTGGAGATACAAGAAGAGAAATAGGAATATGACTACCTTCCTCAATTCCCTTGCTTAAATTTCTTCCCCAACAACCCCATTTTGAGAGGCAAAAACAAACCAAATAAGAAAGTTATGGCTAACTCCTTTGGGAAAGTCAATATCTCATGATGATGATCAGTCTCTAAAACTACAGAGAATGACATGTCTAGAAAGTTAAAATTTATAAAAGGTATCCAGAAGTAAAAGTCTACAAGATTGCTTGTAGCATTAGTTAACACAGAAACGAACCTTAATGGTTGCTGACTTAGAAAATGAACCAACTCCCAAGGTAATGCATATTTGCCAGAATAATGCAGAAATACAAAATTGTAACTTACGTAACTCAAACCTCAATATGGTGTGTAGTCTTAATGACTCCTACAAAATAAATTCAGCATTTATATTATGATTTAAGTTTCAGTAATACTTGAAAAGATCAGAGGGAGATAAATATACTATTGAATCTGAAAGGCAGAAAAACAACAAGTGGAATTATACTAAACTCCTCCATATTACATTCTGAAGTAAAAATATAATAAATTTCAAAGGATGTTATATAGAGTATTGATATTCTACCATAAAGAATAATTTTGGAATAGTTATACAATATATGCTCAGTCCTGATCCATGACCTTTCCAGTAAAAGCATTTGGGAAACTGGGAATGTGTAGACAGCAGTCACTTTTTACAGATACCAGGTAGATTTCTAAACTATATAATCAATATAGACAGTGTTGAGCAAAACAACATACTTTATTGTCCCTTTTGCCTCTAAGTCTTTAAGTAAATCCGAGTCCAGCCCTCAAAACTGTTTGCTATAATTTAGATATTTGATTCTCCAAACCTCATGTTGAAATTTGTCCCCCAGTGTTGGAGGTGGGGCCTAATGGGAGGTGTTTGGGTCACGGGGGTGGATCTCATGAACAGATGAATGTCCACCCTAGGGCATGGTGAGGTTTGCCCTCTATTAGTTCCTGAGAGAGCTGGTTGTTAAAAAGAAACTGGCACCTCCCCTATCTCTTGCTTTCTCTCTCACCAAGTGATCTCTGCATATGCTGTCCCCCCGTCACCTTCCACCAGGAGTGAAGCAGCCTGAGGCCCTCACCAGATGTAGATGCTGGTGCCATACTTCTTGCACAGTCTACAGAACCATGAGCCAAATAAACCTCGTTTCTTTATAAACCACCTAGCCTCAGGTATTCCTTTATAGCAACACTAACAAACTAAGACACTGTTTCACAAAGAAAAAAGTCCAGGGATAAGCTCACATTACACACAAAAGGCAACAATTCATGTTACACACATAAGAAAATGTCCTGTATTAAGTCTTCTTTCTTTTTACCACATCCACTTTCACATTGTGTTTTATTTCATGCTTTTTTGATTGTCATCGATCAGAAGGACAATGTTATTCTTTGTTGGATAACCGGTCTTTGCTTCAAAAAGTGAAAAGCTCACTAAAATAGAAGCTACTACAGTTGAGAACGAGGTCACAAATATCAATGAGACAAAGTGAAAAATGGCTATGAAGCTAAACAAGCCAAGATATACTAGATGCAGGTGATGCAGAAAAATCAGAGCGACACAGTAAGGATTAGAAAGCTTCATATCCAAAATATCATAAAGATTGAATTGAAGAAATTACATTTTTTAAAGAAATGAAGTTTTCCTGCTTCTAAAGAACAATTAGTATATAATTTATTTGCCCCCGAAAAAACTTTTATGAATCATAATAGCAAATTTAAATCATAGTTTTTGGATAGCCATTATAATTAACACGGTAGAGTTCCCTATCAGACATTCTGTTACAACTAGATACAAGTCTTTTATGATCAAAAAAATTAATCTTTATATGGAAATAGATGTAAAGCGCATTTCTGAGTATTTAAAAGTACTTAAATCAACTAAACATCTCATTCTACTTTGTAAATTGCTTTTCTCTCCTCTTATGAAAAAAGTATAAGGGAAACAAGGAAAAGGGGCTCACAATTATAAAATCCACTACTACTGGGATAAAAGCATTCCAAAAGATTTCAAAACGTGAAAACAAAGAAATTAGCAGAGACAATTATTTTGCAATATTATGAAAGCACTCAATTTCAGCTCTTGTAGCTACATACAAACTTATAATTTTACAAGCTTCAGGAGTTCCAATTTGAAAATATGCCCTGCACTAAAGACTAAACAAACACATTTTTTATAGTAGTACCCAGACTGAGGCAATGTCCCTATTAAATGCTCCCATAGCATTTTACACTTCTCTTTTATAACATTCATCATACTCATTACTTAATGTTTGCAGTCTAAGATACACAGAGAGTTTTGTATTTTTACGTACCATACACCATTATAATCCAATGTCTAAACAATTGGTACCCATAAATACTTGTTGACTGAATAAACAAACTTTTTATCAAATTGTCTCCCAAAATTCTCAGTCATGATATACCTCCTATACAGTGTTATATTAGAAAATATTTATAAAATAAGGGTCAATTGCTTTAGAGCAGTGACTATACAGCAGTAAAAGGAGGGAAACAGAGTTGGGGTGAATGGAATACATTCAGAATAATTTGAGCAGTTATTCTTTTGGTTTTACAAACCCTGCCCCACTTGCCATTACCCCCTACTCCACGCCCAATGCCCCTAGGGGAGCATGGTCATCTACTAGAAAATCATAAAACATTGCCATATAGAGCAATTATTACTCATATTACTAGGTAATACTCCTCAGGTATATTGGATTACAAATGAAGGTTTAAAACACTTGTTCTACTATTTTTAAAAAATTTTTTCAAATTGTGAAAGAAATTCAAACTCAGTCAGATATTACCATTTAATAATAAAGAGACTGAATATATACACTAGATATACATTAAGACTCTCTAGTCAGAAAAGGAAAAGATCAACAAAAAGAATAATTTACTTACATCAATGGAAAAGCAAAAAATGGGAGTGTCATGGCAAGTCTTGCTGTAAATTCATCAGGAAGATACCACAAATATACAATTAAGCATGTAAACAGATAGAGAACTGAGGAATACAGAATTAATCTTCCAACCCATAATTTTTGTAATCTCTGATTTTTTTCCCTAAATTCTTCTAATGCTTGAATTTCCTGTTAAGAGAAAATTATTCCCTGTTAGTAAATTTCAAACTTCATAAAGAAATTAAAATGTTAAAAAATGTTAACAGGAAAGATATTTAAGAAAAAACTCTTATTTAAACTTCAATAAAGCATAATACCCTAACCGTTTAAAACAGAATATAATATGGAAAAGAAAACTAAAACTGAGGTTAAAAATTTATAATGCTTATTCTAACACAGCAATTTTACAATGCAAAATTAATTACTATTTTTAAACTATCAAATTGGCAAAGATTCAGGGAATGAAATTGGTATCAGCAATAATATTTGTTGAGTCAAATAAGTAATAATTCCTTCTATAAAAGGCATTTTAAAAATCTGGCAATAAGAAAAAGAATTAATAAAAATTAAAACAGTAACCCATCTATTTATCACTCTCCATATTCCCAGAAAATCATTTTTTATAATACTATATAAAAAACTGAAAATTTTGTAGACTGATAAAAACTATTATACAGTATCTCATCTATTTTGTCCTACCTGTAACATTTATTTACACCACACTACAGATCTAATTTCATTCTAACTGGCTCTATTACTTGAAACAGACTTCTTAAGTCACTGATAGACTTTAGATTTTTTTGAGGTCACATAACATTAAAGTTCTCAGACTCACTCTATATCATTGCTAAATTCCCATACCAGATTTGGTCTCCAAAATAATATATACTACAATAGTATTTATTTAATACCTAAAATGAATTAAAATACCTCAGAGCCAAAGAACATACCTTATCTATACTTTCTAGAACTTCTACAGTTGAAGGTTTTGTCTGTTATAGAAACAGAAACAAGAGACAGCATTAAAACTTATCACAAACTTTCACGTTTTGATATAATCATTAAAGAACATTTATTTCAAAATTGAATTTTCTCAAATGTTATCAGGCAAATATGTATTCTTGTTTATAACTAAGATTTACTTAAATAAAAATTATAATTGCAAACAGAACTACATAAGAGTAAAGAAATAAGCATTTCCCTACTTACCTTTTTTTAATCCTAGGAAGACTTTGAATTATGATGGCTCAATTTTTACCATTCTTAACTTCAATAAAACACACTGTTATAGAAAGAAACAAATTTTGGCCAGGTACGGTGGCTCGCACCTGCACTTTGGGAGGCCAAGGTGAGCGGATCACTTAGGGTCAGGAGTTTGAGACCAGCCTGGTCAACATGGTAAAATGCTGTCTCTACTAAAAATCCAAAAATTAGCTGGGCGTGGTGGCATGTGCTTGTAATCCCAGCTACTCAGGAGGCTGAGGCACGAGAATTGCTTGAACCCGGGAGCCAGACATTGCAGTGAGCTGAGATTGCACCACTGCACTCTAGCCTGGGTGACAGAGTAAGACTGCATCTCAAAAAAAACGTACATTTTCCTCCAAAAAATGTATTAGGAATGATTACTCAAAAGAATTAACACATTAAAAAAATTTACAGACTAAAAATGGTCTGATTGGCTATTGCTAAAAGTTCACTTAAGACTCTGGAGGTCGAAATCAACAGGCTATCTTCATTCTAAATTCCTAAAGTAGTTTTTGAAGATCAGATTTTAAAAGGACATCTAAGAATACTTCATTATAGCAAAGCTTGTTTGCCAAAAGTATTTTTTATACATCTAGAATAAAAATCAGCCAAAATCACTTATAAAACACTTGAAAAAATATTTACCAATTACATACTCAACAATCCAAGAGGGTAATGAATATCAGGTCATTGTAGTTCCCATAAGAGTTGTTAACATTAGAGTTAACCATATGAAATTGACATTTTGCTAAGTCCAAGCAGTTGAATACTGGCAATTTCATATGGTTCAACCTAATATGAAAGGCAAAGCAAGAAGAGATAAATTTGATCCTTGGGTAGATTATTAAAAGGTCATAACAGGGTCAATATAATGCTGATCCAAAACAAAGCTGTTCCAGCAACAGCCCAAAACCTAAGTTATGTACCAAGCATAGTTAGACTCTATTATTATGGTAGTAAGGAGAAAAAAAAAAATAAGTAGTTTATCCTAGACTGCCTTATCTCCTCTTACATTTGAAAAGAGCATTTATATAATTTTTTTTTCTTTTATTTGAGACAGAGTCTAGCTCTGTCGCCCAGGCTGGAGTGCAGTGGCACAATCTCGGCTCACTGCAACCTTTGTCTTCTGGGTTCAAGCGATCCTGCCTCAGCCTCCCGAGTAGCTGGGATTACAGGCGCCCACCACCATGCCCAGCTAATTTCTGTATTTTTAGTAGAGACAGGGTTATATAATTTATACAATTCATATTTTCGAGCTGTAACTTTGAGATACTTCCTCTAAAAGCTTATCCAATAAAATCAAACTGAATTTCTAATTTTGTTTAACCTATAAATTCTAAAAGCACATGCAGTGTGACTTTAGTCAATATTTATGATAAGCTTCAAGTAAAAAGATACAGTGTGTAAAAAACAAGTATTGTATAGAATACTTTTTTTCTTTTTTTTTTTGAGACAGAGTCTTGCTCTGTCACCCAGGCTGGAGTGCAGTGGCACGATCTCGGCTCACTGCAACCTCTGCCTCCTGGGTTCATTCTCCTGCCTCAGCCTCCCAAGTAGCTGGGACTATAGGTGCACACCACTACGCCGAGCTAATTTCTGTATTTTTAGTGGAGACAGGGGTTCACCATGTTGGTAGGCTGGTCTCGAACTCCTGAACTCATGATCTGCCCACCTCGGCCTCTCAAAGTGCTGGGATTACAGGCGTGAGCCACCGCACCCAGCCTAGAATACTTATTTTCAACTACCTTTCAAATAAGCTTGAAACTTAGGGAGTATAAGAAAACAAGATAGCCATTTGCACACAAATACAGAAATACAGAAATAAAAATAATTCATACATCCAAGTGAAATAATTCTGTTACACAGAGGCATTGGACACCTACAGAACAAGTGGAAGTATCAAAATAAAAAAATAGAAAAGTAATTCAAAAGAGAAGAAAAAAAGTTAAGGAAAACAGCAAACTACTATTCAGGGCTATAATGAAAGGAGACTTTCACAAATAGCTTTATGTGACACTTTTATATTAGACTCAAGAACTAGCTGTAAAGAAAAGTACCTTACCCTCCATCGAGAAAATAATCCACCCATCTTTTATTTGTAGAAACTGGGCTCAATGATAAATATCATCAATTGTCCAAAGGAATTCACAGCTAGAAATAAAGCAAGTATTTAAAATGTTAAGTTAAACACACAGCATACCCACTATAGATGTTGCAATACTGCCTAAAAAATGTTATGAAATATTAATTTCTTTGGACTCCACATATATGGAATTTGATATCAGACAGTTATTGGGATAGAGTCTACCTTTATTTATTATTATTATTTTTTGAGATGGAGTCTCTCTGTGTTGCCCACGCTAGAGTGCAGAGGCAGATTCTCACCTCATTGCAACTTCCGCCTCCCAGGTTAAGCGATTCTTGTGCCTCAGCCTCCTGAGTAGCTGGGACTACAGGTGTGCACCACTACGACTGGCTAATTTTTATATTCTTGATAGAGACAGAGTTTTGCTATGTTGACCAGGCTGGTTTTGAACTCTGGCCTCAAGTGATCTGCCCACCTCGGCCTCCCAAAGTGCTGGGATTACAGGCGTGAGTCATCGCACACTGCCAAGTCCACCTTTTAAAAATCCATTCTTCAAAACCAGAACAGATTTAAAAGTGAAAATAAAGTTTGAAAAGCTTTTTAAATGACAATGAAGTTTAGAAATGTATATTCTTACCACTTTGCTATTTTCTATTCTTTAAAATATGTTCTCTATGTTGTTCTGGGAACAAAGTTTTACCATACTACTTTCATACTATATACTTAAATAAAATCATTTCTACCATCCAGCTGTCTCCCAACTAAACTAGTTATCTGGAGTAGGAGTGTTTTACAATGTTTAGAATACAACCTTACAAGTAATAAGAGAAAGCCACAACCAAGTTATTAATAAGAAAATAAGGATTACAAGGCTATCTGTGACCTTTAGCAAATCACTTAATGATTCTGAGCCTTAATTTTCTTTTCTCTAAATTACAGTTAATAATACCACCACTTTCTCATAGGATAGTCTTTAGTATTACCATCTCACAGATAAGAAAACTAAGTGAAAAGAGGTTTAGTGATTTGTCCAATAGCTCAGAAGAAATATGGCCTAGAGTCCCTTTATCTTCAGATTTCTAGCCTCTATTACTAAACACTACTGTTCAATGCCCAAATAAACATTTCTCCCTAACATTGTGTACAAGTCCCTGAAGCTAGTTGACCTTCAATTCAGCTAGCTCTATAACCACTTCTTTTAGTTGTTTTTCTATGACTCTCAAATGTTTTATAATAGACTCAACAATATTATATTCTAAATCAACTTACTGGAAAATAATTATGTAAATTTTTATTCTTTTAAGTTGAATTGTTAAAAGTATAATTTCAAACTGACATATTTTAACCAGGTTACAGTTAGATACTTGCCAATGTATAAAACTACTTCTTTTCCACCCCCAAAAAGGTTACCTATGTCATATTTCTCACATTTTTTAACTGTAAATGTAAACACAAAATAATACCAGTATCAAGTAAGAACACTCACTCCACAAAATTATTTATATACCATAATTAGCATAAGGCATAGCTATCTTGGAGTTTCTTAGAAAAGTAACAAAGAGCTTAAATGTAAAATAGTTTTACTCACAAAGTAATTTTTAAGGACAGAAACACCTATAATCTGTCCTGAAAAACTCTAAAGTTTATAACTATAATGAATGTTTCAAGTCATATTTAAGTTGCAAGCTAAATGTTATTAATCATTTAGTATTTTCTAAAACATGGTTGTAGAAAATCCAGGAACTTTCATGAATTAAACTATAAATTTCTATCTGAATTATGACAGTAAGTAAATCTAAAAACCCTCTTGAGATGCTAAAAATAATTACCAAAAAGGTGGGTGGAGTGAGTAGATTAATATGAATCACTTGTTATTCTCAAAATATACATCATTCCACTATTCTGGAACTAGTGTATGGTGTCTAGCAGTGTTCTGTATATAACCAACCTACATATTTTGAAGTAGAATTACATTCTTCAATGTCAAGTTTGTAACCATCACACCCTGAGACTATGATCAGAAATTTTAATATTTGAAACTAATGACAACAACAATATCAAACAACAGTATCAGTTAAACACTTAGTAAGTACTTCATTTCTAGGGGCCCTAAAACAAATGCAGTGTGTGTGTGTGTGTGTGTGTGTGTGTATAAATTTTTTTTTGAGACAGTCTCACTGACACCCAGGCTGGAGTGCAGTGGTGAGATCTTGGCTCACTACAACCTCCATCTCCAGGGTTAAAGCAGTTCTCCCACCTCAGTCTCCAAAGGTGTAGCTGCAACTACAGGCACGCGCCACCACACCCGGCTAATTTTTTTTTTTTTTTTTGGTAGAGACAGGGATTTCACCTTGTTGGCCACGTTGGTCTCGAACTCCTGGCCTCAAGTGATCTGCCCACCTTGGTCTCTCAAAGTGCTGGGGATTATAGGCATGAGCCACTACACCCAGCCCAAATGCTTTATATTAATTTTAGCATTTAGATACTACTATCCCTCCATTTTAAAAATGAGAAATCTAAGAGAAGTGGAATAGTGTGCTAAGTAACATCCCAAAGACAGTAAGCAGCAGAGCCAAACAGAGTATTTTAGTTTTGATTTTTTAAGCACCCAGCTATTACCAATAACACAAAATCAGAAATAAAGTCTGCTTTATATAGATTAGACTGGAACATTTATATGTAAAATATATGAAAGCACCTCTGACATTATCAAATAGTTGGTAAACAAATCTACTGATTTGAAAAGTGAGTAGTAAGCACACGAAACAGTATTAGTACAATGTATCGTGTAACCCAATTCCTTTATTTGATTACATTTGAGTGTTTAAATCTGCATTAAAGAGAAGTTAAATGATTTGCAAAATCATGTAGCTCCAGCTAGGGACAGAACTGGTACTAGAAGTCTGCAAGCACAGCCTTTACTTGCTTACTGCGTACCAATTTTAAAGTAAGTACAATATGAAATACATGCATAACATCACTATACCAATTTTGACAATTATTTGCTTAAAGAATTGTTTTGGTATTAATGAAACAATCTACATCTTAGTCTCTAAGACCCCAGAAGTAAGGGATTATGCTGTTAAATTTGTACTCTAAAACAATATTAGAGTGACAGTCATTAAATGCCATATCCAGGCTTTCAGGTTCATAATCAAAGAAACGGTCAACCTGCACTAGCAATTTTTCTATCAAATTCCGATATTAAAGGAACTGATTCACTGTAATGCACACATGTAATAGGTGGTACTTTCTAACAGATGTGAAAACATAACAAAATTAAACAATTAAATCAAATATTGCTCCATAGCTTTAATTTCAGATCTCTTCTGTATTCAACTACTGGTTCTCTCCTTTCCACACAAATATCTTAACTCCAAGTCCTGTGGCCCACCACTTACTATGAAATTTTGGACAAATCAGTTACTTAACCTATCTGCTACTCAATTTCCTCATCTGTAAAAGAGGGATAGTTAAGGACCCTCTTAAATGTTGAAAGACTTAAATGACATAATGTATTCTAAACTATTTACAACAGTGCTTGGCACACAGTGATTGCTCAATACAAACTGTTTTTACTGCTGTGGTTGTTGCTATTTTCTAATCCATCTCTCCTTTCTTTCAAATACATGGAAGATATATGGGAACCGAATAACCCTTGCATTTCCTTCTGAGGCATAAATCAGTTCACTTGCCCTGGATTGGACACTTGAGGTTGCCCTGGTTCAACCTCAAGTGACTTTTCTCCAAGAACTCTCCCATGAACATGTACAGAGTGTTTCTTTCCACTCTGATCTGATACCACAACAGGACCTGTCATGACCTTAAGAGATGGGTGCATCTAAGTGTGTTTTTCTTTTTGTTGAGACTGAATCTCACTCTGTCTGTTGCCCAGGCTGGAGTGCAGTGGCATAATCTCAGCTCACTGCAACCACTGCCACCTGGGTTCAAGTGATTCTCCTGCCTCAGCCTCCCATATAGCTGGGATTACAGGTGTGTGCCACCACTCCCGGCTAATTTTTGTGTTTTTAGTAGAGACAGGGTTTCACCATGTTGCCCTGGCTGGTCTCGAACTCGTGACCTCAAGTGATCTGCCTGCCTTGGCCTCCCAAAGTGCTGAGATTACAGGCGTGAGCAACCCTATCTGACCTAAATGTGTTTTTCAATGAACAATAATGTCGACCACCTTATTTGAATGTTTTCTACTAATGGCTATTTACACTCAGGTTTGAGTGTCAGAATTTTAAATCTTGGGAAATGTTTTTCTTAAATTTTCACCTCACTCCAAGACACATTAAAATAATGTAATAAAATAGATCTGGATTCAAAATATGGCTCAATCACTTACTAGCTATGCAGTCTTGGGCAGATTACTTAAACTCTCCAAGCCTCAAGTTATTGCATCTGCAAAATGGTAAAAATATCTACACTTCACAGAATTGTTGTATAAATTAAATGAAATTATGTATCATTTGGCACAGTGTACAACACATAGTAACTGCTTAATAAATTGTAGCCATTATTATTACCAGAAAACACACCTAGTATTTATACGGAACACATTTCTTTCTAACTTCTTATAAAGAAAGCACCTATTTCATAATTCTAAAATTGGAAAATTATATCACAGTTTGTATTTTTAGTAAAATAGATTGCTCTCATTTTCTCTAGTATAAGAAATAGAGCAAAAAATTATGTAGACTCTGCCATTAAATAATCTTGTAGGCCTTTGAAGAAAACAGAAAGGAAGTTTTATGTTTATCAAATTCCAAAGTTAAATATAAGCTATTTAATCACCATCAACAGTACCTCCATAACATATTGTACTATACAATTGAAGAGTAAAGGTGATTTGTTCTAGAACTCTAACTTTCAAATGTCCTAACTGAAAAGACAATTCTGAAATAGCCCAAGCCACATTTATTGCTCCTCAAAAAAAATTAATGAAAAGTACATCTCTATTATATATTAAGCCCTCTTAATATATAATGATTAAGTGCTTGCTTTCATGGTAAGTCAATTTTCATCTGAACTAAATACCACCAAAAAATTACTATTTGATTATAAATATTTCTATATGAAATCATATCGTTCTAATAGCCATATAACTCCTTTTCTTGTATTTTCTTGTTTATATGTTATAATATATAAACACTATATAAGTTTATTAACAGCATTACTGAGCTGATCTCAATAGATAACAGAAAACCTTAAAATTCTAATTTTAAACGCACCACTCCTGTTTAAGAAAATGTGTTAAAAGTCAACTTGGTCTTCTGGGGGCTGCTGAGGAAAAGAGATTAGCATTCCCTGCCAGTTTGAACATATTCCTGAAACCAAGCTTACTCACACCCACCAAACCGTTGTTGAATAGAGTCCATTTTGTCAATGCTGACTGACACCCAAGAAAACAGTAGACACCGAGCAATACACACTGGAGGCCAAGTGGGAAAAGCAGAACATGGAAAACTCAGTGACTCACGGGTCTTGCTTAGCAGTGTGAGAGCACCATCAGCAAAGCTGAGTTGACCAATTTCAACTCTTTCTCAATCCGCAAACTATGAACTGATGGAATTTAGATTTGTTTTTCTTCTCCTGCCACGCCTCTGATACTATGCATCTTCGCCCTTCCCGTCCGTCCCACAGCCCACCATCCCTGGAATAAGGACAATGGTTGGAGAGCCTCTTCTCTAAGTAGCACGTACTCCCCGCCCACACGCTAGAGCCCGGCAGCATGACACTGACAGTTTTCAGTCCCTTCTGGTCTTTCCAACTCTTGGAGCCTCCACACAACTCAGAAAAAGACGACGCGGACAGAACGCTCAAAGCGGATAGCTGAGCGTAGGAAATGCTAGTTTGGGACCTTCTGACCTCTTTGCCCCACCTGTGTCGAGGTAAGCTCGACACAGGTGGGCCAAAGAGCTGGGGCTCAAGCCAGTCACCACCCGGAATCTCCCAGAATCAAGCTGGAGAAACTACCAGCCCTAGAGGGGAGAAAAGGCTTTCGAGACTCCAGCACCACCACTGCCAGTGTGCTGGGAGATCCAGGGAAGAAGGCGGCGAGCCTGGGTCAGCGCGCACCACCGCGCAGCCTGACTAGCAGCCGCCGCAGAGCTCTAGGCCACTTGGCAGGAGGCGGGAGCACCCAGGAGAGACAAGCGGGGAACCTGCAGCTTATTTCCCAGGGGCACAGCTCAGCATGCCTCCCCGCTGCAGAGCCCTCCCAACTGCCCTCGCCTTGAGCGTTCTACCTGCAAGAAGCGGGCGTAGCCCGGCCCGGGCGTCCACCCCCGCCAGTCTCGGCCGCCACCGCGCAACCTGCCTCCAGAGCAAGCAGCAGTCGCCACTGACAGAGAGACAGGCCCAGCCAACTCCTTCCCATCAAACCCCGCGCTCCCGCCGCTCGCCAATTGGCGCCGCGGCCGGCGCGCGCCGCTCCCTCGTCACGTGACCCTACCCGGGGCTAGCAGTTGTTAGGGCGGGTCGGGCGGGAGGTTAGGAGCTTGTGTCTGTGGCCTCCGCAGCCAGCGTAGGCTGTCGTGTGGCAGTCATGTACTGCCGTTTATTATTACTCTTAGAATATAGTTATTTCTTACTCTTCCGCTGCCTGCTTTCCTTTTAAAGCCTGTTCTGCCGTCTCGCTGAAGAAGGAAACCCACTGAAACTGGTCCTGGTGGTCTCAGACCGCCGCGCGAGCGAAGAGTTGGGAGGACGAAGGTTGGGAAGTTGAGGATGGAGATGGGTGCTCCTGGAAGGTAGTCCGTCCTGAGGAGTCCCCCATCAGCTGTCAGCCAGCCGGCAGCAGAGCAAGTTAAGAGTACACAGCTCCGAAGAAGCCAGTTCCCAACCAAACCAGTGAAGAAAAGTCAGCCTGGCCCCCAGGAGTGCTTGAGTCTCTGTCACTCATGGACGTCAAAAAGGGTCATTTGATGACTGGATGCTTACCTCACCGGTGTGAGGTAAGCTTCAAACGCCATATCATGTTGCTTTAAAACCTGCGGGTAACAGCATAAGCTGAGTTTTCTATCTTAGAACTCTTAAAGAACACTCTTGACAGGTCCTGATAGATGGACCCACAAAAAAACCACCCAGGCTATATTTGACTCGGATTTGAAACGCTGCCTAAACGGTATTAAGTTTCCTCCTCAACTGGAAAAGATAAATAACATGATACTCGAATGAGAAAAATACTAGACGTGCACACAGTAATATGTGAGCAGGGAAACTTCAGCGAAGGTTTTTATCATGCTTTACCCCATTTACGTGCTTTACTCCATGTGCAAACATTTTTCATGGTTTTTTTTCTATTTACATACACAAAAAAAGTTTCGATGATTTTTAAAGTATAATAATTTTAATATGTTACATTTAAACTTTGACAATGCAAACAGGTTGTCAAGAGAAGAAGCTGAACATTGTCTGGTTGGTAAGAAAATTTATACTAGAAGCTACCACGTAATTCGCTGTGGAATTTGCTTGCCCTAATTGCCTAAATAGTTACAGTTCTGTACACTTGAAAGGATGAGAGGAAGGGAACTACAGTTTAGTGTGTTACTGTGGATCAGGCACTTTCCAAATGTAGAAGAAAATGAACAGAAACATTTCACCTGTTTTGATATGGAAATTTAGCCATTTTGTTTTTCAACCTTTGCTGTTGCAAAGTATTAAAGTCCTGTGCAGTTTTGCAAATACATCTCACCTCAGAAAGATTTCCTTTCCTAAGAAGACTGGGAGGAATGGCTTTCCACTTGCCAATAATGTGTCCTCTGGTCAACTGAGCCATCAATGTCTGTACTCCAGCCTGGGCTACCAAGCTATACCCCACCTCTAAAAAAAAAAAAAAAAGGTAGCGAGGGGACAGAGAAGAGCCGGCTGGATGCAGGAGATTCCAAACACCTAATCCTGAGATAAAATTCCCTAGGCAATTGCTCTACCAAGAGTAGAGATTTGACCTGACAAAAGAATGGAGATAAGTATTTAATCATTAACTCTTTTAATCCTCCCAACAACCTTTTAAGTATAGTATCATTTTTCAAATGAGGAAACTGAAATGTAGAAAGATTATGGACACTGTTGAAGGTAACACTAAACCATTGCCTCCTTTATATCCTTTATAGAAGAGTTCGTCAAGCAAATAAAGTGAGGGAAAGACATTACAAGAAAAAAAATCAACATACATGCTATTGTGGCTGGACTTCAGGCTACAGGGTGGTTTCAAATATTTATTGACAAGACCCTGTGTTAAGTGCTGAGGATACAGAGATAAATAAACCATTTGTTCTAAAGCAGCTGACACTAGTGAGAGACACCTTAAAAAAAAATACAATGCAGACTAAGACTAAATAAGTGCTGTGATAGAGGCTAATGTTCACGGTATTGGAAAATGATAAGACAACAGCAGCTGGAGAGGATGTGGGAAAGCCAGTGAAGGTGCTGCTTTAGCAGAGTCCAAATGTCAAGAGTAACCCCCCCCCCCCCCACTAACCCTGAAATTGTTCTGGGGTATAGTTGAAAGAAGTGAAATCCAAAGAGCAACAGAGAAGAACAGCAGAGAATACTTGGAGAGAGGAAACAAATTGCTCTAACCAATGGAGTTTTAAATGGTCTAGTTTAACAAATAGGTTGAATTTATCTAGGTGCTATGAGAACTTACATAAGTGGCATTCATTGGTCTGGTCAGAGAGGTTAGGTAAGGCTTCTTTGAGGAAGTCACACTAGCATGAAAGATGAGAGACTGAAAAAGGGAAAGTGGGACATGGAGGGAATATCATGTGTAAAGCCTTTTTGTCAGGAGGGAACACTGCAAGCCTGAGGGACTGAAAGGAGGCTACTGTGGCTAGAGCCTAGGTTGCAGGGAGAAAGTGCACCAGTTTGAAGCTGGAGACCAGACCAAGCAGAGTCTTATTGGCCATATTAAGAACTGTAATCTTTAAAAGGGAGGGGGAGGGCATTGGGAGGGGGAGGGTATTTGACATGATCAGATCTGTGTTTTGAAAAGATCATTCCAGCTGCAGTGTGGGAACACAAGCAGAGTCAGCACCGGATTAGTTAAATCTATGAGTGGTGTTAGTGTTGGTAGGCATCCAGGTGGATTGGGATAGGAACAAGGAGATGGACAGAAGTGGGGGAAATGGAACAATAGGAAGTAAAGTGGGAGGTCTTGGTGATGGATTCAAATATCATGGGATAGGATGGGGACTGAGGGAGAGGGAGGAGTCAGATGACTCAGAATTTCTAGCAGACC
Source organism: Trachypithecus francoisi (assembly GCF_009764315.1). Taxonomy (NCBI): domain Eukaryota; kingdom Metazoa; phylum Chordata; class Mammalia; order Primates; family Cercopithecidae; genus Trachypithecus; species Trachypithecus francoisi. The sequence goes on along the minus strand of NW_022681458.1, from coordinate 66,077,815 downwards.
CAGTGGGTGGATAGTAATGCCATCATTGAGATATGGAGGACACTGGAAGAGAGCCAGGTTTGAGGGAAGAGGGTAATTTCAATTTGAACACGTTGCGTTTAAGATATTTTTGTGACTTTAAGGGAAGATGTTAACATTGGATCTTTAGGTCTGCAGCACTGGGCTGGAGAAAAAAATATATATTGCCGTTTGCAATTTGTTATTTTCTGCAGGGTACTTATTATTTCAAAATACAGATATCTTTATTGTAAATATGATGTTTTGTTTTTAAACGTATTTAGAAGCACTTGAACCCAGGAGGCAGAGGGTTGCAGTGAGCCGAGATGGCACCATTGTACTCCAGCCTGGGCAACAAGAGCAAAACTCAGTCTCAAAAATAAATAAATAAATAAAAATAAATATATTGAGAACAGAATTTTAAAAGTGAGTCTCTAGAGCAGTTTTCCAGACTTTTCTGAGAGTCACCAGGGTCCCTTATCAAAAACTCAAATTCTCAGGCCCATCCCCTAGAGGTTCTGATTTCACTTGTCTGGTATAGGGGGCCTGGAAATGTGAATTTTTAACAAATGCCACTGGAGAATCTTATTGCTGAGTTTCTCTGGGAAGTGGTATGCCAGTGCCAGAGGCTACCTGCATAAGAGTCACCACAGTGCTTATTGAAATAAAGATTCTCAGGCCCTGCAGACTAAATCTCTAGGGATAGAAGGGTTGTGAGGAATGGAAAAAGGAATATGGTACCCTGTCAAGTGGTCCAAAACCTCACCCTTCATCTTTGACAGAGGTGTTCTGAGCTTCCCACTGGGCAGCCCAGAAGAAAGTGGATGTCTCTTGCTGGGTGATGCATATTTAGACAGCAGTCAGCCCTCACAGGCTGCAATGATAACAGCTCAGCATAGGCCTCCTGCCCTGTCCACTGAAATGGGACTCAGCCCACTTAAATAGTCTCTTTTTCCACCTTTCCTATCAAGGCCCATTGTTCCCTCCTGGCCCCCAAATCTTTTTCAATGTTATTTCCAGCACCCTGTCTTTCTGCTGTTAGTTCTGTTTTTCAGCCAATCTCTGTGGCCAGAGCTGGGAGAGGAATTGGGTCAAATGCTATGTTTCAGTCTTGACAAGGCTTTTTTGTTCCTGAGAACAAAAACACTTTGGAAGTGTTTTTAAAGACTGAGCTGTGTCAGGGAGGAAAAACTTTTCCTCTGCTCTCTTATGTTTCCTCCTTGGGGGCCTACAAATTAAAACAACAAAAGATAGCAAGAGAAAAAAAACATTTAATTACATATGTAAACACACACACAGAGCAAGAAAGAAAGAGAAATTCACAAATAACTGTGACCCTAGATGGTTAGAATTTGGAGCTTATATACCATCTTAATAGGGGACGAAGAAGGGCAGAGAGGCCTTTCTAGGAGAGTAAATGACTTCTTCAAAAGAAGTGAGGGAGAGACAAAGCATTTAGAGAAAACAAAACACTTTTTGGAAAGACAAATGGACTTCTAGGAGAATAGATGGAAGATATAGTTTTGTAGCAATGTCTGGGTGTAGTGCAGATGTCTCCTCTCTGAGAAGAAAATATTAAGAGTTGCTCCCCAGGAGGGGATTTATAACAATTGAGTTATTTGGGGAGACTTTGCTTTTAGGCATATAAGGGATTTCGGGAACTCAAGTGCCTTCAGCTCAAAATAACTTTCATGCCATGGTAGCTTATTCTGAATCCCTTTAATTATTTGTTCTCCTTGTAGTCTTGCTGTAGCAATTACAAGTCTCTGTGAGACACTGTAGATGTTTTTGAATAGAGGAAGAATCAGAACGTATGAAGAAAAAAATGATTAGAATGATTTGTTGGTGATGGCTAGCATACAGAAAAGTTTCTAAAACTAAAGTATGCTACTTAGCACAATAACACAAACACTCATGTAAACCCGTATGGGCCAAAGTAGAATATTCAACACTCCAAAAGGCCCCAATGTGCTTCCCTTACAACCTTCAAGTGCCTAGAGATGGCCACATCGTGATTATTACCATATTTACTTTCTTGTTTTTCTTTCTAGTTTTACTGCCTAATTGCTCATCCTTAAGCAATATTATTTTTTATCTCTATGTAAATGGAATCACATGGAGTAAGTTTTTCATTTACATATCTTGAACTTTTTTGATCTATGTCTTTAAGATTTACCCATGTTGATATGGCTGTAGTTTATTCATTTTCATTGCTGTAGGTTACTATATTGCATTGGTGTATCATAATTTATTCTACTGCTGATGGACATATAGGCTACTTCTAGCTTTAGGCTATTATAAGCAATGCGGCTGTGAAAGTTTGTGTAAACACACACACGTACTCTTTAAGTACTCTTTAAGTACGTGTGTGTGTGTGTGTGTAAATATATATATATTTAGATATATTCTGGAGCATATAAACACAGATTTCCCTGGAGCCTTTACCTTGGTATATAATTCATGGTTTGTAGAGAATGTATATATTAATATATTCAGTTTTACAAGATCATGCCAAAATTTTCCACAATGATTGTACCAATTTATGTAACCAACAACAATATACAAAAGTTTCTGTTGCACTACATCCTCACCAACACTTGATATTGTCAGACATTTTAATTTTTATTACTCTAATGAATGTGTAATGCTGTTTTATTGTGACTGTTTTGCGTTTCCCTGATTTTTAATGAAGAATAGCCCCTTTTTGTATGAGCATTGTCTAATTGTTTAGGTCTTTCCCCGTTTTTCTGTTGGGTTGTTTGTATTTTTCTTATTTTTTTTATTAATCCATTATATTATGTTGAAACAAGTTTTATTGATTATATGTGCTACAAATGTTGTTCCCACTTTGTGGCTTGTACTTTCACTGTCTTAATGTCTTTTGATGAAACCAAGTTGTCAATGGCGTAAAATTCATCCCTCTTCCCTTATGATTAATGATATCTGTATCCTATTTAAGAAATCTTTTCCAACCCTAAGGTCATTAAGACTTTTATGTTGTCTTCTAAAATTTTATTGCTTTGCTTTTTAAATTTTGGTTTAGGCAGACCTGAAATTAATATTCTTACATATGGAGAAAGGGAGGCATATATAGATCCCTAACCCCTCCATGTGGAAAATTAGACTAGCACCATTTGTTGAAAGGTGGTCCTCTCTGCCCTACCCTGCAGTGCCATCTTGATCATGAACCAAGTAGTCATATATGTATGGAGTTGTTTCTGACCTTGGTATTCTTTTCATTGATCTGTTATCTTTTTTGTGTATTGCTGGATTCAATATGCTAACATTTTGTTTAATATTTCAGGGGATCTCACAAATAAGACTGACTTGTAATTTTTATTTTTGGTAATGTCTTTCTCTGAATTTGGTATCAAATTTTGCTAGCTACCTTCATAAAATGAGTTGGGGAATACACTTTCTTTTTCCTACTCAATTGTCTTTTTTACCCATTTATTCTTCTTGTTTTTGGAATCAAGTTGTCAAGAACCCCCAAAACTCTATGTGGATTTTTATTAAAATTTCTGTTTGTATATGAATTTGAGGGAAAACAATATTCTTCTATATGAGCCTTTTCTTTCAGTAATCTGCATTTGTTCAAGTGTCCTCATATATGTTTTCCAAAAATTTTATCATTTTCATTATATAGGTCATGTATCTTATAGGAGGCAGAATTCTAAAGTCCGTCTAAGTTTTCTACCCCTAGTCAGTAAAACACTAATCTAGGCACTGCTAAGAATGTACAGATGTAATTAAGTTATAGATCTTAAAGTAGAGAAACTATTGTAGATATCTGGTTGGCCCAATCTAACCACTTGAGCCCTCATAAAAAGAGAAATTTCTTCAACTGGAGTCAGTCAGATGTGACAAAAAAGAAAAGCTGAGAAAAGATAAGGCAGAAAGATCATAGACATTCAAATCATAAAAAAGTCTTGATGCCACCACGTGGTGGCTCACACCTGTAATCTCAGCACTTTGACAAGCTGAGGCGGGCAGATGGCTTGAGCTCAGGAGTTTGAGACCAGCAACATGGTGAAACCCTGTCTCCACTGGGTAACACGGTGAAACTCTGTCTCCACCAAAAATACAAAAATCAGCCGGGCGTGGTGGCACATGCCACCTCAACTTCGGAAGTTGAGGCAGGAGGATCTCTTGAACCCAGGAGGCAGAGGTTGCAGTGAGCTGAGATCGCACCGCTGCACTCCAGCCTAGGTGACAGAGCGAGACTCCATCTCAAAAAAAAAAAAAAAGGAAAGAAAAGAAAAGAAAGGCTTGGTGCATCATTGCTGACTTTGAAAAAAATGGCCAAGGAATGCAGGTAGCTTCTAGAAGCTGAGAATGGCTCCTGGCTCCTGGCTGACAGATAGCAAACAATGGAGAGCTCCTACAAGTGCATGGAACTAAATTCTGTCAACCACCTAATGAGCAGGAAACAGATTCTTAGAGCCTCCAGAAAGGAACACCGTAATATCTTGATTGCAGCCTTGTGAAACCTAGCACAGAGAGCTAGCTGAGTCACTCTGTGCCTGGATTTCTGACCTACAGAACTGTGAGATAATAAATGAGTGTGATTTTAAGCTGGTAAATTATGGCAATATGGGAGGAAAATAAAACGAATATATATCTTATTAGGCGAAAATATTTTGGGTAGCTCATCAGGTAGGCCTTTAAGTAGAATGAGTCCATGAAGGTCACACTACTCAAATCCTGTGGCTGACATTGTTTCACCTTTTAGAATTTTGACTAAAAATGCATATGCTGTATATATAAGGCAGATGGCACTTGGAGCTGCTATCAGCTACCTCCTGAAAGTGGGCTTGGTAGACAAGATAGATAGTACTTGGGAAAAGAAGGAAGTAAATAGAGGAAAAACACAACACCAAAAACCAAGAGCATGGGGTAAGAGCAGAATGAGCAGCATGGCTTCTCAGCCTCTGTTTGCTCACTTCTGATTTGGACTCATCCATCACACTCTCCTGAAATAAATGTGTGCTAAATGTGGTTCACATATTCCACTTAAAAAGTGAGAAAATAAAGTCTAGATCTCTGTGAAGTAACTGCAAATATTGAATGTATTTTGATACTGACATTTTTCAAGTCTAAAGGTTTCTATTGTCATAAATAATGCATAATTCCAGAGACCGTTTGTGTCTGAAAGGCATGATTTAAAATTAGAACACAAGGTATCCTGGCATGTATACCCGTCTCAGCACCCCATGTGGGCTCAATCTAGTTATCAAAAAAGAGAGGAATATTTCCTTCTTACAATTAAAAAAAGTTCTCAGTCTGGAAATATATATATATATTAGCTAAGTAGGTTAAAAATATACATTCTTGGCTTGGTGCTCAGTAACTCCAAAAGGTGACATCCTAATGCTTCCTAAAAAATTAATGATACACATGACAAATCAGGTAGCTGGTGAAACTTGAGTCTTCCCTAGTATGCATGTAAAGTTTACACATAAAATAAGGAAGATAAAGCTTTAGCTAATTCAGACTGAGATTTATTGCTAATAGAAGTCAGAAGAGTGCATGGTATTTAACAAAGCATAAAATATGGAAGACAGATTTCCTGCCCTGAGGAGCTTAGTAAAACATGTGCAGACAGTAGGTAACAGGAAAAATATTAAGTCATGGTGATTTACAAAGTGGTCACCAATGGAAGACCAAGTACAAGAAGATGCCTTATAAAAACAATAGGAAAATGTCTGGTTTTTGGAAAAAGATCTTGTAAAAGCTTGAAGAAAGAATGAAAAAGAGATGAGCGAAATGAGAGTTCTAAAAATGATGAAAGAGGAAAAACTGAAGGGAGAGGTGGAGAAAAAGGCTCAGGCTACTGTGAGACACGAACCAATATATGAATTATAGAATGTAGGACTGATTTCACAAACCTCTGAAAACAGACAACTGGAAATTCTAACTATACATCTCATTTCTTATAAAATTTAAGAGACAGTTTTCTCAAATAATAGACACTAGACCAAACTTCTTGTTCAAGCTGTATTCTGTCTATAACATAGGTACATACAAATAAAATTACATGTAGATCTGTATACTGCTGAATTGTGAATAACTTCAAAAGTTCGATGTTTTTGAGTTATAGTGTGAAAGTAACTTCCCCTTAGAAGATATATTCAAAAGCACTAGTTTTCTTTATACATACGTATGTTACAGAAAATGCCCAATGCTGTAGCAAAACTGAAATCAGAACCAATATTTCCCTACAAGATAAAGATCAAATTCCTGTACAGTACATTCAAGGCCTGTATCATCTCCAGACTCCACCTTTGTGGACCAGACTTCTCTTTATTCCTCCAATAGGCTGTATTCATAAAATTGTCTGTCCCACTAATTTGCCTATTTTTAATTGGATCATTTGGCTAGCCACAGTGGTGCATGCTTGTACTCCTAACATTTTGGGAGGCCAAGGTGGGAGTACTGCTGGAGCCCAAGAGGCTGAGGCTGCAGTGAGCCATGATCACTACTGCAGTCTAGCCTGGGCAGCAGAACAAGACACTGTCTGTAAAAAATAAGTTAAAAAAAGAAAATTGGATCATTTGTCTTAATTAAAGGGTTTTGAACATTCTTTATATATTCTGAATACTAACTAATTTTTAGATATGTAATTTTCAGATATTTCTGCAGGTCTGTGGTTTGTCTATTTGTTCATTTAACATTGTCTTCAAACAGTAAAAATTTTTAATTTTCATGAGGGAAATTTATAATTTTGGTGTCATATCTAAGAGATATTTACCTAACCCAAGATCACAAATATTTTATCCTATGTTTTAATCTACAGGTTTTATACCTTAATATTTTGTTTTTAGGTCTTATAGTTATTTTGAGTTGGTTTTTTAAAGGTATGAGGTATGGGTTAACATTCATTTTGTTTGCATATGGATGTCAAACTATTTCAGCACCATCTGTTGAAAAGCCTATCCTTTTTCCATTGAATTGCCTTTGCATCTTTGTCAAAAATAAATTGGCTGGCCAGGCGCGGTGGTTCATGCCTGTAACCCCAAGACTTTGGGAGGCTGAGGCAGGCAGATCACGAGGTCAGGAGGTTGAGATCAGCTTGGCTAACATGGGGAAACCCTGTCTCTACTAAAAATACAAAAAAAAAAAAAAAATTAGCCAAGCATGGTGTCACGCACCTGTAATCCCAGCTACTAAGGAGGCTGAGACAGGAGAATCGCTTGAACCCAGGAAGTGGAGGTTGCAGTGAGCCAAGATCGCCACCACTGCACTCCAACCTGGGAGACAAAGCAAGACTCCATCTCAGGAAAAAAAGAAAATCAATTGGCTGTATATTTGTGAGTCTATTTCTAGACTCACTCTTCTTTCCATTGATCCATGTTCTCTATTTTTGCCTTTTGCTACACCATCTTGGCTACTGTACCTTCGCAGTAAGTCTTGAAATGAAGTAGTATGAGTCCTCCATCTTTATTCTTGTTAAAAATTGTTTTGGCTAACCTACCTAGTTCTATATGAACTTTTAAATAAACCTCAATTTCTAGAAAAATATCTTGCTGGGATTTTTATTGGGGTTGCATTGATCTATAGATCACTTTGAGAAAAATTGGCTTATTAGCAACATTGAGTTGTCTTATCCATGGATACAATATTTCTATCCATTTATTTAGATCTTTGATTTCCTTTATCATTATAGTTTCCAGCATATAGATCCTACATATTTTTATATTTTAAATTTATACTAATTATTTCATTTTTGGTACTATTATAAATTATACTGTGTTTTAAATTTTGATTCCCAAATATTTATGGGCAATATTTAGAAATAAAAATTATTTTTGTCTTTGTACCATTTATTACTTTTCTAAAATGATTAATTCATTCTAGGACTCTTTCTATAGATTCCATGGGATTTTTTTATATTAAAATCACATAGTCTGAACAGAGAGTTTTATCTTTTCCTTTCCAAGCTGTATTTTTTTAAATCTTGTTTCTTGCCTTGCTACACTATCTAGTATCTCCAGGATAATGTTGAGAAGGAGTGGTGAAAGCAGATATCCTTGCCTTAAACTCAGTCTTAGGGAGAAAACATTGAATCTTTCACTTGTAATACATTAGATGTAGATCTTTTTATCAGGATAAGGAGGTTTTCTAGTTTGTGGAAAATATTTATCATGAATAGATTTTGAATCTTGTCAAATGCTCTCTCTGCAACTAAGATCATATGGATTTTCTTATTTACTAAGTTGCTATAATTAATGACATTGACTTTCAAATCTTGAACAAGCCTTGTGTTCCTGGAATAAACTCCATGTGGTCATGACATGCTTTACTTTTTATATACTGTTAGATTCAATTTACTGGTATTTTGTTAAGGATTTCACATCCATGTTTATGGGAATATTGCTCTCTAGTTTCCTGTTATGGAATGTCTTTGTTTGGTAAATGAGTTGGAAAGTGTTCTTTCCTCATATTTTCTGGGAGACAGTGTGACGTATTGGTATTTGTGTTTGGTAGAACTTACCAGCAAAACTAGTTTAATTGTTGGAAAGTTTTTAACTGCAAACTCAAAATATTCAATAAATGTAAAACAATTCAGATGATTTAGTTCTCGAGTTAGCATTAACAGTTTATGTATTTCAAGAAATTGATCTCTTTCATCTAAGTTGTCAAATTTACTAGCATAGAGTTGTTCACAATATTCCCTTATTAGCTTTTGTTTGTTTATTTTGTTTTGTTTTTTATTTTGCTTGTTTGAGACAGGGTCTCACTCTGTTACCCAGGCTGGAGTGCAGTGACGCAATCTCAGCTCACTGCAACCTCCTCCCAGGTTCAAGTGATCCTCCTGCCTCATCCTCCCGAGTAGCTGGCGCTACAGGTGTGCGCCACCACGCCCAGCTAATTTTTGTATTTTTAGTAGAGAGGGGGTTTCACCATGTTGGCCATACTGGTCTTGAACTCCTTACCTCAGGTGATCTGCCCACCTTGGACTCCCAAAGTACTGGATTACAGGCATGAGCCACCATGCCTGGCCCCTTGTTAGCTTTTTTTTTTTGAGACGGACTCTTGCTCTGTCGCCCAGGCTGGAGTGCAGTGGTGCAATCTCGGCTCACTGCAAGCTCCGCCTCCCGGGTTTACGCCATTCTCCTGCCTCAGCCTCCCGAGTAGCTGGGACTACAGGCGCCCGCCATCTCGCCCGGCTAGTTTTTTGTATTTTTTAGTAGAGACGGGGTTTCACCGTGTAGGCCAGGATGGTCTCGATCTCCTGACCTCGTGATCCGCCCATCTCGGCCTCCCAAAGTGCTGGGATTACAGGCGTGAGCCACCGCACCCAGACCATTATTAGCTTTTTATTGTCTGTCGCGTCAGTAGGATCAGTGATGATGTTCCTGCTTACTTTTTTTGTCTTTTTTTTTTTTTTTTTTTTTTTTTGAGAAAGAGTCTCCTTCTTTTGCCAGGCTGGAGGGCAGTGGTGCAATCTTGCAATCTCAGCTCACTGCAACCTCCACCTCCTGGGTTCAAACGGTTCTCCTGCCTCAGCCTCCCGAGTAGCTGTGACTACAAGCACGTGCCACCATACCCGGCTAATTTTTGTATTTTTAGTAGAAATGGGATTTCACCATTTTGGCCAGGCTGGTCTTGAGCTCCTGACCTCAGGTGATCTGCCTGCCTCGGCCTCCCAAAGTGCTGGGATTACAGGCATGAGCCACCACTCCCAGCCCTGCTACTTTCATGTTTGATATTGGTGATTTATATCTTCTCTCTGTCTTTTTCTCAGTCTGGCTAAAGGTGTATCTTTTTTAAAAAATAAGCTTTTTATTTCGTTGATTTTTCTCTATTGTTTTTCTACTCGTAATTTTTTTTTTTTGTTTTTTTGAGATGGAGTCTCTCTCTCTGTCACCCAGGCTGGAGTGCAGTGGCCAGATCTCAGCTCACTGCAAGCTCCGCCTCCCGGGTTTACGCCATTCTCCTGCCTCAGCCTCCCGAGTAGCTGGGACTACAGGCGCCCGCCACCACGCCCGGCTAGTTTTTTGTATTTTTTAGTAGAGACGGGGTTTCACCGTGTTAGCCAAGGTGGTCTCCATTTCCTGACCTCGTGATCCGCCCGTCTCGGCCTCCCAAAGTGCTGGGATTACAGGCTTGAGCCACCGCGCCCGGCCTTCTACTTGTAATTTCATTGACTTTTGCTTTTCATCATTTCCTTCTATCTGTTTGCTTTGGGTTTAACTTGCTCTTCTCTCATTTTTTAAGTGGAAAGTTTGATCACTGATGTGAGACATTCTTATTCTCTAATCTTAGCAATTAATGCTACAGATTTCTTGCTAATCACTGTTTTAGCTCTATCCCCATATTTTGATGTTATATTTTTATTCTCCTTCAATCGAAATGTTTTCTAATTTCCCTTGTGACTTTCTCTTTTACCCAGGCTGTATTTAGAAATTGTGTTGTGTGTGTTTTATCCAAATATATGGTGATTTTCCAAATATCTTTTTGTGATTTGTTTCTAATTTAATTATTTTATGATCTGAGGTCACGTTTTATATTATTTTATTTTTTAAAAATTTGTTGTGGCCTGGTGTGGTGGCTAATGCCTGTAATCCCAGCACTTTGGGAAGCTGAGGTGCAGACCATCTGATGTCAGAAGTTCGAGACCAGTCTGGCCAACATGGCCAAACCCCGTCTCTATTAAAAACACAAAAATTAGCCGGGTGTGGTGGTGCACACTTGTAATCCCAGCTACTCGGGAGGTTGAGGCAGGAAAATCACTTGAACCCGGGAGGCAGAGGTTGCAGTGAGCCAAGATCATGCCACTGCACTCCAGCCTAGGCAACAGGGTAAGGCTCCGTGTCAAAAGAAAAAAAAAAAAAAATTTATAGTTTGTTTTATTGGCCAGAATATTGTCTTTCTAGATAAATGTTCCATATACAACATTTGAAAAAAATGTGTATACTAATGTTGTTGGGTGGAGTACTCTATAAATGTCAATTAAATATACTTGGTTTCAAAAGTATTGTTCCAGTCTTTCATATCCTTGTAACATTCTGTCAACTTCTTTCAATTACTAGGAGGGGGATGTTAAAGTCTTCATGTGTAATTGTGAATTTATTGCTACCATGTTTTGCTTTATGTATTTTGAAGCTTTGTTGTGAGGTATAAACACATTTAATATTGTTCTATCTTCTTGGTGAATTCACTATTTATCATCATGTGATGTTTCTTTATATTCCTGATAGTATTCTTTATTCTAAAGACTTTTGCCTAACATTAATATAGCTACTCCAGCTTTGTTTTGATTAGTGATTGCATGGTATATCTTTATTCATACTTTTACTTTAAACCTATCCTATATCTTTATACTTGAAGTGGGTTTCTTGTAAACAGTATCTAGTTGGTCCTTTTTTACACAGTCTTATAATATCTACTTTTTTACTGTTTTTGTTTTTTGTTTTTGTTTTTTGAGATGGAGTCTTGCTCCGTTGCCAAGGCTGGAGTGCAGTGGCATGATCTCGGCTCACTGCAAGCTGCGCCTCCCGGGTTCACGCCATTCTCCTGCCTCAGCCTCCCAAGTAGCTGGGACCACAGGCACCCGCCACCATGCCCAGCTAATTTTTTGTATTTGTAGTAGAGATGGGGTTTCACCATGTTAGCCAGGATGGTCTCGAACTCCTGACCTCGTGATCCAACCACCTTGGCCTCCCAAAGTGCTGGGATTACAGGCGTGAGCCACTGCACCTGGCCCTTTTGTTACAGTTTTATTGAGGTATAATTTATATATGCCTTTTGATATTGTCCCACAGGTCCCTGAGGATTTGCTTATTGATTTTTCAATCTATAATGTGTTTCTCACATTAGATGCTATTATCTATCTTCAAGTTCACCAACTCTTCCTCTGTCATCTGCAATTTGCTATTGAGCCCATCCAGTGAAATTTTTGAGTATGCTATTTTTTAGGTCTAAAATTTTCATTTAGGTTTTTTAAAAATAATTTCTAGCTGGGTGGTGGCCACTGCACAAACTAGATTCTGCTCACTCTGGGCCTCACTCCACTTCGTCCGTGACAGATCATATGACACATAATATGTCAGACATATCATGTCTGACAAACCTGACATGGCTGATATCAAGAAATTCAATGTCAAAATAGAAGAAGGCAGAATTGCAAGAGAAAAATCCACTGCCTTCCAAAGAAATGATAGAACAGAAGAAGCAGGCAGACAAATCTTATGGAGGCATGTGCCACCAATATGCACTGTACATTCAGTGAGAATTGCCTTATTTTATTTATTTTAGCTGTTTAATTTTGTAAGATGCAAAGAGGTTGGATCAATGTTTAAAGGACTATGCTGCCCTTTTCACATCAAACAATAGAAAACTGCTGACAATGAAGGCCACACCTTCCTCTCCCATCTGCTTGTCTGGCTGGCAAGGAAGGAAGGTAACTTGCATGCTGGTGAAGGAAGAAGAAGAGTAGGAAGACAGGTAAATCTAGAGTAAAACCAAGCTGCCCCAAGGTGTCTTGCAGGCTCTCAAATGCAGTTTAAATGAAGTTTAGAGTGCCATTTTTCTTGTTCAAATGATTTTATTTATTAGAATGAACAAATTTTATATAAAATAAACAGTTTTAGGCTAGACGTGGTGATTCATGCCTGTAATCCTAACACTTTGGGAGGCTGAAACGGGTGGATCACTTGAAGTCAGGAGTTCGAGACCAGCCTGACCATCATGGTGAAACACCACCTCCACTAAAAATATAAAAATTAGCTGGACGTGGTGGCTCGCACCTGTAATCCCAGCTACTCAGGAGGCTGAGGAAGAGAATCACTTGAACCCAGGAGGCAGAGGTTGCAGTGAGCTGAGATGACACTACTGCATGCCAGCCTGGGCAACAGAGTGAGACTCCATCTCAATAAAAACAAACAAAAAAATAAAAAATAAGAAAAGAGTTTTAAACCCTTTAAACATTTTTCTATTTTTCTGCTGAGAACTTTTCATTCATTTCAAGGTTGTTTACCTTTATTTCATGGAGCACAGTTATACTAGCTGCTTTAAAGTTGTTGATAATTCCATCATCTGGGGCATTTCAAGGTTAGCACATGCTGATTATCTTTTCCCTTGAAAAATGGTCACATTTTTCTAATTCATTATTTGTCAATTTTAGATTTATCCTGGGCATGTTGACTTTTATTTTTAATTTTTAGTTTTATTATTTATTATTTCTTTGAGACAGGGTATTACTGTGTCACCCAGGCTGGAGTACAGTGGCACAATCTCGGCTCACTGCAAACTCCACCTCCCAGGAGTTCAAGCGATTCTCCTGCTTCAGCCTCCCAGGTAGCTGGGATTACAGGCGCCTGCCACCACGCCCGGCTAATTTTTTTATTTTTAGTAGAGACGGGGTTTGGCCATGTTGGTCAGGCTGGTCTTGAACTCCTGACCTCAAGTGACCTGCCCACCTCGCCCTCCCAAAGTGCTGGGATTACAGGCATGAGTCACCGGGTCCAGCCCAAAATAATACTTTTTAAAGTAGTTTTTTGCTTTTCTATCCTTCTAGGTAACAGGGTACAGGGTTTCTGGCTTCAGGGACCTCATACTTTAAAGGTGAAGGAGAAAATAATGTAACTTATAATATTTCTGTAGGGCAATGTTTTAATGTTTTGAAGTGTGTTTTCTTACTTTAAATAATTATAACCCACAATAAATTCACATGGAAAGTGTGAACAGAGTCTAAAATTTCAGAATTGTCTTAATTCTATACTTTGAAATTGAAGATAATTTTATATTAAATGTAAATAATCCTCAAAGGAGAGTAAATTAGTTGTTATTCAATTCACAATATTTCCCTTCTTTAATTGGCTTTTTTTCTGAATGGGTAATATACGCATGACACAAAATTCAAAAGTTGCAAAAGGGTACAGAATGAAAATTAAGTTTTTATCCCACCTCATCCTCAAGACTCATGGTTCCCTTCCCTGGAGGCAACCAGTGTTACCAGTTCTTGAGTAGCATTTCAGATATATTTTTTGCATACATGTATATATTTCTCTGTTAACACAGAGAGTAGCTCATTCTATACACTATTCTCCATATATCTTAGTAATTATTTTCATTCACTTTAATGGCTACATTATATTCAATTGAAAGGATGTAGCATTCTCTAACTGTTCTGCTGTTGATAGATATTTAGGTTGTTTCTGGTCTTTTGCTATTACAAACAATGCAGCAGTATATAACCTGTGCACATGCCATTTCTTTGCGTGTCAATGTACATCTGTAGCAAAGAATTTCTAGAAGGAAGATTTCTGGGTTAAAGGATATATGCAATTAAAATTTTAGTAGATCTCACCAAATTGCCTTCCATAGAGGTTGTACTAAATTACATTCCCACGAGGAATGTACCTCTTTTCCTATTGTGGACAACACAGTATATGATTAAATTTTTTATTTTTAACAATTGATAGATTTAAAAAATAGTGTCTCATTATAGTTTTAACTTGTACTTTTCTAATTATGAATAAGGCTGATCATCACTTTATATGTTTTAGAGCAATATTTACCATCAAGTTTCATTACTTAAAGAGTAGTCAATGATTTCCTTCTAAGTCTGACTAGATTATTCTCCCTCAATAAAAAAGAAAACCTCCTACTGAGTTGTAACTTTTAGCATCTATCATTAATAAATAGACAAACAAAACACTGCACCATCTTAGAATATAAAAGCAGAGTTTTTTTCATCTTTTCCGGAAGAATTCAAAAATTTATCTTTGGTCTGGTAACAAACATGTAAAGCATCACTAAAGTTATTTATTAATAATGTTGACAAAACGGGCAGATCATTTGAGGTCAAGAGGTTGAGACCAGCCTGGCCAGCATGGCAAAACCCCGTCTGTACTAAAAATGTATAAAAATTAGCCAAGCATGGTGGCACATGCCTATAATCCCAGCTACTTGGGAGGCTGGGGCAGGAGAATCTCTTGAACCCAGGTGGCAGAAGTTCAGTGAGCCGAGATTGTGCCACTGCACTCCAACCTGAGTGACATAGCAAGACTCTGTCTCAAAATAAATAAATAAATAAATAATAAAATAAAGTTGGAATTCCCCAAAATATATAAATCCATAATTGTTTTTCACAACATGTCAAAATGCAATGTATATATATATATACTTATATACCAATCAAAAAATGTTGACCTTTAAAACAATAGCTGTGATAGTATTTAGTAATAAAAAAATAAACTTCTAAGACTTAGGAAATCATTCATCTAATAAAAGATTGTCTTTAGGGATATTTGGACATGATTATTTTTGAGTAATATAGTAATAGTATAAATTTTAATATAATATTCATAAATAGCATTATTACATTGCTACTAGTATTGCAACACCAATGTAAATAAATACTATAAATGAATATCAATGCTAATTTTTTTTATTCTGTGGAATTTCACTGTTGACATTAAATTACTGTCTTTTCATCATTGCTATAGCAGTTAATCTTACTAAGTAAAACATAGCAATTGAAATGCACTAAAGTCTTAAGACTTTTCCAGTTAATGTGTGTTGAGCATGTAGAAATTACATAGTATCTTAGAGTTCTAGGTGCAAAATATACTTTTTAATATCATTATTTGGGGAGGTTAGTCCTACTCCCCACTCTCCTCTCTACCAGCCTCATCCAGAGAAATAACTCTCTCAAGGTACTGATAAGAGATGCCACAGTCAGGCTAGTTAATGCAGTGAAAGATGTCACTGCCAGATCCCCTGTATAGTGGCACAGACTCCTGGAATTGAAAGGGAGCTAGCTTAAGGAGTCATTTAATCCAGACCTCTTTCTTCCTGCAAGGGGTCTGCCTGAAATGTCTGAGACAGATGGTTTGTCCTTAAAATTCACCAGGGACAGAGATTCTACAATACTACTCTGGAGCCTTTTCTAATGTTTAATCACTATTACTGTCAGGTCGGTTTAAGCTCTTTCCTGCTAGTTTTTCCTCTGCAGACACGGAAAATGGTTGAACAGCAACCTCTTTATAATCACCTTGCCAATACACAAAAACAGTTACCATGGTGCCCTTCGGCCTTGTTTTTTCAAGAGTATATAATTTATCTCCTCTCCATTTTTAACACATCAATATATTATCTCCTTAATCGTTTGGGTTAATTTTAATTAAACTCTTTACATTTGTTATATATCACTTCTAATGTGGCATTATAGTAACTTCTTAAATTGTAATGTGTTTTATTTTTAATTATTATAGGGTTAGGTAGAACAATACAAGTACTTATTGAGTATGTTGAAAAGGATAGGCAAATCTCTTGCTCCCACATAGTGTATATGCTAATAGGAGAAATAAACAATAAAAACTATAAAATTTGATCTACAATACCATATAATGTTCTGATAAGAATAAAATATCTTGTATTAACTAGAAAAATGCTAGGCTGCTATGATAGAGACCCAAAAATAATGCAGTTGTTTGAAAAAGAAGTTTGTTTTTCTTACTTAACAGTCCAAGGTAAATGTTCTGGATCATCAAGAAACTGCTCTATGAAGTCATTTGTGGACTCCAGTCCTTCTATTATGCTGCATTACCATTCCTAAGATCATTATCATAAGCTCTATACTATAAGCTGATTCACCCCAAGTTTTAGCCAGCAGGGAGGAGAAAGACAGAATGGATGAGGCTACCCTAGATTCAGAGGTGGCACACATCACTACCACTCCATTCCACTAGAAAGAACACAATTTCATGGCCACACTTGGCAAGGAGGCTGGGAAAGGCATGTAATCTAACCACATGCCCAGGAAGTAGAGAATGTATTTAGGGGGAACAGACAGAGGGTTGCAAACACTGTCAATATTTCTCCCCAGTATCTTAAGATCCCTTTTTACCTATTTGTATGTTTCTGCTTCCAACAGCAAACCCCAGACTGTTTTACAGAAGACACTAGATCCCACCTGGCCAACACCAGAACATGCCTGGGAATTTACTTTCCCCCATGCCACATTGCCCCCAAGTGGACTGGTTGGCACAGAACTATGAAAGACCAGCTCCCTTGCCCTCCAGTCAGGACAATATAGGCATAACTTCCCTTTCAGAGCTCCCCTTCAGACACAGGCTGAAGCAGCCCTGTGGGGGGTTAGCCTGAGACCCATCCTTGCTTGGCTGTCTTCTCTGTCCTGTCCTGCTTTCCACATTCCCTTATTGGTTTCTCCCAGGAATACTTTCCTGATAAATCACACATGAATCCTCATCTAAGGGTCTGCTTCTAGGAAACCCAATCTAAGGCACAGGATAAAGGGTTAAAGTGTGATAGAAGGTGCTGGATCATTTTTAGTGGCTTCCCACATATTACCAAAAGGAGTATTTGGACAAGTATGAATGACTTGTAAGGAAGGAGGCCATTTCTTTTACTGTCTCCTGTCTCCAAAGGAAAGGAGGAAATAGAAACTGAAAAACAACAGACTGATCGGCACCACTGGCCAGGCCTGTAGGCTAAAGATTAACCCCCACCCAGCAGGCACGTGTAGTCCCAGCTACTCGGGAGGCTGAGGCAGGAGAATGGTGTGAACCCAGGAGGAGGAGCTTGCAGTGAGCTGAGATGGTGCCACTGCACTCCAGCCTGGGCAACAGAGTGAGACTCCGTCTAAAAAAAAAAAAGATAAACCCCTACCCTAATCGCTTGTGCTATCTATAGATCATAGACAATGGTATGGAGAAATACTTGCCTTGCTCACCACCCTCACCTAGTCACGTACCCCATGCTTGCTAAATCTATCATGACCCTGTCATGTGGACCCCTTAGAGTTGTAAGCCCTTAAAAAGGCCAGGAACTCTTTCTTTGGAGAGCTTGGTTCTTGAGACACAAGTCTGCCAAAGCTCCTGGCCAAATAAAACCACTTCCTTCTTAACCCAGTGTCTGAGGGGTTTTGTCTACAGCTTGTCCTGCCACAACTTAGCTCATATATGTTGCCGCTACTATGGAAAAAAGAAAACTCTAAAATATGTGTTTTGATTGTTTTGCAAGGGTCAATTCACATACACAAACTTACCTTTTGCAATGTGGTTATCTACAACCTGCTCAAAAAGTGAATGCAGTGGATCTGCAGCTGTGGAGAGTGAGCACCACCGCAACAATGGGCCACGAGTTTGGAAATCTGAGGTGGATGCAAGATGCAGTTACCTACAGCTTGTGGCCCTCAGGCACCAGCCTCCCCTCACTACTTCAGCAAGGGCATCCCCAACAGGCTGCGCAATAATACTCAGGTGCCTTTCCTTTGCGTGAAGCCACCATTTGCAGTATTTTTTCTTGTCTACACACAGGAGAACTGGAAGCCTGAGAAATTCAAGAATAACCCAGCTGCCTAGGAAAATGGCAAATGAGCAACTCATCTGGATGACTCATTTGGTTCCCGGTCTCTGAAAGACCCTTCTCTGGGATAGGAGTTTTCATTGTAGTGTCTTGAAGACGTGATAAATTTATGGTCTGCACTGTTGTTTTTTTTTTTTTTTTTAAGTGAATGCGACTGCTTTTCATGCTATCAAATTAGGCTTCATAAATGTAGTATCTTCCGGTTTGATATTTGACAATGATGAGAATGAAGGTAAGTGAATGGAGTAGATGGGCAACAAAAGTCCTCAGTAATATTCTGCATGGTATAACCCAGCATGGACTCAGAGCACTGCAGAACACAGAACATCAGACTCGATGGCTCATGCCTGTAATCCCAGCACTTTGGGAGGCTGAGGCAGGCAGACTGCTTGAGTCCAGGAGTTCAAGACCAGCCTGCACAGCATGGTGAAACCCCTTCTCTACTAAAAATACAAAAAAATAGCTGGGCACGGTAGTGCATGCCTGTAGTCCCAGCTACTTGGGAGGCTGAGGTGGGAGGACTGCTTGAGCCTGGAAGACGGAGGTTGCAGTGAGCTAAGATGGAGCCACTGCACTCCAGCCTGGGTGACAGAGAGGCCCTGTCTTAAAACACACACACACACACACACACACACACACACACACATTATGGATTCTGAAAACTAAAACACTGAAGGATGCAAATATATCCCATGTAACTGTTTTGCACAAGGATATTGGCAGCATAACCATAATGAAGTCTGGGAGTGGCGTAATTGGCAAAAGATTAGCTGATTTAATTTTGACTTTACTGATTTTAACCAACTGTGATTCCCTTCTATGATCCTAACTAAGAAATTAATGTAGAGTTTTATGTTACATATTTTTTACAGTAGGATTGAAATATGTAAATATTAGACTCATTTTTGTGCTGCAGAATAATTTGGTTTATATGAGTAATTGATTCAGTAAGAGATTTTTTTTAAATAGGTTTCCAATTTAAAGTCTCACCTTTGATGAACACACACATCAGGAAATATGTATGCTACTTAAAGTAAAATTAACTTGCATTGAGATTGCCTTTTTCAAATTTTACTCTCTCAGAGCTCTGTAGACTTTTTTGTGGCTCCAATCACAGTTAAAATTGTACATTTATTTTTATGATCATTTATTAGTGTCTGTCTCCCTCACTAAACTGTAGATCTATGAGGGCTGTTTTTGATCAGCAGCAGCACATACAGTGCCTGACACATAGTAGGTATTCAGAAAGAATTTGTTGGCTGAGAAAAATTAATGAATATCTAAACATAAAAAATATATATTCTCAAAATAATCTTTACCAAGTATGTGGTATAAGTATTATTACTTACTACTCTGTAAATTATAGAAAATGGATAATACAAATGACTCTTGTCCATAGAAATGCAAATGATTTTATCCAGTATAATGCAATTGATTATTGCTATCTGGATAGATCAATTTTGCATCAATTTTCAGCATTCCTTATTGCCCCATGTATGTGGTTCTTTGAATTCTTTTTTTAATTACTTATAACATCTTACTAGTTCCTTCATTAATTATGCATTAAAAAGGAATTTTGATATGTACTAGTTTTATATTTGTGTGACAGTCATGATGTTACCTTCTTTTAGAAAAGAACATTTAACAGTTTAACAATACCTTAATACCATCTTAAATAGTGCTAATAGGTTACCCTATGTAACCTATTACCCTATGTACACAAAAGTATACTGAGAATGAACTACATGAAGAGTACTACGCTATGCCTGAACCAGAATGAACAACGATATAGTGATGAAGTCTGGTATATAAACCAATGGCAGGAACTGAATATCTTTATCACACTTCTTACTAGAATTTAGGCCAGGTTTGGTGGCTCATACCTATAACCCCAGCACTTTGGGAGGCTAAGGTGGGAGGATGGGAGGATCACTTGAGCCCAGCAGTTTGAGACCAGCCTGGGCAACAAAGTAAGATCTTGTCTCTACAAAAAAATCAAAATACAAAAAATAAAAAAATTAGCCAAGCATGGTGCACACGCCTGTGGTTCCAGCTAACAAGAGGCTAAGGCAGGAGGATTGCTTGAGCCCTGGAGGTTGAGGCGACAGTGAGCCATGTTTGTGCCCCTGCACTCCAGCCTAGGAGACAGAGCAAGACACTGTATCCAAAAAAAAAAAAAAAAAAAAAAGTAAAGCTGCAAAGAGATTAGTAAAAGAATTATGCATACATATTTTGCTTTTCATCATTATTGTTACTTCATAAAACCACAAATTACTAGCACTGCACTGTATCAATGGTACCCTGTCCCAGTTCTCTGAGATTTGCACGTCAGAGAAATATTTATCTAAACCATCCATGTGAATATTTTGAAATATTCCAGTTTGCAGTGAAATTCATTCTTTTATTTCGTTTTTTTTCTTTTTCCTTTTGTTGTTTTTTGTTCCATTTTTTGTACTTTATAAATGAAGAATTACTTAAAATTGGAAAAAGAGATAGCTCAAGCATTGAAATTTCAACTCCATACACATTTCAAGGAGTGCAAAAGGTTATACTTCAGGGGGTACTAAAATTACTTAAGATTTTTTTTCAAATGAATGCCAAAAAGTGTATCTGCTAATAAGTTTTGCCCAGCTTGGCAACCAAACTCACCCACAAAGTATGAGAACTCCAGATATACGACAATAAATATTTTTGGCCTAGTTTCAAAGCTACATAATGCCAGACATAGACATGTAAAAGTAATGGCAAGAACTACAAAGATTATAAAAGAAATAAAGTCACAGTTCGTAATTCATATGATTATGTTCAATAGCAGGCTTAGACGGCTATTCACATAATAAGATCCACATGTAAAAGCATCAGCTTATTTTACTTGGTAAAAGATAACAAATATTAAAATGGCTTTTAAAAGTAAAATTTTGTTGAGAGCTTGTAAATGCATTTTTGCAAGCTCAAGGAGAATAGCTGAAATTGTTTTTTTGTTTCTATTTAGATTTCCAACTTCTGCTTCCCTTTTCGTCACACTCAGAAAAGTTAAGTAAAAAATGAAAGAAAATACAATCTCAAAGATCAAAACAGCTTTTAAATATTGTCACTATAATCTGTGTATTAAAACTGGACTGTAGGGGGAAACACCATTCCCCTAAAATTAAATTAATTCTGCATTGCATTTAGAGAAAGGATGAGGGAAATACAGCTGTCAGATGTTCAAACCTTGATTTGACTACTGGGCACAGATTATGGGGCTCAAAGCCAAAGTGAATAAAGCCAAAGCAATTCCCTTGTATCCTCCACTGCAAGGTGAGTATATAAAGCTGGTTTTTAAGATCAGGGATTCTAGCAATATTTTTTGCTCCTTGGAATATTTTATTTTAGACCCAAGAAAATCAAATTAAATTTTGTGATGGGTTTGATTTTCAAAGATAAAAGAAGCACACCTTTGTGTGCTTTCTGTCTGCTTAATTTATGGATTAGAAGTGGTCAACCATCAGGGTGGGCTAATGAAAAGCGAGACTGAGGGGAAAAGCTAGTGGAAGAAGAATGGAAGAAACTGTAGAATCTGAGATAAACTGTCAGTGCCTTAGGCAAGATAAACCAGAACACCATAGTGCCAAGAACAGCTAGCCTGGGGTTCAGTTCTTAGTCACAAGCAATACTGTGAATTACAGTTCATTGTTTTAAAAGAAATTTGACTAACATAGAAAATAATTCAGTAGGTGAACTGAAAATGATCACATTGTAAGATGTTATATTAAATACAATGAAATATTTTTGTCAGTACTATAGGTCTATATTGTATTGAATTTTTATTCTGCTGTGTAAAATATAACAAAAGCTTTTGTTCCTTTTCAACTCAATGAAAATTTATAATGTAGGATAATTACATTGCCTCTCTTATCTATCAACTGTTATAAAATAAAACAATAATGTTTTGCAAACACATTTTTTTCTTAGTTCAAAGTTTGCATGAAATTTTTAAATAGCCCTCTAGCAAAGCACTGTTTGTGTTGAATATATTTGTAATGCATTGATGATGACATACACTTTTCTTAGATGTTAGTGAAAATTTTTTGTTACAAAAAGACACTTTTTGATTGAGTTCTGTCCCTATTTACACATGGATCCTTTTAATGGATGTTGAGAGTCTTGATTTAGAACTTTTAATACGCTCGTTTACATTTTGCAAATCTCTACCTTTGAAATAAAAATGCAGTGATCCACCCATCTGCAGACAATTAAGACCAGCAGCCCAGTATAAAAGGGTGGAGAACTTTTAATGGGTGTTTATAGATTGGAAGCACTGACCCCCTTTTAAATGAAAGAGGCCTAAGAAGAAATAGTAAGTGTTAAGGATAACCATGAAATTCATTTAACCCCCCAAGCAGAAGATCTGTTATCAAAGAATTTGCAGGATTCTACACCTTCCAACTTAAGGTTCTCAGGTTAAGTACTTAGCAAAAGTACTTTAAAAAGAAATATCTTATTAGAAGTGTTTTGATTATAATTTCTTAGCTGCTTGAAGGTCAAAACACAAGCCAGCAGGAAGACCAACAGTAAGGTATGTGATATAAAAACAAATATTTCCATAAAATCTTTGCCCTAGCAAGAAGAGAAATTCTTAGTAGGTTCAAGGTGGGAATTTAGGGAATAGTATTTTTTTACAGGAAATACTGGTTAGGCGTTTTATATAGGGGGTTCTGCATTTGTGAAGGGATAATTTGCTCTAAAATATGTGGGCAACCAGCCTAAATTCTCTAATTGAGTAGTTTGCTCATAACCTGAGGCCATTAGGTGAATGTAAACTGTTACAGGCTTAGTAAGAAAATAGTCCCATTAGGATTTTTTCTATTTGTATGTGGTTGCGGGTTAAAGTAACTGTTTCCAAAATCATGGATTAATGAAAAGCTCTTTTTTTCTGAGTTTGCAAATACCAGCTTTGAAATGCACAAACTCAAATTAAGCTAAGGAATCTTTTTTTTTTTAACAGTTAAAAATGTTTTACAAGATCAAGTCTCAACTCTAAGTTCCATTGTAAGTTATCTAAAAACAAAAATTAGAGATATTTAATTGAATGGTTGTTAATAATAAAGGAAAAACAGCCATATTTTCTTTGAATCTGTCATTCACGTATTTTGCTCATGTCCTAAAATGTCCAGTAATGGCAAATGCCAAAGACTTTGATGCACAGAAAATGAGTGTAACTTCTAGAAAATAAAACATAAAATAAAATCTCATGCAGAGATTCAAGAAATGTTGTGTCTATGTATTTCATTCAGTAATGCTCAGATGCCACACGTGCTGCGTGTATGCTCGTATATCTGTAAAGGAGAAGACAACTTTATGTGCTGCTGCTTGAACTAAATTCTGAACTTCTCTTTCATAATGGATCTCTTCAGTTAAACAGTCTATCTCCTTTCCTGTTTCCCAATTCCTGTTAACTCATCACGTTGTTCTTTTTACTAAGTATGGTATACTTGTATAGCCCAGAGCAGGACAAGGGAGGAAAACAAAACAGACTGTGTAATATTTCTTAAAATCAGTAGTAACTGTACGTGCAGAAGAAACAGTCAAGGGAGGAAAAATCTGACCAAATATGTCAGGTAAATTTAATAGACATACTCAAAATTAAAGTAATTCATATGTCTTTTTCGTCTCTCTATTTCTCCTTTGAAATTGGCTCCAGTACTAGTAAGGTTGTGGATGCTAGTATTACATCAAATCTTATTTTAAAAATTGAATTACACAAAAACATTTTTTAGCAACTTAATTTTCTAAATATACACTTAGAACTGAACACGAATCTCTCACTCACCTGAGAGTGCTAGGTGTTTTCTTCAGCTGTTTAACTTTTTACTCTGTGAGGTTTTCTTTTTTCATTTTAAAATGTCTCATCTCAAAATATTATAAGATTACAGAAATACCCTAAGTATGTATTTGTACAACAACTTAGCTGAAAAAAAAAATCAGAGTAATATGTGAGAAACTCCTTAAAAAGACAACATTTTTTTTAAAAATGTTAAAGCAGAATTGTTCTGAAATGACTTACAAGAACTGGAGAGAGAAACTCATATACACATTGGAGTACATGAAGAGAGAAGGGATTTTCAAAGAGGCTTGCTCTACAATGAAAGTATGTCTAAATTCTACACCTTGAAAGAAGGTAGAACAGATTTCCAGAACAGCCTGATAATGTTTAATAGCTTTTTAAAAACTTTCTAAAAGAGAATCATAAAGATAATCTATTTACTATCTTCTTTCAGTTGAGATTGAAGATGGAATTCTTGAATCGTGAATTTTGGAAGAATTGAAAGATGAGATTTGCTAAAAGAATTGATGATAAAGGAAATATAAATTGATTCTGGTAGAAACAAAATGGAGAAAAAGTATTGGTCATCAAAATTGTTCCCTTAATTCCTTATTTTCAAAACTATTAAATAATACTATAAAGAGGAAAAGTAGAGATTCATTAGATTCTTTCACATACCACCTTACCAATATTTGTAATATCAGTTTTAACTAGGAATTGTATTACAAGCAAAATGAAAATGGATACTTCTATAGAGAATAATTATGCTTGAAATGACCAAAGACACAATAAAATTATAATGATAGAAGTTTTTAAATCCATTCATGTAAACATACTATTAGAAGCTCTCTGCACATAATGAGGCTTCAAAAGGATCCTAGATGGTTTCTCAGAAGGGATACAGGTGAAACTTTAAAAAAATAAAGGTCCCATCCCTCTTATATTCCATCTTGCATGGACAGTAACTTTAATACATTTTTTTAGATGAATGAGAAAGAAGAAAAGCAAACTGTTCATGATACAAGATCTATCTTGTGAAAATATTACAAGTCTAAATATTTGTTCTTACTAAAATATGAGTTAAAATAGGTTTTCCTGGTAGGTAACTGTTGAAGTGAGATGAAAGTGTTTCACTATAGCATTCTGTTTTGCATATGTTTAAAATTTTCCATAATAAGTTTAAAAGATAAAAAAGCAGATTCCTCAAGATTTGGAGAGTAGAGAAATTGGCATTTGCAAAGTTTGTTTCTATTTAGGAATAAAAACTTGGAGAATCATTGCAGAATTTCTTCTCTGGGAAGGATTTACTGAGGGAAGGGATACTAAAGTGGCATCTGCTCTGTCTAGTGATAATAAAATAGGAAGGTAGAATGAGGCAGAAAGGGAAGCCAGAAGGAAGGGGCAGGATAGCAGTTTTAAGCCTGGTGGCTATTTTAATAGTACAAGACTTTGTTCTTCTGATGCTTCACCACCTCATTAACCTGTGTGTCATTCTGAAGTATTTTGCCATGCTCTGATGATTAAAGACTCGCTCACTAACAACACATTTTAAATGCAAGTTCTTCCCTGGAGTCATGGTGAATTAATTTTCAATTAGTTTTCATTAATGAACTTCATTTTTTTGGTCCTAATTGCTATCCCAGCTTCAGGAAACTCAGCAAGTACTTTGGTGGGGTATGGGGTGGGAGGCCACTCTAAGAGTCAAGAATATTCTGGGCCCTTTTCAGAAGACTATACTTCAGTCATCCTCCAAAACAGAAAATTACATCTAAATTATAAATCAAACACCCACCAATAGAACCCATGCACCTTTTCTGTGGTCTTGAGAAGTATATTATTGCTAGCTTCATCTGGAATTTATCTTGCATCCCAAAACCAGGATCAGGGAGGGAAACTGTGAGACTTAAGCAGAGAAAAAGAGCTACTGGAAGTTCTAGAGAAATTGTCTAAGGTAAGGAATCATTTTCTCTTCCAGGAAAAAAAGGAGACCAAGGATGTCTGTGATGATCTTATTATCATAATTATGTCCATATTGTCAATGAGCAAGTAAAATTCCTGCAACCAGGTCACTTCGTCTTCTTTCTTCAGTGAAAAGAATGAATACCAACCTATTCAGAATCTTCTTTCCTCTGTAGAGAAATTCATCACCACTTCCCTTTGTAAGCTTCACTGTTAAAATCAGAGTAGGCTATGTCTGTACTTTAGGAAATATTGAGTAACCATTATATATTGTTTATAATAATTCCCTTCAGTTGTTAATATTTTTTAAATCTGTCTGCCATGTGGAAATTCTATCCTGAATTGTTTCTATCTAGTACTAATGCCAAATTTCTTCCTACTTGGAAAATTTTTTTAAAAATTGTTTTAGAGATGGGGATCTCACTATATTGCCCAGGCTGACCTTGAACTCCTCAGCTTAAGCAATCCTCTGGCCTCAGCCTCTTGAGTAGCTGGGACTACAGGCATGCACCACCACACTTGGCTTACTTGGATAATTTTCAGTCATTGTAAATTAATATTAGAAGATGTTTTACCAGCATAATGCATATAAATAATAAAAGAATAAGAGATACATAAGCTTGTACCTGATAGAGTTCTGCTCCCAGTTCTATGATTTGGGCAAGTCACCCACTCTTCCTTTTCTTTTAGACAGGGTCTCACCCTATTGTCCAGGCTGGAGTGTAGTGGCACAATCTCGGCTCACTGCAACCTCCACCTCCCAGGCTCAAGTAATCCTCTTACCTTGGTCTCCCAAGTAGCTGGGACTACCGAGGCAAGCTACCATGCTTGGCTAATTTTTGTACTTTTAGTAGAGATGGCGTTTTGCTATGTTAGTCAGGCTGGTCTCTAACTCCTGGGTTCAAGTGATCCACCCGCCTCAGCCTCCCAAAGTGCTGGCATTACAGGCGTGAGCCACCGCACCAGGCCTCACTCACACTCTTTCAATGACTTAGTTTCCTCTCAAGTAAAAAAGTTTAGCCCGGATTTTTCAGAGTCAAATAATGATTCAAAAATAGTTTGTAAATAATCACAAATAAGTCTAATACGTACAGACAAACTGCATAGTAAAATCAGTGTTCTTGGGTTGCTAATGAAGGACTAATAGCCTGAGTAGCACACCCACAAACCAATAGTCTAACAACTCAGAAAGCTACTATGATGCTCTGTGCCTCAGGATAAAGACAATAAGATGTCTGTACTCTTCATTTCCACTCTAAAAACAAATCTGATGCTCATGAAATACTTATCACCCACAGCCTGAGACTTTATATTTGCAAAATTTAATAAATATTTTTATACCTTATTATTTTATTCATGAAAAACTGAGTTTGTTGATAGCTTAATTCTTTTGTTTTTTTTTCTCTTGAGGAGGGACACATTTTAAAGCACATCATGGTTTTAGAATTTAAAAAGTATTTTATCTTGTTACTTTGACTTAAAAATATGTTATTTTTTAATTAGTTGTGTTAATTCTTCTCTTTGCACAGGAATGATTATTTCAATATTCTTTCAGTTAACATTAATAGAGTGCTGATTTCCTCATAATACTGAAATCTTCAGGATCATATCTAAACAAAACAAAACTTGAAGATGGCGTCCTGCTCTGGAGGGATTATAAAATAGTTGACATGACAAAAAGGAATACATGAAAATACACAGCAGTGACAAAGCAACAGATGAATAAGTAGAAAATAAAGCAGCAGAAAATGTAAATGGAAGTGTCCAGGGCATGTAGAATAGAGTAAATTATGATGGCCATAAACCTTAGCTAGTGTTTTACTGTCTTCATTTACTTCCTCCAGCAGAAGCAGTTTCTCTACATTGCTGATCACTTTATTGTGAAAACAAACTCAGATTTTAATTCTTCTCGAGAAGTATCTTATAGACAGAAGCATTTCCTGGCATTCCATTCCCCCCGTCCCCACAGAAAGACATAAAGATGAAATTGGGGACCTGGCCCGGTGGCTCACAACTGTAATCCCAGCACTTTGGGAGGCCAGGTGGGCGATTCACTTGAGGTCAAGAGTTCCAGGCGAGCCTGAGCAACATGGCACAAACCCCGCCTCCACTAAAAATACAAAAATTACCCGGGCGTGGTGTCGCACACCTGTAATCCCAGCTAATCCAGAGGCTGAGGCAGGAGAATCACTTGAACCTGGGAGGTGGAGATTGCAGTGAGCCAAGATTGCACCACTGCACTCCAGCCTGGGTGACAGAGTGAGACCCTGTCTCCAAACAAAAAAAAAAGATATAAAGACAATGGCTATCACAAAATGCAGCAAGAAACTACAAATGAGAAACACCTTATCATGTAAGTCATTTTTAAAGATCTGGAATATCACTGTATAGTTTAGGTACAGGTTACAGTCCAATCTATAAAAACATAAAAAGAACTATAGATAATAAAACTATAAAAATATAAAAAGAGGCCAGGTGCAGTGGCTCACGCCTGTAATCCCAGCACTTTGGGAGGCTGAGGCAGGTGGGTCACCTGAGGTCAGGAGTTCAAGACCAGCCTGATCAGCATAGTGAAACCCCATCTCAACTAAAAATATAAAAATTAGCCAGGCGTGATGGCAGGCACCTGTAATCCTAGCTACTCAGGAGGCTGAGGCAGGAGAATTGCTTGAACCCGGGAGGCAGAGGCTGCAGTGAGCCGAGATCACGCCACTGCACTCCAGCCTAGGTGACAGTAAGACTCCATCTCAAAAAATAAACAAATAAATAAAATAAAAACTATAGATAATAAAACTGAATTAATAATGAGCAGGAACAACACTAACCTTCAGAAGTGATCTATTAGGTAATGCCATGAATTAAGGGTGATATGTTAAAGCCTTTAGAGGTGCTTAATTTGTAATAAATTAATGTTTTTTTTTTTTTTTTTTTGAAACAGAGTCTGGCTCTGTCGCCCAGGCTGGAGTGCAGTGGCATGATCTCCACTCACTGCAAGCTCCGCCTCCCAGGTTCATGCCATTCTCCTGCCTCAGCCTCCCGTGTAGCTGGGACTACAGGCACCCACCACCACGCCTGGCTAATTTTTGTATTTTTAGTAGAGACGGGGTTTCACCGTGTTAGCCAGGGTGGTCTCGATCTCCTGACCTCGTGATCCGCCTGTCTCGGCCTCCCAAAGTGCTGGGATTACAGACGTGAGCCACCGCACCTGGCCTATTGTATTTTTAACAAAATATTGTCTGACTAATCAATTATAAAAGTAAGATCCGCAGCTGACAATGGCATGGTAAAAACAGGTCAGATTTTCGAGTCAGACAGACCTGAATCAATCCCACTTCTGACATTTATGAACAGGTCCTTGGGCAAGTTTCTTCACTTCTCTGAGTCTCAGTTTTCTTACCAGTAAAATACAAATAATATTAATACCTACATTATAAGGATTTTGTAAGGATTGAATGACATAACTCGTAAAATGTTTTGCACGTGATAAGCATTAAATAAAAATAAACCATTGCTATGATATACTCGTCTAAACATTCAGACCCAAACAAGACTCTCTAAGGAGGATGAGGGATGTTATCTTACAAAATCATCTCATCAGTGAAGTCAATAAAACATTTTCGTTAAAAACCACTAATAAATTTGAAGACATAGCCAAATAAGAATTATGTGACTGCCATTACTAAGGCTGCCTGGCAGCCACTTCAAAAAATTGAGATGTCACCAGTTTACAAATCTCAACTTCTGGCACAAAAATCAAGTAGCTAATATTATTCTGCCTTTATAATTCCACTGAAACACAGGATAATTGGTTCTATATTTTGTCTTAAACTATCCTGAGTTAAAATAAACAATAATATACATTTCCAGTGTTTTCTCATGAATAAAACATAAGTGGATATATGTGGTTTTATTAGGTTGAATGGGAAAATAAACTTCCCTGCAGCCATGCACCTGTTTTCTACACATTCCAATATGGGAAATGTCAACTTCTTTAAGAGGACCACTGTGAAACTGGCCCCTAAGTACATTTTCTTAAGTCCCACATAATAAAGATTTTTCTAACATGTTATGTGTTATGTGTTTCAGGATTCCCTAACCTTAATCATAATGTTTTTATAAGATGGGTGATTTGTTATATTTATAACAAATAGTCAAGTTATAGTAGCTGAAAGTCAAATAGCATTACCAGAAAAAGGCAATGAGAGAGAATCGGGTAATATTATAATTCTGACTCTTCAAGATACATTTTAAAATAAGGCATCTTACCGTATGTGGTAAAACTAACAGAATATTATTGCCCCCATTCTAGTTTAGTAAGATGTTAGTTATTTTGTTTTCTTTTTTGGAACAGTAATACAGGTACATAGTTTCAAAAATTGAAAAGTTTAAAAGGATGTATGCCCCTCACTGATCTTCCAAGTAAACTTGGTTTCTAACACTGAAGCACTATTCAGTCATGTATCTTATAAATGTAATCTCACATTGATTTACCTGATACCAAGACAGACAGATAGATACATGGATAGATACACAGAAACTTTTACTTCTGATTTAATGTATATAGTATTAGTTAATAACATATTAAGTAAGTAAATTAACAAATATCACATTACCACGATTTTTAGTTCTGAAGAAAATATCTAACACAGGGAGTGTCTACTGTACTACAAAAGACCGTCAAGAGAAGTTCTGAAAACCATATCACTGAAAGTACCACATACATGGAGTCAAAAGGAGAACTGAAGCAAACACATAAGCTCCTGTCTAACCAGACCCAAATAACAGAATTTTTTGTAGTCATAGACAACGATAATTTATGTTCCTATTGATAGTCCTAAGAAGCTGCAAGCTGAAAGTGCCCTCTGAACCACAAAGCAGTCCAATTGTTTGATTTAGTCTTAATATTAAAGCCATCTTGTTACATTGTATTTCCTTGAAATTTTTGATCCAGATCTAAAAGTTTCTTATGTGTGACAATTATTTCATTACCCAGAATATTAAAGTAATCATAATATTTTATTACCCTTAATTATTTAGAAAGAGGGGTTTCCTTTAAGTATAAAATGGACTATGAGAAAATGAAAGACAATCTTTGCCTGTATGGCTTTATAAGGAAGACTTCTGTTTGTCCTCGTTGTTGAGTGAATTAGTATTAATAATGGCTTAATGTGGACTAAACAATTTTATCATTTTTTCAATTTTTCTAATAAACAAATTATATATAATCAAATATTTAGACAGTTAATTGATTTTTATTCTATGAACATAGTATCTTAAATGCATATAAATGTATTTCAAATGATTAAAGGGTAGTTATTTAGATATTTCATACAAGGAAAAATACTCTAGTAAATACAAGTAATTATGCTAAGATATGATAAGTGTATAATGAACATTTATGGTACTCAGTTTTATGAGTTAACAATACTAATTTTACTAATTTCTTCAGAACTACTGCTCTCTATTTTTTAATTTACTTATTTAAATAAATGATGTATTGTATACGATTTGAACAGCCACCTTAAAACCTCTCTCCCTAAATGTAATTTAGAACATAAATTATTACATAGAAAACTGCTTTTAGAACTTCTAATTGATGTTGTAAAAATATTTTAAGGATGCTTTGCTTTGAGTTTTAAAAATATTTCCAGCATATTAAATTGTTCTATTATTAACTATTAATGTATTTATATTTATATGCAACAACATTAGAATATTTTTGTTTTGACAGAAACCAAAGGAGGCAAAAAAAAAAATGCACAGTTAAACCAAAAAGATACTGTGTCATTTGCACTCAAACACCACAGGACATGTTAAGACAGCCATTAAAATAGCATTCTACTGTGTTATTATGACACATGGTAAGTTTCCAAAATTAACAGAGAGGGTATTTTACTGCCTGTTGGCATGCATCACAGTCTTAATACAGCTTTTTTAAGGGTGGGAGAAGAGTTAACAATTTCTTATGTGTTTTGATAAGTACTCCTCTTTTTTTTTTTTTTGAGACAGGGTCTTGCTCTGTTGCCCAAGCTAGAGTGCAGTGGTGTGATCACGGCTCACTGCAGCCTCAGCCTCCCCAGACTCAGGTGATCCTCCCACCTCAGCCTCCTGAGTAGCTGGGACTACAGGCATGCACTATCACACTTGACTGATTTTTTTTTTTTTTTTTTTTTTTTTTGGTAAAGATGGGGTCTCCTTATGTTGCCTAGGCTGGTCTCGAATTCCTGAGCTCAAGCAATTCTCCCACTTTGGCCTCCCAAAGTGCTGGGACTATAGGCATAAGCCACTATGCCAGGCCCTGACAAGTACTTTTGAGAGCTTATTAGGCATTAATCACTTTTAGATATGTTGTTTTGGGTGAGAAAACACTCAGCAATCACATTTCCTCTGTCTATCCCAGCCACCTTCCAGGGTTGCTTCTCTGTTCTCCTCCTCTTTTCCCAACTGCATTTAAAAAGGATATTTGAAAAACAAATTGGTGAAGGTATAAACTTGTTCAGTTATGTTACCTGTTCATGCCTGACCTTATAGGTTGGGCACTCCCCTTGGCCTTTCACACATGCAGTAGCATCTCCAATTTTGTTCAAGATTCACAAGGTTAGCTCTGTCTCTGCATACCCTTGACACTCACAATGTAACTAGAGTCACTCTCAGTTAGCTTCAGCTTTCTGAAATATTCAGTTTATGCCCTAAAATGTGCTCACTATATAAATCACATTTCAATATGATTCCAAAATATGGAATGTATTTCTAAACCATAAGGAAGAACATAGAATCTCATCTCAAACTCCACACAGCTAGGTCGCTATGTGGCACTGAGTGTTTTCAAGACGAAATGAAGGTTTCAGAGTTATATGAACTCAGCCTCACTGCCCAGGCATACACTTTCCAAATATTAATTAGGATACCATCTGTGGCTTCAATAAACTATACTGGGGCCTCCTCCTTCAAACCTCCAACCACTGCCATTTGAGTATGAAGCATCCATTGGCCATTTGTTTCACCAGGTGTTATTTCTCTTTAAGCATGTTATATTTAGATTTCTGAGTAAGATGACAGTAATAGTTAGTTCAATGCCCCTCATTTACCCCCACAGAGGTCAAAGGGCAGGACATAGTTTGAGGCCAATTACTCTGTCTCTTTGGTTTAGAAGGACGTTAGTTATGCACTCTTCAAAACACAAAAGGTAAAGTAGTTTTCCTGCATCCAAAATTACCGACAGTGCATAGAAAGAGATTCCAGCCCTACTGAGTTACTTTTTCAAATGGTGTGTCATGACAAAACACAGACACAAATTCACCGGGCAAAAGATAGCTGGAGTGCTGATAGTTGCCTTTAGCTGACTTTCTCTTCCTGGAGCCAGAGGGAGGACTTAGACACAGCATGCATAAGAAGACTGACACTGGATTTAGGCAGTCTGGGTTCAAAATTCACACACTGCTGGCTGGTGACTTTGGGAAAGTTAATTTAAGCTCAACTTTCTCCTCTATCAATTAGAGTTAATAACAGCATCTGCTTCATAAGGCTTAAATGAGATAATGCATGCAAAGTGCCCAGTATGTGATTAGCACTTAGTAAATGTTGCTTATTATTATTTCATTCATTCATTCAACAAGCATTAAACACCTACTACAAAGCATCTTATGGATGAAGAAACTGAGGCACAGAAATGTTGGACAGGCATCCAAAGTTACTATTAAGATAGGACTGGAACACAGATGTCATAATGTCAGTTTATCTCACTAGGGCAAGTTGGTTCTCTTAATGGGTTATTAAAAATTCACCTTAGTTTTGAGAAACAGTCAGGAACTTCAGTTTTCAGAAACAGCCAGTTTTTTGCTTTGGTTTTGTGAAGGGGGTAATGGTTTCAAACATATCTGCAATGAGAAACATATTTTTGCAAACATATCTTCCATGAGCAAAGCAAAATAAGACTGAGATGTAAATGTGACTCACCAAAAGAAAGGCCAGCAAATCCTTAAGTCACCCAAAAATTCATCTCACTGCTTTACCTGTGTCTTGCTTAATCTGAAAAAAAAAAAATATCTTGTTGTCAAGTAGGGCCCAAGACTTTTATTTCTTTAATTGTATATATTGTCTTTATGTCTTCATATAATAGGATTTATATAATTTTCAATCAATACTAAGGACAAAAAAATGGGTGAGGATCAGGAGGAGAAGGGATCCTTGTGGATTGATTATTTTCTCTAATGAGTGGCTATACCCGAAGACTGACTAACAGAGAAGTTATATTAAACAGATTAGCCCACATTCACCATGCCAAAGCTGATAATGGACTCCCTATGGAACAAATATCATATCACTCCAATCTTTATACATCACTACTAGTGAATTGAAAATTTCAGTCTCTGTAAACACAAAATAATATAAGAACACATAAAAGACTAAGATGATGTCAAACTAAATATAAATTTCTTCACTTTTTTTTTTTTTTGAAGACGGGATCTCACTCTATTGCCCAGGATGGAGTGCAGTGGTGCAATCTTGGCTCACTGTAACCAACACCTCCCAGGTTCAAGCGATTCGCCTGCCTCGGTCCTCCAAGTTGCTGGAATTACAGGCATGTGCTACCACACCTGGCTAATTTTGTATTTTTAGTACAGATGGAGTTTCACCATGTTGGCCAGGCTGGTCCTGAACTGCTGACCTCAGGTGATCCACCTGCCTTGACCTATCAAAGTGCTGGGATTATGGGTGTGAGCCACTGTGCCCGGCCTTCTTCACATATTTCAATTGAAATCTAAACATACGATAATATGGTTGTTTCTGCACAATAGCACAAAAATACGCTTTTATGAAAAAGTGACAAAATCAGTAATTAGTGGTCACAAAAACACTTCATTGTTTATTCACAACCAATCAAAAAATGAGACTTTTTCCCACTGAAAGAATACAAAGTAATTACAGTACAGATATTCAAATAATTTAATGAAATTTAATTGATGCTCTATAAGTGGAATTACCAAACATCTTTGACCAGGATGCTAACTAAGATTTGGTGGGAGGAAGTAAATCTACATTTGATGGTGTAAATATTTCAGAATGTTGAAACTTGATTTTTCCTGAACTCCTCTATTTGAAAACTACCAAAAATTAATATGAAAATAAAATTTAAAACAGCAGGAGTCAAAATGCGTATTTTGAATGACAGCAGTTCCACTGGCTTATAATCATTTCTTTAGCCCAGATAAAAACCTCTTTATAGCCTTGGTTCCGAGATTGTGCATTTCTGATGCAGTTTATTATAAGAAAAGTAAAACAGTCCTGACTATGTAAGTACATTTAAGATTTGCACTGCTAAGAAACATAACCTTGATAACAAAAGAGAGTGGGAATGAATATTATTACAAATGACAAGATTTTTGAATGCAGAACTGGCATTTGACAGTGTCATTTACAATAACTGAGTTTTTTAATCTATGTAATTCCTGGAGTATATTTCTGTGTGCATAATATTTAGTTTTTGGTCACATTGCAATATAGCTTAGTGCTTAGTATTCACTTTTGTATTCTTCCTCCCCTGGTACCACGCCAGTTTTGAAGCTGATCAAATAAGATTTTTCATTATTGAATAGGATTTGACACCAATTTTTTCATTCATTTCACATACAAAAATTTTTTCTTTTTTGAAGAAAAAAGTCTCACTGGGCAGCAGCCCAGGGAGGAGTACAATGGTGCAATCATGGCTTACTGCAGCCTCAACCTTCCTAGGCTCAGGTGATCCTCCCACCCCTCCCTCACAAGTACCTGGGACCACAGGCATGCACCACCACCCTTGGCTAATTTTTTCTGGAAAGACTGAGTTTCACCATTTTGCCCAGGCTGGTCTTGAACTCCTGGGCTCAATCAATCCACCCACCTAGACCTCCCAAAGTGCTGGAATTACAGGCATGAGCACCGCACCCAGCCCATTTTTATAGAGTGTCTTTTATGTACCAGTTAGGGATCTGTGCTGAGAAAAAGTCATGGTCCCTGCTTTCATGTAGTTTAAAGTCTAGTGAAGGAACCAGACTTTTAACAAATAATCACACAAATAAGTGTATACAGTAGTCCTCTTGATCCCTGGTTTCACTTTCTTTTCCACAGTTTCTGTTACCCATGGTAAGACGTGGTCTGAAAATAGATGAGTACAGTATAATAAAATATCTTGAGAGAGAGAGAAAAAAACAGATTCACATAACTTTTATTACAGTATATGGTTATAATTGCTTTATTTTATTGTTAATTATTGTTAATCTCTTCCTGTGCCTAATTTATAAGTTAAACTTTATCACAGGTATGCACGTATAGGAAAAAACAGTACATACAGGGTTCAGTACTATCCCGTGGTTCAGGCATCCACTGAGGGTCTTGGAAAACATCTCCCTGGGATAAGGGGAAACTACCGTAGTTTAAAGGCAGTAAGTATTATGAAGGAAGACTATAGGGTGCCAAGAGCTAGAACAGGAAGATTCTGACTCAGTTTGGGAGATCAGGGAAATCCATTCTGCATATCTGATCTCTAAGGTGAGAACTAAAGAAAGAATGAGTTGACTAGGCACGCAAGTGGATCAACAGAGTAGACTGGGATTGCTTTCCTCCCTATCCCTCACCACAGACTTTCCTTACATAGGTAGGTTTGAGCTGGTATAGATCTGCCCTCATTCAAGCATTGGGCCCTGACTGGTCCAATTTAATCTCCTTGCCATGGTGATTGGTTCAAAGACGGACTGGCCAGAACCAATCAGCACATGACAGTCTTCACAAGTCACAGCAGCTGGTTCTTGGGGGGAAGAAGGGGAGTGTGACCCAAATTTGGAAATCAAAGTGAAACTCAGGACTTTTGTCTGAAGATGGGGGAAAAGTTGCCTCCCCTTCTTGAATGTGAGCAAGGACATGCAGCCCAGGAGCCAGCAGCAGCTCTCTCTCTACCAGAAGAAAGGCCAGCTTGAAGGTAAAGCCAGCAGGGAGGAGAGGGCAGAATCAGAGTCACCACAGTGAACCAGAATCCTGATGGCATTATGAACAGAAGCCTGAACCACCTGTGATCTTTCCAGCTTGCTTTTCCGCTAATAGCAACCAAAGTATTTTAACTGTTACTGGCAAAGGGGATTCTAGGCAGAGGAAATGCTATGTGAAACATTATGGGTTATGTGAAAACCTCAGACAGGAAAGAATATAACACAATGTTGGATACCACTCACTTATCCTCCACATGAATTCACTCCTTTGATCCCCTAAGAATACTGTGCTCCGTGTTGGTCTCTCTGCCTCTGGTATTTTTTTTCTACCTCTAACCTGCCTATCAAATCCTACTCATCCTTCAAAATCCTATTTAAGTACTTCCTCCTTTTCTACAAGCCCTTCCCCAATCACTTTTACCCTATAAGATGCCCACTTCTCCTTACTGACTCTAGCCAGTTTTTTTCCAATTTCAATTTCAGCATCGGCTGTATGCTGACTCAACATGTCCCCTACCTGTTCTCCAATGCACTTCGGCACTCCCACGCCTTTGGCCAGCACATTTTCTCAGCCTGGAATGAACTTCCTGCTAGGGCATCTATTGACATACCCTTCAAGCATCTATAATGCCACATCTCCTAGAAAGCCTTCGCTAATCCCCCAGTAGGATATGAACATTATCTATTTCTCCACTAGATTTGTCCTTTGTTGAGGACAGGAACCATTTTTTATTCAACTTGAGTTCCCACAGCATTACTACAATGGAGTAAACATTAGAGACAAATGTTTACTGAACAAATAAATGGTTTAATTGTTAGATGAATAAACAGATTCCTCTAAATAGATAGGTGAACAGATAGATATACATAGATATATAGATATGTATATACAAATTCAGTGTCCCTCATCTAAAATACTTGGAACCAGAAGTGTTTTGGATTTCAATTTTTGTGGGGGTTTTGGCATATTTGCATATACATAAAGAGATATCTTGGGGATGGGACCCAAGTCTAAACACAAAATGTATTTATGTTTCATATGAACCCTGTACACATAGCCTGAACGTAATTTTATTTTTCCCTTGAGGACCTGGAATAAATTGTGTGTTGTGTGCCTGTGTTTTGATTGCAACCCATCAGATAAGGTCAGATGTAGAATTTTCCTCTCGTGGTGTCATGTTAGTGCTCACAAAGTTTCAGGTTTTGGAGTATTTTGGATTTCAGATTTTCAAATTAGGAACGCTCAACTTGCATATAGTTAAGTTCTATGGAAAAGGATCCATGTGTACTTTTCAAAATCTGTAGTAAATAGCAGCATACACGAGTATGTTGTAGGAACTAAATATAAGTATATATTGAATGAAAAAATACATATGAGATGCTAGAATTTACAATAATCAGAAGAATGAGGACTTAAGCAAATGTGTTTGATGTTTTTCTGGTTTTTTTCTTTTAACTTGGAAGCTATAGATTGTCATTCAGCAACTTTTTATTTAATGCCTAACGCACTCATTGCTTGTGACACCAGTCATCAGAGCCATTACTAAAGCCACTGATGTACAAGAATATACAGCTAATAGAAACCAGAAATGTTGTTCACGTGGTTAAGCCCTAAATATTGATGAATTGCACTTGAGAGCAAATAGCTTCAGCTATAAATATGGGACTAAAAGAACCAAAAACCAATGTTTACTTCCTTCTATGAAATGCTTTTTTGAAATGGCAAATAGGCTTTTGTACTGAGAATATCTTTCAGTGAATCAAACTGGAAACCTAACTACTTTATCGTTTTTCTTTAGAGTTGGCAGCTTCAGCTTTTTAAGTTACATTAAGATTTTTGGTGCCATTCATACAATGTTAGTGGGAATATACTTGGTAAAGACTTTTGGAAGGACAATTTGATATTATCTATCAAAATGTAAAATATATATAATCCACTTCTAGTAACCCACCCAGAATAAAACCTCACACTAGAGCACAAGGAAATATGTACAAAAAATGTTTGGTACAATATTATTGTTGGTTGAAGACAACCTAAATAGCCATTAGTATGGGAATGGTTATATAAGCTGAAGTATTTTGAGACGGTACAATACTATACCTCTGCTAAAAAGAATGAAGTGGATCTGTAGGTATTGGTATG
Source organism: Trachypithecus francoisi (assembly GCF_009764315.1). Taxonomy (NCBI): domain Eukaryota; kingdom Metazoa; phylum Chordata; class Mammalia; order Primates; family Cercopithecidae; genus Trachypithecus; species Trachypithecus francoisi. Next base: position 66,038,610 of record NW_022681458.1, on the reverse strand, counting down.
AAAGAATGTCAATAATAAATTCTTGCAGAAGCTACGTGGTGAGTACTTACTTTTCTCTCTACTTTTTTGAAAGTTTGAAAATTTCTATAATAAAAAAATTTTTAAATATCATCTAGAGCTCCACTTCTACTTAGGATCTAGAAAGTTTCAAGATAACATTGCTCCCATCCTAACAACAAGAAAAAAATGGATAATTTACAAAATCATAATTTTTCTTTAACCCATTAGAGATCCTGAGGATAAAGGCAACTGTATGAACTAAATTCCAAAGACGGACAAACTTCTTCAAGGAAAAACAGGAACACTTAAATTTTTACCTTTGTCACAGCACAGAAGGAAGAGGTAACTACCATTCAAGGTAGGTTAAAAAAAAAAGGAGCAAAATTTTTAACAAATTCCTAAAGACTAGATGTGGGCTAGTGTATCAATTTAGAATAAATGGGAACCCTGGGCCTCTACAAGGAATTTTGCATTTATTCCCAAGCTCTTATGCACCCAGTGACCACAAAATAGATTGGGAGGAAAAGTTGGAGATAGGACAGAGACCCCTTTGGAGACTCAGTCATACAGGTAAGACCAGCTGCACGGGGGAGTGGTATGAAACAGAGTCCACCTCCCCAGAACCTTCTCTCTTAACAACATAAAAGCTGTAAGCAGCTTAAGGGGAGGAGAGCAGTAGCAGAGCTTGTCATACCAGGAATCCAGGCAAAGATCCACTGCTTCAGGCCAGGTGTCATAGCTCATGCCTGTAATCCCAGTACTTTGGGAGGCCAAGGTTGCAGATTGCTTGATCCCAGGGTTTCGAGACCAACCTGGGCAACATGGCAAAACCGTGTCTCTATAAAAAATACAAAAATTAGCTGGGCATGGAGGTATATGCCTGTAGCCCCAGCTACTCAGGAGGCTGAGGTGGGAGTATCACCTGAGCCCGGGGAGGTAAAGGCTTCACTGAGCTGTGAGCATGCCACTGCACTCCAGCCTGGTGGACAGAGTGACACCCTGTCTCAAAGAACAAAAGAAAAGAAAAATCAACTACTTCCGGGGAAAGAATAGAAACAAAAGCCCCTTGACCCTGGGAGAGGTATAAAAACCTCTTGGGCCTGGGATACTGCAGTAATACAAAGCAAGGGTCTGCTCCAAATAGAGAGAAGCGGGAAACTCTCCCCTGCCCAAGACTCAGCACAGATGTCTGACTTCTTTGAGAGGGGCATCCATCAGGAGGAATACTGAAGAGGCTCCACCCCTCAGGCCCAGGCACACAGGCCCTGCTGAAGACTGTAGATGGACCAGGAAAACTAAGATCTCCCTGGTCCTATCATGAACCTAGCACTAAATTAGTGCAAATGGCTGTCTACTAACAGGGGAGGGACAAGAGCACAGAGGGAGCCCTCCCCTCCGTGGTACAGATATTCAGGAACAGTTGACAACTGAAAGTGAACCACAAACATGAGCATCCCTCCAGCACCTCAGGCCTAACATCAAACACAAGGAAATAGCCATCCCCTGCCAGAGGCATTTGAATCTGTTGTGCACTGAAGACAGAGATAGCAGCAACATGGCAAAACCAGGTCAATGGCTGACTTAATTGACTAATTCTACCATACTAACATACTGACAAAAAGAAGAGGTGCGCTCATCACTGGACTTACATACTCTTTGCCTCAGTCTCTACTGTTCTACACATATCTGCCATTAAATCAAAAATTAAATGATATGGTTTGGCTCTGTGTTCCCACCCAAATCTCATCTTGTAGCTCCCATAATGCCCGTGTGTTGGGGGAGGGACCCGGTAGGAGATAATTGAATCATGGGGGTGGGTCTTTCCCAGGCTGTTCTTGTGGTAGTGAATAAGTCTCACAAGATTTGATGGTTTTAAAAAAGAGAGTTTCACTGCACAAGCTCTCTTCTCTTGTCTGCTGCCATGTGAGGTGTGCCTTTCACCTTCTGCCATAATTGTGAGGTCTCCCCAGCTACCTGAAACCATAAGTCCATTAAACCCCTTTCTTTGGTAAATTGCCTAGTCTTGGGTATGTGTTAAGCAGCAGCATGAAAACAGACCAATACATTAAACAACAAAGAAAGCAAGAAAAAAGACATATTGTCAAGTGGTAAAGCAATAATTAATTAAAATCTAAATTCAGAGATGACTCAGGTGTTGGAATTATTAGGCTGGTACTTTAAAATAGCTATGTATAATATTTTATTTTTTTGAGACAGAGTCTGGTTCTGTCACTCAGGCTGGAGTGCAGTGGAGCGATCTTGGCTCACTGCAGCCTCCACCTCCTGGGTTCAAGCAGTTCTCCTGCCTTGGCCTCCCCGAGTAGCTGGGACTACAGGCATGCACCACCATGCCTGGCTAATTTTTTTGTATTTTTAATAGACACAGGGTTTTACCCAGCAGCTTGGACCAGGAGCTCCTGGTCTCAGGAGCTTGAGACCAGTCTGGCCAACATGGTGAAACCCTGTCTGTACTAAAAAATACAAAAATTAGCCAGGTGTAGTGGCACGCATCTGTAATCTCCACTGCTCAAGAGGCTGAGGCATGAGCATTGTTTGAATCCAGAAGGCAGAGGTTGCAGTGAGCCAAGATTGTGCCACTGCACTCCAGCCTGGGTGACAGAGTGAGACTCCATTTAAAAAATAATAATAATAATCATGAAAGAAAACAAGAAAACAAACCACACATCCAAAAAAACTCTAAGTGCCCCAAAGAGGAAAATAAATCAAATAAATATCAATGACATGAAAGTCAAACTACTGAAAAGGTAAGATAAAGAGAAAATTTTGAAGGCAGAGAAAAAAACAATGCAGACAGAAAAACAAGGACGACGTATTTCTTACAATATACTTCTCATTGGAAACTACATAAGCCAAAACAATGAAGCAACGTCTTAAAGTACTAAAAAAAAAAATACCTGTCAACCTAGAATTCTATACCCTGCAAAAGATCTTGCAAAACTAAAGATGAAATAATAGACTTTTGGGGGGGAAAAAAAAAAGCTGAGAGAATTTTCCAACAGATCTTCACTAAAAGAAATGTTAAAAGAATTTCTATGGGCAGGAGTATGATATTAGATAGAGATCTGCATACATGAAGAAATAAACAGCTCCAGAAATTATAAAAATAAAGCTAATTTTTTAAATTTTACTTTTTTTCTTTTGTTTTTTTTTGAGACAGCATCTCACCCTGTTGCCCAGGCTGGAGTGCAGTGGCACAATCACAGTTCCCTGAGGCTTCAACCTCTCAGCCTCAGATGATCCTCCCACCTCAGCCCCTCAAGTAGCCTGGACTACAGGGGTGTGCCACCACATGCAGCTAATTTTCATACAGACACGTATTTTTTGGTAGAGGTAGGTTTCACCATGTTGCCCAGGCTGGTCTCAAACTCCTGGGCTCAAGCAATCCACCTGCCTCGGCCTCCAAAAGTGCTAGAATTACAGGTGTGAACCCCTGTGCCTGGCCTTAATTTACTTTTAATCACTTTAAAACATAATCAACTGCCTGAGGGAAAAATAGTACTATCCGACTATCTGAAGAAAAATATAGTACTTTAAGGGTCAAAACATATGTAGAAATAAATTGTATGACAACAATAGGGCAAGATTGAGATAATTAATGTTTAAGAAGGATCCTTCCCAAGCACTATTCTCCCATATATATGATTTCTTGGCTTATTGAAGCCTGCTTGTGTAGAAAAAAACATGAGCGTTGATGTCTTCCCAGCCTTTAGCTGTGGGACCATGAGTAGAATGTTGAGCATCAGTTTCCTCATCTTTAAAATGAGAGGGAGGGGCCAGGCACGGTGGCTCACGCCTGTAATCCCAACACTTTGGGAGGCCGAGGCAGGCGGGTCACTTGAGGTCAGGAGTTCGAGACCAGGCTGGCCAACATGGTGAGACCCCCGTCTCTACTAAATATATAAAAAATTAGCTGAGCATGGTGGTGCACACCTGTAATCCCAGCTACTTGGGAGGCTAAGTCAGAAGAAGAGCTTGAACCTAGGAGCTTGGTTGCAGTGAGTCGAGATTGCACCACTGCACTCCAGCCTGGGCAGCTGAGTGAGACTGTCTCTCAAAAAAAAAAAAAAAAAAAATGAGACGGAAGAAAAAAGTAATACCTAGTGTGTGGCTCCCTGTGAGAAGCAAATGAGTTCACTATGAAAAACAAGTGGCCCTGTGCTTGGTATATGATGGGCACACAATGCCAATGTTAGGAGTTGTCTCTCCTCACCACCATCACCACCACTCCCCTCACTGCACTATCCTCAGTGCTGCGTATTTTGTTTATGGTTTTAGACTCTGTTTGCAGATCTCGTTGATATACACCACTCTTAGAATAAGACATTTATTCAGCCAGAAACCATATTTTTTGTTCTTTTGCACCTGGGAAACCTATAAACTGCTCTATTTCTCATCTTCTTGCCCTTCTGTGTCAATGTTCCTTAAGACATTTCTTCGGAACTCCTTTAGCTCCCGTAATAACTGTGTGTGTGTTTGCTGATGCCATTATTCAATCCCATTATAATAATTGTCATTAAACTGAAGTTATTTCTCTGTCCCAGTGAATAAATGACACATGGGAATATTTCTAGGTAACAAATCACTCTGTACTCAGACATTTTTATAACATCCTAATTCTTGATCAAATTCATCATCTTTTTGTACAGTTTCAGAGCTGAAAGAGAAGTTAGAGGATATCTAGCCCATTCTCAAAGAGAAGCCACTCAGCCAGTTAATGGCAGAGCCAAGATTGAAACTCCCTTTCAGCAGGAACCACCATCTTCCAGTAATTCACCAAAATGACGAACACAAAGGGAAAGAGGAGAGGCACCCGATATATGTTCTCTAGGCCTTTTAGAAAACATGGAATTATTCCTTTGGCCATGTATATGCGAATCTATAAGAAAGGTGATATCGTAGACATCAAGGGAATGGGTACTGTTCAAAAAGGAAAGCCCCACAAGTGTTACCATGGCAAAACTGGAAGAGTCTACAATGTTACCCAGCATGCTGTTGGCATTGTTGTAAACAAACAAGTTAAGGGCAAGATTCTTGCCAAGAGAATTAATGTGCGTATTGAGCACATAAAGCACTCTAAGAGCCGAGACAGCTTCCTGAAACGCATGAAGGAAAATGATCAGAAAAAGAAAGAAGCCAAAGAGAAAGGTACTTGGTTCAACTGAAGCGCCAGCCTGCTCCACCCAGAGAGGCACACTTTGTGAGAACCAATGGGAAGGAGCCCAGCCTGCTGGAACCTATTCCCTATGAATTCATGGCATAATAGGTGTCAAAATAATAATAATAATAAAAGACCTCTGGGCTGAAAAAAAAAAAGAGAGATTGAAACTCAGGGTTCCTGCTTCAACCCATCATTATAAAGTGGACTGGCCAAGTGATTTTTAAAAATCAAGTAATCATCTCTATATCATAGTTAGAGATCTTGAGCTAGACATGGTGGCATGCACCTGTAGTCCAGCTACTTAGGAGGCCAAGGTGAGAGTATCACTAGAGCTCAGTAGTTCAAGGCTGCAGTGGTCTATGACTGTGCTACTGCACTCCAGCCTGGGAGACAGAGCAAGACTCCATCTCTAAAAATAGAAAAAAGAAAAAGAAAGAAAAACATAACTAGGCCGAGCGCAGTGGCTCATGCCTGTAATCCCAGCACTTTGGGGGGCCAAGGCAGGTGGATCACCTGAGTTCAGGAGTTCAAGACCAGCCTGACCAATATGGTGAAGCCACATCTCTACTAAAAATACAAAAAATTAGCCAGGCATGATGGTGGGCACCTGTAATCCCAGCTACTCAGAAGGCTGAGGCAGGAGAGTTGCTTGAACCCAGGAGGCGAAGATTACAGTGAGCCAAGATCGCGCCATTGCACTCCAGCCTGGGCAACAAGAGGAAAACTCTGTCTCAAAAGAAAAGAAAAGAAAAGAAGAAAAAGAAAAAGAAAGAGAGAGAGAAAGAGAGAAGGAAGGAAGGAAGGAAGGAAGGAAAGAAAGAGAGAATTAAGGATCTCTAAAATGTGAAAAATGCCATAGTGAAGACTTTTATAGATGAAAATACGTTAATACCACAGGAGAAAAGAAGCCGTATTAATCCAAAGTTGTAGCAGCATTAATTATTACTGTCACTGCTATTCAAACAATTGAGTTTTTTTTCTTTTCTTTTTTTTTTTTGAGCCCAGGCTGGAGTGCAATGGCGTGAAATCAGCTCACCACAGCCTCCACCTCTTGGGTTCAAGCAATTCTCCTACCTCAACCTCCCAAGCAGCTGGGATTACAGTCAAGTGCCACCACGCCCGGCTAATTCTGTATTTTTAGTAGAGACAGGGTTGCTCCATGTTGGTTAGGCTGGTCTCACACTTCCAACCTCAGGTAATCTGCCTGCCTCAGCCTCCCAAAGTGCTGGGATTACAGGCGTGAGCCACCGTGCCTGGCTCAATTGACTTTTTAAAGTTAATTTTAATATCATACTTTGGTAGACTAAAGATGGCCACAAATTTTCACTTCCCTTTTCCTGGAATCTAGGCTGATCTCAGTGACCTGCATGACTTATAGAACTGGGCAGAAGTGAGGTCCTGGGACTTCTTTTTGTTAGAGACGGGTCTTGCTATGTTGCCCAGGCTGGAGTGCAGTGGCTCTTCATGGATCTGATCATTGCCTCAAACTCCTGGGCTCAAGCAATCCTCCTGCCTCAGTCTTCTGAGTATCTAGAACTATAGCCACGTGCCACACTGCACCCAACCTTGAGATCCTGGGACTTCTGATGCTTAGTCATAGGAAGTCTTGCAGCTTCTATCCAGTTCTCTTGGAATCCTCTCTCTGAACACCCTGAACTGTCACAAAGGTCTGACACAACCTAACAACTACAAGGAAAAAAACAAATGTAATGGCCCAACACATCAATAACTTCCCCAAAGAAGATATACAGATGGCCAGTAAACACATGAAAAGATGCTCAGGCTCAGTAATCAGTAAGGAAATGCAAATAAATACCACAATGAGCTGGGCGAGGTGGCTCACACCTGTAATCCCAGCACGTTGAGAAGCCAAGGAGGGCAGATTACTTGAGCCCAGGAGTTGGAGATCAGCCTGGGCAACATAGCAAAACTCTGTCTCTACAAAAAATACAAAAATCAGCCAGGACTGATGGCACATGTGTGTAGTCCCAGCCACTTGGGGGGCTAAGGTGGGAGGATCACTTGAGCCTGAGAGGTCCAGGCTGCAGTGAGGCATGACCACACCACTGGCTTCCAGCCTGGATGACAAAGTAAGACCCTGTCTCAAAAACACAACAAAACAAAACACATCAAAACACAATGAGATACCACTTCATACCCATTATGATATTCTCACTGTAATAGAAAATTTAAAATATTGTCGAGGATAATTAGAAATTGAAACATTTGTGCATTGCTGGTGGGAACATAAATTGGTTTAGCCAATATGGAAAAAACAATTGGGTGGTTCCCCAAAAAGCTAAACAGAATCATCATATAATCCAACAATTCCACTTCTAGGTATATACCCAAGGTAATTAAAAGCAGAGACTTAGCAGATGTTTGTGTAACCACCTTCTTGGCAGCATTATTCACCACAACAAAAAGGTGGAAAGTGCTCATCAAGTGTCCATCAGTGGATGAATGGCTAAACAAAATATGGTACATATACAAAATGGAATATTGTTTATCCATTAAAAGGAATGAAATTCAGATATATGCTACAACAGGGATGAACCCTGAAGACATTATGCTAAGTCGACTCAACCAGACTCAAAAGGATGAATATTTTAAGACTGCACTTGTATAAAATACCTAGAATCTAGAATAGGCAAATTCATAGAGGCAGAAAGTAAATAGAGGTGATATGGTTTTGCTCTGTAACCCCACCCAAATCTTATCTCGAATTGCAACCCCCATGTGTTGAGGGAGGGAGGTGATTGGATCATGGGGGCAGTTTTCCCCATGCTGTTCTCGGGGTAGTGAGTGAGTTCTCATGAGATCTGATGGTTTCGTTTTCTTTTCTTTTTTTTGAGACGGAGTTTCGCCCCTGTTGCCCAGGCTGGAGTGCAATGGCGTGATCTTGGCTCACCGCAACCTACGCCTTCCGGGTTCAAGTCATTCTCCTTCCTCAGCCTCCCGAGTAGGTGGGATTGCAGCCATGGGCCACCACTCCCGGGCAATTTTGTATTTTTAGTAGAGACGGAGTTTCTCCATTTTGGTCAGGCTGGTCTCCAAATCCCAGCCTCAAGTGATCCGCCCACCTTGACCTCCCAAAGTGCTGAGATTACAGGCATGAGCCACTGCGCGCAGCAAGATCTGATGGTGTTACAAGTGTTTGACAGTTCCTCCTACACATGCTCTTCTCTCACTGGCTGTCATGTAAGATGTGCCTGCTTCTTCTTCCGCCATGATTGTAAGTTTCCTGAGGCCTCCCCAGCCATGCAAAACTGCGAGCCAATCAAACGTCTTTTGTTTATAAATTACCCGGTCCCAGATAGTGTCTTTATATCAGTGTGAAAATGGACTAATACAATAGGTTACCAGGGGCTTAGGGGAAGGGAAATAGGAAGTTATTGCTTATTGGTTGTAGGTTTTCTGTGATTAAAAAGGTAAATTTTATGTAACGAATATTTTACCAAACAATAAATAAAAATACAAGAAAAAGTTGGCAAGTTATGTAATTTTTTTTAAACAAGTCCTCGTACTCTGAGACCAACATGCTGGAGAGGAAACATGTAGGTGCTCTGGTTGACAGTCCTAGCTGATCTTGACCTTCCAGCCATCTCTGCACAGGTGCCAGACATCTGAGCCCTACCCTGTCTCTCAAAACTATGAGACATAATAAAATAGTTGTTGTTTTAAGCTGCTAGGTTTCAGAATAATCTGAATACAGCAATAAATAACCAGAATATGCTCTCTCTACTTTCTGTAAATGGATTGACCTGGTGGCTCCTAAATATCTAGAAGAGTGGTATGGTTAAGAAGGAGTGCTGGGACAAGCTTTGGAAAATTTTGAGAACTATTTGGATGGTGAGCAGCACCAGTGTGTCTTACCTAAGGCAGAGGCAACGACAAACTGGCTTAAACATTGTATCCTAGGTTGCTGGTAAACATACTTGACACACAAAAGCTAATTCAGTCATCAATTACAATGTTTACAAATGGCATTTTGCTTTTATTCAAAATGAAATTACTTTTACAAAGTCCACAGGAAAAATGGAATGCTGTAAAAAGTAAGATTATTTCCTTCACTAAAATGACAAGGAAGAAAGTGATACTGTTTTCCTATCCCCCACCCCCAATACGATTTGGTGGTATTTTAGAAGGAGAAGTATGATAGCTGCTTTCTAATCTTTTATCCTAAAATTGGAAGGCAAGCAGGCTCCAGAGTGCCTGTGAACTGGGGGCTGCCCCAGTGGAGAGTACTGTCTGTCACAAGCCAAGATGAATAGCACCATAGAAAGTGTGTTAGAAGAGGTGTTAGGATGCCTCAGTTCTTTGTTCATTTCCACCCACCACCTAACATGGGCAGAACACACAACCTCTCTGGAAGTCAGCTTCCCCATCCACAAAAAGGGAATAAAGCAGTTTTTCTACTTTGGTTACACAATGGAATCAGCAACTTAAGATATGATGCTTAAAATCTTGAAGCCCAGTTCTGCACACACAGAACAATTATGTCAGAATTTTGTAAAACAAGGGCCTCAGGATTTTTTTAAATTCCCCAATACCTTCCAATATAAAGTCAAAGTTGAGAACCACTGAAATGGAAGAATGAGGTACGGAAAAATATTTACAGTTCCCATTCAGCTCTAAAAATTGTATAATCCAATACTCTCAAAAATTACACTTATTCAGTAAATATTTATCACATACTATGTTCCAGGCACTCTGAAACTAGAAATACCAAGAGAAGGTCAGTATTCTAGATGCAGGCAGTGGGATAGACCACATAGAAATACAGGCAGTATTCAGTCTCAATTCAAGGGAAGAAATGGAGTAGTCAGTTCTCCTGGGAAGAGGGAGGAAACAAAGAGGAGGTAAACTGAGTTAAGTCTTCAAGGATGATTTGGCACTCTGCAACGGTAAGGCTCTCCATCTTAGCGCCATCTTCTTGGAAACCTCTCCACTGTGAGAGCCAAGAAGCAAATGCGCAGGCTGAAGTGCAAAAGAAGAAAGATGAGACAGAGGTCCAACTAAACTCCCAATTTGTGCACCCATGGAGGTGCGTTTTCACAGGAACGGAGACATGGGATGCCAGAGGCTGGGGATGCTGGTACAAGTTGTTGGACTGCATGCTACTCTTTAGAGATTGTCTCTCAACTGACCTAGAACTTCCATAGCCATCTGATCACCAAGACCACCTCTGAGAGAGAAGTTCTGAGATTCTCACCTTGCTCACATCAAAACAGTTCCTGTTTATCCTTTTCCCTGGATCTGTGACATTCTGGACTATTTCTGTGTTCAGTTGTGGCCAAGTGTAACAGGTATACAATAAATCACCTCTTCTGTTGTCTTAGGTGGAAAACAAAAACAAAACAAAAAACAATGGTAAGACAGAGGTAGTGGAGGGTAAAGGAATAACACTTCCTGTTAGCCAGTATCCTGGTGTCTAACATTTACACACGAAGTTGTTGATGTAGGCCAGGCGTGGTGGTTTATGCCTGTAATCCCAGAACTTGGGGAGGCTGAGACAAAAGGATCACTTGAGCCCAGGAGTTGAAGGCTACAGTGAGCTATGATTGAACCACTGCACTCCAGCCTGGGCAACATAGCAAGACCCTTTCTCTAAAAAAAAACTATATTAAATAAAAAACTGATGTATTAGTTGGGAACGTCCTAATACGTGTATTAAGTGGGAACCTCCATTTCTGTGACACCAGCAAACCTCTTTCCTAAAAGAGCTTAACTATGAAGAAATGGCACAAAGGCAATGTGATAATGCAACTAATAATAACTTGACTTTTTTTGTTGTTTGAGACAGGGTCTCACTCTGTTACCCAGGCTGGAGTGCAGTGGTGCAGTCTCAGATCACTGCAACCTCTGTCTCCCAGGTTCAGGCAATTCTCCCACCTCAGTCTCCCAGGTAGCTGGGACTATAGGTGCTCACTACCACGCCCAGCTAATTTTTGTATTTTTTGTAGAGATTGGATTTTGCCATGTTGCCCAGGCTGGTCTTGAATTCCTGGGCTCAAGTAATCTGCCCGCCTTGGCCTTCCAAAATCCTGGGATTACAGACATGAGCCACTGTGCCCAGCCAACTTGACCATTTATAAGGATGCTACCATGGGCCTGCATTGTACTAAGCACATGATATTTGAGTTCAGTAATTTCTGATCACACAAATAAGCTGCCTTGAAATATTCAAGGAAAGTTATGTGGCAGACCTGTTGAACTTGTTCTTTGTGGTCCTGGGTTAGAACCAGGATCGATGAGCCATAGAAAGGCAGATTTCAACTCAACTAAGGGAATAGCTACCAAACTGGCTATACTGTGATGGACTGAATTACCTCTGGACAAAGTAAGTTTCCCACTTCTTTTTGTTTTTGTTTTGTTTTGTTTTGTTTTTTAATTTGAGACTGAGTTTCACTCTTGTTGCCCATGCTGGAGTGCAATGGCATAATCTCGGCTCACTGCAACCTTCACCTCCTGGATTCAGGTGAGTCTCTTGCCTCAGCCTCTTGAGTAGCTGGAATTACAGGAGCCTGCTGCCATGCCTGGCTAATTTTTTTGTATTTTTAGTAGAGACAGGGTTTCAGCATGTTGGCCAGGCTATTCTCAAACTCTTGACCTCAGGTGATCTGCCTGCCTCAGCCTCCCAAAGTGCTGGGATTACAGGCATGAGCCACCATGCCTGGCCAGTTTCCTTCTTAATACTTTAACTGTGTAAAAAACAATGTTGACCCCACACTGCTTAGAGACCAAGTACAAGAGGCAAAGGCAAAATTTAAAGAATACCAATGCTTCAAGAGTTTGTTATTATTTTCACCCGCAGATATACCTCTATTTTTCCACAAGAATAGCAAGCAAAAGAGAAGATAGGGAGGCACTCAGAGGATGGGGATTCTCCAAAGGTGAAGTGCAAGCTTAAGCAGTTTAAATGTGTTGATTTCGATTGGGGCATGAGCAGCAAGTAAGTAAGGTGTTGCTCAGAAAACTCTAAGACTAACATGGCACTTGAGGCTGCTCTGATGGGGTATGGCTTATGCAAGGCTCACAGTCCCCTCTTCTGGCTATAGAGCCAGACTGGTATTCAGACTGCTGGTTCCAGCTGGCAGGTTCTTGCCAGGGTGGGGTCTTGTCTCCAGCTATCCACCTGTGGAGCCTACCAATCCATTTGCTTTTTACTCTTAGCCCCTTGCTTTGACAGATGGCTTTAACTTCAAGTTACAAATAATTTTCCCTCTGGTTACTGTCTCAGTCTCCAACTTACACTTAACATCTTAGGTAATAGCTTGCAGTTTATCATCTTAAGCAACTTCACACGGTGTGTTTGTGTGTGCATCTGTATGGAAACACGTATGTGTTCTAATACAAATAACTTCCTGCTTCATCATTTTCACACATGACATCCTGAACCCGAGAAAAGCAGAAAAGAGAAAGCCTCTAGTAAACTGAAGCCTCTCCTTATTCTATCAGTATTGCAGCATACTTGGAGAATTCCATAACCCTACAGCTTGTAGAAATGTTGAAGGACCTCCAAGTGTTTGGTGGGTTGTTGCATTAGATTACTTGTAATTGTTATCCTAAATCTAAGAATCTGTGACTCTCTGACATTTAACCTGAATTGAAATCAGCCTTGAAATGGGACGCTTTCCCATCTCTGTCTTTCAGCTGCAAATTATAAATTATCCTGGTTAGCCTACTGAGATCAGTGAGGAGGAGAGAATGGGAGGATCAGAACACAAATGAAGTCATTGATTACTTGGTTGCAGCCAAGATGCAAAAAGGAATAAGATGTGCTTCTCTGCTCAGAAAATTCGTAGTCCATTGGGAGAATGGGGCCATCCTGGATCATTTCAGAACAATGTAGAAAACAATGTGATTAAACAATGTGTGTACATAGTTTCATAGAACCACAGACAAGGGTACCCCACCTATCTGGGGTGGGTGCAGAATACAGAATTTGAAAATCATCCAGAGTAAGTGATTACTAAGATGACTCTTAAAAACAGGACTGACGCAGGCATAAAATTCTACTTTGGAACACAGATGTCAAGGCCAGTTGGGTGAGAGATGGGGTTGGGGCAGTCATCAAGAGCCAAACCACACAAGGATGCCTTGTTAAGGCATCCAGCCTTTACCTTGTTGGCAGGAGGAAGCATTGCTGAGGAGAAGGACATGGTCAGGTATGCCTTTCAGATAACTCTCTGACATGGCCTTGTAGAAAATTGATTTGAGGAGACAAGACAGATGACAGGAGGGAAAGAGCCATAGAAAGGCAGATTTCTTTGAAAGAAAGAAGTCTTCTTCCAAAGAAGACTTCCATAGGGTATTGTTATAGTAATCCAGACAGGAGATGTTAAGGTCTGAACCAGGGTATTAGTAGCTAGGGAGGAAATAAAATTGAGAAATATTACATTATGTAATTAGAGGGCACACCAAATGGTTGAGTGGGAAGTGTCAAAGAAAAGTGGATCAGAGTTGTCTTAGTTCAGCTGCTATAACAAATTTCCAAAGACTGGATGGCTTAAACAATAATTTATATCTGATAATTCTGGAGGCCAGGAAGTCCAAGGTCAAGGCTCCAGCAGATGTGGTCTCCTGTGAGGGCCTGCTTCCTGGTTTGCAGATTGTTTTGTGGCCATCTTCTCATTGTACCTTCACATAGTGGAGGGCAGACAGAGATATCTCCTGCCTCCTCTTTTTTAAAGGGTACTAATCCCATTATGAGGTCCCCACTGTCATGACCATGTCTAACCCTAATTGCCTATCAAAGACCCTACCTTCAAATACCATTATATTGGGGGTTAGGATTTCAACATATCAGTTTGGAGAAGACACAAATATTTAGTGAATAACAAGTGACAATTTTCACATATGTACATAGGGTGTCACTTCCTCAGTAAGACCTTTCCTGACCACCCCACTAAAACTACAAATCATCCTTGACAGAATCCCCTACCCCTTCCCTTCCATCTTTCTCTAGCACTTATATAATTTCATTATTAGCTATTTGTCTCCACTACAATATGTGAGATTCTTTATGGCAGGGATTTTGTCTCTTTTGTTCACTGCTGCATCACAATACCTGCAGCAGTGCCTGGCACCTACTATGTGCTCAATAAGCATCTGTTGAGTGAATGAATGCATGATGGTGGCGCTGAGAAAAACTTAGAAAAAAAAATGCAGGAAGAAGAGCAGGTTTAGAGAAAATGATGCTGGGTTCAGTTTTGTACTTTCTTTAGCACTCCAGGGAAAAATAAAGCTGTGCAGAGATTAAGAATGTTAGATATGACAGAGGCCCTAGAGACCATTTGTTTTCGTCCATTTGTGTTGCTATAAAGGAATACCTGAGGCTGAGTAATTTGTAAAGAAAAGAGATTTATTGGGCTCACAGTTCTGCAGGCTGTACAGGAAGCATGGCTCCACCATCTGCATCTGGTGAGGGTCTCAGGCTACTTTCACTCATAGCAGAAGGCAAAGGGAAGGCGGTGTGCGCAAAGCTCACATGGCAAGAGGGAAAGAGGGAGAGAAGGTGTCAGGCTCTTTTTAACAACCAGCTCTCATGGAAACGAATAGAGCAAGAACTGACTCATTCCCACCAGGACAGCACCAAGTAATTCATGAGAGATCCCCCGCTGACCCAAACACCTCCCTTTAGGTCTTACCTCCAACATTAGGGAACACATTTCAATATGAGATTCGGAAGGGTCAAATATCCAAACCATTGCACCGTTCTATACAGTTCCTCCATTTGGGAAAAAAAGAAATTGAGGTCCAGAAAACTGAAGCGTCATGCCCATGGCAAGGCAAACACAACTGAGCCTAGCATCCCAGCCTCCTGTTCCCAGCTTCAGTTTAGTGTTTATGCCTAGTGTTTAGTAAAGACATGGCGAAACCCTGTCTCTACTAAAAATACAAAAAATAAGTAAATAAAAATAAAACTAAAATATGCAAAGGATTTGTACAGACATTTCTCCAAAGAAGACCTATAAATAACCAAAAAGTATATGAAAATATGTTCAACATCATTAATCATCAAAAAATGCAAATCAAGATTACAGTGAGGCCTGCTGTGGTGGCTCACACCTGTAATCCCAACACTTCAGGAAGCTGAGGGCGCTAAGGATCACTTGAGGTCAGGAATTCAAGACCAGCCTGGCCAACGTGGTGAAGCCCCATCTCTACTAAAAACACAAAAAATTAGCTGGGTGTGGTGGCGCATGCCTGTAATCTCAGCTACTTGGGAGGCTGAGGCAGGAGAATCACTTGAACCCAGGAGGCAGAGGCTGCAATGAACCAAGATCCTGCCACTGCACTCCAGCAGTTCAGCGTAAAGGAGATTACAAGATAACTCCTTGCACCTGTTAGGGTGGCTATTATTTAAAAAAAAATAATAATAAAAAAGTGTTGGTGAGGTTGTAGAGAAACTGAAACCCTTGCACATTACTGGTGGGAATGTAAAAGAGTTCAGCAGCTATGAAAAGCAGCATGGAGATTTTTCAAAAAATTAAAATTAGAACTACTATGTGATGCAGCAATCCCACTTCTGGGCATATATTCAAGAGAATGGACATCAGGATCTCAAAAATCTATCTCTATATATATATCTATACTCCCATGTTCATTTTACGGGAAGTTGTATGGGAGTTCACAACAGCCAAGATATCTATTAACAGATGAATCAATGAAGAAAATGTGATATATACATACAATGGAATATTATTCAGCCTTAAAAAAGATCCTGCTTCTTGCAACAACATGGAAGAAACTGGAGGACATTATACTAAAGTCAAATAAGCCAGTCACAGGACAAACGCAGCAAGATTCCACTTATATGAGGTAGCTATAATTGTCAAATTCATGGAAGCAGAAAATACAATAGTGGTTACCAGGGGCTGGAGGGTGGAGGAAATGGGAAGTTGTTATTCAATGGGCATGATAAAATTTCAGTTTTGCTAGAGGAATACGTTCTAGAAATCTGCTGAGCAACATAGTGCCGATAGTTGACAATACAGTATATGTACTTTAAAATTTGTTTAGAGGGCAAATTTTCTATTAAGTGTTCTTATCACAAAACAAACAAAGGGACACAAGGAAACTTTGGGAAGTTTTAGATATATCTATTAGCTGGATTGTGGTGATAGTATCATAAGTATTTGCATATGATCAAACTCATCAAATGGTACACATTAAATATGTGTGGTGGCTCACACCTATAATCTCAGCACTTTGGGAGGCTGAGGCAGGCGGATCACTTGACGTCAGGAGTTCAAGACCAGCCTGGCCAACATGGTGAAACCCCGTCTCTACTGAAAATATGAAAATTAGCCAGGCGTTGTGGTAGGTGCATGTAACCCCAGTTACTCAGGAGGCTGAGGCAGGAGAATTGCTTGAAACCAGGAAACCAGAAGGCGGAGGTGGCAGTGAGCGGAGATTGCACCACTACACTCCAGCCTGGGCAAAAGAGCGAAACTCCGTCTAAAAAAAAAGTGCAGCTCTTTGAATATCAATTATATTTCAATAAAACTGTTTTTAAAGGCAGAATAAGTAAGTTCTTTTTTTTGAGACGGAGTCTTGCTCTGTCACCAGGCTGAAGTGCAGTGGCGCGATCTCCGTTCACTGCAACCTCCACCTCCTGGGTTCCAGCGATTCTCCTGCCTCAGCCTCCCAAGTAGCTGGGATTACAGTCATGCACCACCACGCTTGGCTAATTTTTGTATTTTTAGTAGAGATGAGGTTTCAGCATGTTGGCCAGGCTGGTCTCAAACTCCTGACCTCAAGTGATCCGCCCACCTCGGCCTCCCAGAGCACTGGGATTACAGGCGTGAGCCCACCGCACTGACCCTGAATAAGTAAGTTCTTAATCCTTTTCTTTTAGTTACTAATTTTAAAAATGGTGAGTTTTCTAATATTCTCCAATGTGGGCTTTTATTGTATAAAATAAATAGGATAAACTCATATATTTAAACATATTGGGATATGTTTCAGTTCATTGCAGTTATCATTTAAGGGTAATTTTTTCTACTAATCAAAATGTCATTAATCCACTGACAAAGAGCCTTGAAAAGTATTACTGTGTTTTGAATGGTTTTTATTTTCAGTGTCATCTGTGGCTAATTCAAGTGATTACACAGTGTAAGGCAGTGCTGAGAAAGGACAAGATCTTTACAAGAGCATCACTATCTTCAGCGGCATCAGAGAGCACCTCCTCTGTCCTGGCCTCCTGTGAAAGCTTACTGGGGACAAGAGTTTCTGGGGCCCTGGACTTAGCTGGTGCCATTCTGTAATGCAACAGTGGCACACATAAAGCTACCAGAACTTAAGCAGCATAGCTGAGTGGTTATTTGCTAGAGTCCTGAACCTGATTACTTGGGTTCAAATCCTGGATCCACCAGTCAAACTCAGTGAAGTTACCTTACATCTTTCTGTCTCATTTTTTCCCACCTGTAAAACTTTACCTCTTTCTGCCTTATTTTTCCCTACCTGTAAAACAGTACTTCAAAGGGATGTTATGATGATAAATAAGCTAATAGAGGCAAAGCACCATTTGCCTGGCATATGGTGAGCACTCAATGAATGTAAGCAGTTATTACTGCTGTCATCATCCAAGCTGATCCTGGATTTCCTTTAAGACTCCCAGCCCTACCCATGAATAGAGGTTTGAGACCTCAGATGCATGCAGGAGCCCCCAACCTCCAGTCTCTACTAAGAAGAAAAACACCTTAGGTACATGAGTAAGAGTCAGTTGAACTATGACATAGACTAACCTCCTTCATCAGATACTACGGGGAAAAAAAGAATAGTGGCTCTCACTATACATTTCTCACTAGTTTTATTATTAATTCATTTTTCCTAACAAGCTATTTTGTGCCAAGTGAGAATACCTACTTTGGTAAAGACTTCAAAGTTTGGAGAGCATTTTCACTCACATTATTGCATTTGAGCCACTTAAAAGTCCTGGTTGCAGACATATTTTGTTATCCCCATTTGACAAACAAGGGAGTGACTTGCCCAGGGTCAGAGCCAATTAATGAGAGCAGGGACAAATACCCAGGTCTTCTGATGCTTTAAACAGCAACTTTCTGCTTTCACAATTGTGACCTCCTTTTCTCATCCATTAATTTATTCATTCAACAACTATTTTTTGAGTACCTGTGCTTTGTCAGGCACTGTTCTAGGACTAGCAAGATGATACAGCAGTGGATTCAACAGTGGGGGAAATAAAACCAGACAGACAAAAATTCCTGCCTTCGCCAGCCAATGTGGCACACGTCTGCAGTCCCAGCTACTCAGAAACCTGAGACTGAAGGATCACTTGAGCCTAGGAGTTCAAGTCCAGTGTGAGCAACATAGTAAGATCCCCATCTCTAAAATAAAATAAATTTTGCCTTCATGGTGTTTACATTCTAATGGGAGAAGATTGAAAATGAACAAGCAAATAAGAACACATAGCATGTCAGATATCAATCATTGCTATGAAAAAAAAAATAAAGCAAGGAAGAGTAATAGGGAGTATACTATGGTAATAGGAAAATGTTACGACTTCAGTTGACTGGTCAGGGAAGGCCTTCCTGAGAAAGTGACATTTGAGTCAGGTGATGGAGGTGAGGGAGGGACTTGCAAATATTTGCTAGAGGAGCTACCAGACAAAGAGAAGTGGCAAGGGCAAATGCCCTAAGGGATAGACAGGCCTGGTATGTTTAAGGAACAGCATGAAGGGAACTACAGATTCAATGGAGACAGCAAGAAAGAGAATAGTATCAAGACCATTTTACTTAGGTCTGTGTAAGTAATTGTAAGGCCACTAACTTTTATTCTGAGTTAGATGGAATGCCAGTGAAGAATAACTATAAAATTCTTATCAGGAAGTAAAATAAATAATAATACATGATAACCATAAGATATCCCAGCAATTCCAATCCTAAGTACTATGCCAACCAAGAAAGCACATAGATATGCACAAAAAGACATATACAAAGATGTTTATAGTAGCATTTATGCAAAATAGCCCAAAACTGGATACAAACCAAACACCAGACAACAGAAGAACACATCAATTGTGTAATTTCCATACACTGGAATCTATTCAGCAATAAGAATGAACTACTGAAACTTGCAAATACATGAAATAATATCAAAAACATAATGTTGAGGGAAAGAAGCCAGTCACTAAAGAGTACGTATTACTATGATTCAATTTATACAAAGTTTAAAAATGTATCATGTTAGAAGTCAGTATGTCATTACCTTTGGGAGGTAATAACTGGCAGTGGGCACAAAGGAAGATTCTAGGATGGTGGTAGTGTTCTATATACTGATCTGCATGGTGGTTACAAGGGTGTAAATATTTTGTGAGAATCCATCAAGCTGTCTACTTAAGATTTGCATACTTTCACTTATTATGTCACATTTCAATGATGTTTATTAAAGAAATAATAATAATATAGGAACATGAAAGATCTACCCATGCACAACTAATTATTGAGCACTTATGGTCACAAGGCACTGTTAGTCATTATATAGTTAATTACTTAATTACTTTTTATTATCATACCAAATTTGGCAGACCTTTGGAAAGAAAGAGATCTTAGTTTTGATAAGGTGGCAGTAAGTTTGTCATTCTGATAACAGAGACTTAATGCTAAGCCAGTCCTCCCATCTGTGGTTTAACAAACAGGGAATGACAATGGAGGCTCTTCACCCCTTCTTAGGTGCTAGAATTTTGCAAAACCTACTCAAGCTCTTGACAAATACTTTCCTTTAGCCTACCTGAATGAGATGTCTGTATCAGAAAATGTAATTGATAAAAACAGGTGATAAATGATTACAGGGAAATGTATGATCTTAATACAAAATATTTTAAATTCTAGTTAATCGAGAGTATGCTAGGTTATTACAAAAAGATATCACATTTCCTCAATTGACTTAAATCTTTTTGCCTATTAATAGGCTAGCTATATCCATCTGGCAATGAAGGTTCATCTTCTAGAAAACAACCTAACATGGTGGGTATCTTTTAAACTAAGAGATATGCAGAGCAGTTCATTAAAACAATACCCTCAATTAAAGTCAGACGGCATTAAGGCCAAATTACCTTAAATATAGCATATTTTAGTGTTATTTCTACATCTTTTTATGTGAATATTTGTTGAGGCCTATAAGGTGTGTATTACAGTGTCAAGAGGATTTGCTACCTAAACCAAGAATAAGGTCACAATAGAACCAAAACTCAGATGGATGGCAAGGGATGGGGGGAAGAGAAATGACTCTGGAAAATACTCAGAGAAATAAGAAACCTAGAGCTTACTGCAAATCATAAACCACAGCTTTCTAATTCTGAGATGATAGTGGTGAACATCTGTTTACCAGTTAAATACACTGCCATTTACATGAGGGAGTACATTTAATGGACAAAGCATTAAGATCACTGAAGAGTGACATGTTTTGTTTGCAGTAATGTGTGACTGCACAGCATTCCTAGCCAGCTCTCATGTCTAGCACAACTGAGTAGCCCTGTGAACGCCTTCCCATTACATCAAATACTCACTGTTGAAATCCTGTGCCTGGCAAATAACGCCAAGCTGCTCTGGATAGTCCATGTTGTGAGTTCCAGGACTGCAGAGCATGCAAAAGGTTCTCGTTGTAGATACTTAATGCTGAGGAGCCACAGAATCTAAAACCATGAAAACTAATAGTCTAATGACTTTGAATTTTTATGGTCATTTCAATAATTATTTAAAAGACAGAACTAGAGAGAACTTTCCTAAACACCTTGACTAATAAATTATCAGTGTTTAAACAACAATTACATTATGAAATGGAAATTAGCTGTTATAATCAAGCCATATGGCTAATATAATTGATTGGTTCATGTTGTTAAGAAGATAGAAAGTACAATCCAAAGAATAACTGAATATATTTCACAAAATTAACTTGAGGTGATAAGTTCTATTTTGTTGGACAGGTTGAAGTTTTTTACATTAAAAAGAGAGAAAAAAATCTTTTGATTCCATGATTCTGAATGGAAACTCTGATTAAAAATTGTATTGCTTTAAACTTAAAAACCTCTAACAAAATGGATAACAAAATGGAAATTAGCACATGTATATGCAAATAGATGTACGTATATGTGGGCCAAAGAGACATTACACTGAGAAGCTATACCACTATTGACTAATATAATTGATAGCATAAGAAAAAATGATCTGGGTTCTCTCCCCATTTTAAAAACACACTTCAGCATATTTGGAGTAACTGCAATTACATCATGTTTTGACCATGTTTTATTCACAGTCCTCCTCCTAATACATGACAGTTTTCTGGGTTGATATTGAAAAAACTAAAATCTGTTTACAGGAAAGCATTCCCAGGCTTGATGGAGACATGTTTTGAGTTTTAAAGAGGGAAACTGGGCAGATTGTCCCTTCTCATAACCAAGCATCCTGAACTCCCTGAAACTCATTTTAGGCTGCATATCTAAGCTGAACTTTTTCTTCTGTATATCTCAAAAAAGCCCTAATCAATCTGCAGTAGAAATGTCCATCCTTTGGAGTTTCTCCTCTTTGCTTAGGTTTTATTTTAGCGTGGTTGTTACTGTTTTTGGTGAATTATTAGCTCTATCCTCCTGTGTTGCCAGTGCCAAATGCTTCAACATATGTTATTTCCTTTAACTTTCATACAGATTCTTTCAAGAAGGCATTATTATCATCATCCTCATTTTATAGATGAAGAAATTAAGAATCAGAAAGTTAGAGGATTTGCCCATGTAGAGTTTCAGAGCCAGAAGACAGGTCATGTGTCTCTTACTTCTAAGCCCTCATTATTTTCACTGGGCCATATGCAAAGAGAAATTTGTTCATTACTCTTTTTCTGCCCTTTGAAATAGGTTTCTGGAAGGTGGAGGTGGCTAATGATACCTTAATTAAAAAACAAAACAAAACAAAAAAAGATAAAGCATTTCACAGCAAACAGGGGCCTTGGATTATGGAAGTAAAAATGAATTCTCAAATCGTTTCAGCTTCCTGGCTATTTTAAGTCCTCTGGCCTGTGGCCACCCACTTCTCTGTAGCACTTAGTAACCAGATCCTAGTCCACTGCCCATCTCATACTGCCTGTGTGTGAGTATAGGAAAGAGAGGAGTCTTGGTTTCTCCTGATGTGTACATAAAGGTAAATGACATTTATGGAGTACCTCCTAAGAGCAAGGCACTGCTTTCTCTGCAATATGAGAAAATTCATTAACTCCTTACAATCCATATATAGGTAGGACTCTTATTTATCCCCATTATCCAGAGAAGTACAGCGAGATACAAAAAGGTAAAGTAACTTGCTCGACGTCTCACTGCAAATAAATAACTCAGGTGGAGGTCTCACAGCAAATACATAACTCACACTTGGGCCGAGGTACCCGTGGGGCCACCCTCACCTGGCAGGCTCCACCCCCATTCCCAGGCCCACGCTGCTTCACTAGAGCGCTCCTTAGTGTTGGCTTGGTCTTGATACAAAGATCTCAAGGCAGCCACTAAAGCCACTAATGGTGGGGCGAGAGGCTGAGCGGGGGAAGAGAGGTTGGGG
This sequence comes from Trachypithecus francoisi, assembly GCF_009764315.1. Taxonomy (NCBI): domain Eukaryota; kingdom Metazoa; phylum Chordata; class Mammalia; order Primates; family Cercopithecidae; genus Trachypithecus; species Trachypithecus francoisi. The sequence goes on along the minus strand of NW_022681458.1, from coordinate 66,015,870 downwards.
TGCACCTTCTCAGAGCAGGCTCTCAGAGCTTCCATAGTTCAAGTCCTCTTTTACTAATGAATTTCAGAAAAGCAGTTAGAAAACCTGGGCGTTGCCACCATCCCCACTCCTGCCAAGCCTCTGCCACGCGGTCGGGGACCCGGGTGGGCGCATCTGCCCTCCCCAAACAAGGGTGGTCTCTGGGGCTGTGTGGAGCCCACGCCCGCCCAGGAGAAACCAGTCTCCCGTAAACACCGGCGGCGAGTGGTAGAAAAGTCCCTCCAGGGTCCCAGGCCCTTGAAAAGGTTTGTCCCTCCCCTTCCTCACTCTCCCCAGAGCAACTTCTGGGAAGCCGACACTTTAAAGGCGCACTCCTTTTCAGGAAATCTCCAGGTGCTTCCTGGAGGCCCCGGGGTAAGCTTTTCTAGCCACCTGCCCCTGTTCTCGGAAACGAGGCCTGCTGGGCAGACGGGCGGCGCGTCCACCGCGAAGACAACACTGCAGGCGCTGCTGGCCTGGTTCGCGGTGGGGCCCGCCCCGACCCAGCGCTCCACTCCGGCCACGCCTAGGTGGCTGCCGAGGCCCTGTCCCTCCTCCACTTCTCAGACCCTCGACTAGCAACTGACGCGACCCCGAGGCTGCGGAAGACGGGAAGTCCGGGGCCAGGTGCCACGTCTGTGGGTTCAGGATTGCTCCCAACATGCCTTCAGCTGGCGAACCCCACCTTGACATCCCTTTTTTTCAGCTAGGAGCGCTTCTGCCACTGTCTTCAGCTTTTTTCTTGAAAGAAAAAGAAAATCAGAACCGAAGGTGGCTGTGGGCCTCGGAGTGACCACGGGACCAAAAGCCAACATTTATTTTCCTCTACTTTCTCTTCGAAAAATTATCTGGCCCTACAGTACCACTAACGCCCAGGACAGGGTTGCGCAAGGGCCCGATCCTCGGTGATTTTCGCCGGTGCCTGAGTGTGGAAGCCTGTATGTGGAAGGGCCAGCCACGGCGACCCTTCTTGGCGTTGGGCGCACCTGGCGCTTGAATTGGGCCCACGGTTTTGTCCCCTTTCCGGGCCTGCGAGGGAGTGTCAGGCTAGGCTTGGCTGGCTGGGGATTGCGGCGGTGACCAGACCAGGCTCTCCTCTCCGCGTTACTGTGCCTGCGCGGTCGCCTCTCCTGTGCTCCTGCGGTACTGCGCTCGCCTCGCGGCCGGGTGGAGCTCCAGCGGGGTTACCCGCCCTCACTGGTGCGAGAATGGAGGGTCGTCTGAGGAATCTCCACACGGCGCCTAGCCATTTTTAGGGGCCTCTGTTCCTTCCCCACCCGCCAGCTGCCCCTGTCCTCTAGTCCGCAGAAACCACGCGGACCCCTGCGGCTCTGGGGAAAGCTTAGGGAGCGGAGAATAGAGATTAGAGATGCGACCAGTTACACCGAAGAGGCGGCTAGAACTCTGAAGTGACAACCGCCACTTTTCAGTTCGCAATGCACAGAATTCACCTGTGTTCAGTCTCCATGCTGAGCACCCAAGACCCTGGCAAGTAAGACTTGGGTAAAGCTAGCAAGGAGCAAGTCTGTCGGAGGCTTTCAAGAGCCTCCTAAGGAGGACAGATACAGACGGTCTTTTTTTCCATAAGGGGAAACTGAGATTTCAACAGAAGCATCTAGATGTTTCAGCCTGTACTCTGGGCATGGCAGTGGCTCCAGGCCCCGAGATCAGCCACTCCACCTCATCTGCACCCTCCCCGTTCCCTACAAATCCGAATGAACTGCTCGCTCCCAAGGTCAGGATCTTATGGGTCCACTTTTTCAGATCTCCCAGGATGCTTCCTGGTGGAGTGGGCAGCGAGGTTTCCAGCCGGGTTCGCCCCGCCTCCAGCACCTCGGGCCACAGTGCTTTAACAACGTCGTCGTTCTGCTTGATGCGAGGACCGCTTGGTGAACTGTTGACCACTCCGTTTGCAGCCTGAAGTCCCTGTAGCAGGTCGGGTTCACACATCTGCTACTTGCCTTGCGCCGTTGCCAAGCGTAGCCCCAGTCCTTCCCGTGAATTTCAAAAGTGGCATTGGAGGCTCAGACAGGAAACAGGCGTGAGGAGCTTACACACTTGAGCTTGCCCAAGCCCTACCTCCCACCCAGCGGACTTCCTCCCGCTTGTTATGGGCCAGGGATCAAAGGAACAATCGCTACAATGGCCACCATTTATTGAACGTGCCAAGCAAACTTTAAAAGGTTTTATTGTTTCATGTGAGCCTTGCAACACCCCAACGAGACAGCTTCTATTATGCCCATTTTACAGATGAGAAAACATGCAGAGAGATTAATAGATTACTTGAGCTCCAGTCAGAAGAGCCCAACATCCAGCTGCTTTCATTTTGGAGGGTGAGAAGTGGAGTGTGTGGAAGAGAGGCAAAATGCAGCCTACAGGGCTCAACTGGGCTCCTGACCCTTCTCATTCCCGAAGTCACCCACCAAACAAACTCTGCTTGAGGGTTTCCAGGACCCCTGCTGGGGGCCTGGGAGGAAGGTGGTGGAAGACAGGACTAACTGAGGACCTTGAGCCAAGGGAGAGACTCATCTCGTCTGAATTCCAAATGTTTTAGCTATGTGACCTTGGGCAACTTGCTTAACCACTCTCACTTCTGTTTTCTCAGTTATAAAATTAGAAACACAACACACAAGGCAGACAGGAAACTCTTAAGAGCTTTCTGAGGATTAAATTAAGGAAATTTATTTTTCTTATCATTCCCTATTGGTTTCTCCATGCCTAGCACAGTGCCCTGGGCACAGTGAATACAGGATAAGGTATTTTCCTTCCTTTCAGTTTCTCCCAAAGCAGCACCTGCTGCATGGCACCTCCCACCCTGCCCTAAACCACCTGACTCTGTGCAGGCACAGGTCGGAGCAGAATATTTGCCCCTTCTGCCTCTTCTCCCTCGACCTCAGGCCCGGACCAAGTGATGCTCTTGGGAACAGGCATTTGGTGGACTGGTCTCAGCCTCTGGGACTCAGAGAGCAGCGGGCAAGGGTAGATGGGCGTAGAAGAGGAAGGGAGCAAGACCAGGTCCTCAGACCCCCCACTCCTTCCTAGTGTTGGGAACAACTAATACACACAAGTTACTCTACTGTCAGGCCCTAGTGTGAGCTTTAAACACACTGTATTAACTCAATCTTCCTGATAAGGAAAACTTACTATTCTTATTTTAGGGATGAAGAAACTGAGGCAGAAAGCAACCTGATTGTGGTCACACCACAAATGAGTGACTGAGCAGAGATTTAAACCACAAAGCTTTACAACCTCTGGCATTTAGAGAGTATGAGTGGCAGAAGCACCCTTAGCAAGAAGAGAAGGCCAGTTAGAGAACCTTAATCTGCAAGATTTCCCCCAGGCTCCTAAGGTCTGGAGGCCTGTGGGTAACCAAACCCTGCTTGTTCAGCTCTGCCTCAGCAGCTCCATCCTGGCCTTATCCTTGAGCCTGGACACCTTGAAGTAGTCACCTCACACACCCCTGAAGTCTTGGACCATGTTGTCCCTGAGTGTAAGCCTGTCACCAACCCTATTCCACCTCTGCCTCGGTTCCCTGTCCCCTGCCCAACCTCTATGCTGCCTCCATCATCAATCTGTCACTAGCACTATTCCGTGACCGTCCTCGTGGCCTCTCTGGGTCTGAGTCCCTTCACTCTGTGCACACGGTTTTGGATTTTTTTGTTTGTTTGTTTGTTTGTTTGGTTGGTTTTTGTTTTTGTTTTTTCTCTGCTTGGATATCCAGTTGAATTCCCAGGAAACCTCTCCCCCACCCCCACCTCCACCTCATTTTTCTCCTTTGGAGACCCAGCAGGGCATGGGGATTAGAGCGATCTCCAGGCCATTGCTCTCACATTTATTTTTGGGTTTGTTTCTTGGTGGATCCAGAGGCTATGAAGAGTTCTGGGTTCTGGATGATTGATGTGAGCAGAGCCTGGCCCAGGGGAGAAACCAGTACCCTACAACCCCAGTTTCTTGGACACCCTGTTTCCCAGCACTGCATTCCCACAGGAAACCCCAAGCAACCAGACCCTGAGTGTGGGCCATTGCTTCACACAATGGGCCACCCCTCCATTCCTTCCCCTCAACTAAGGGTGGCAGTTGAGGCAGATGTTTTCTGGCAGGGGCTTTTTTCCCCACACCACCCCACTCCACCCCACTCCCAGGAATCGAACCTCTACAGCCTTGATGACCAAACCCAAGCCCACCCTCCCAGCAGCAGCCCTGGGCTCTTCAGAAACCTTTGGCTTCTCCTCCATCCAGGTAATTTATTTGTCCAGTCATCAAGCATTTATTGAGTCTCTCCTCTGCTCCAGGCACCAGAAATCCCCAGCTAAAACCCACCCCTTGCCCTTGCAGGTGATAGGTGAATGCAGGAGTCTCTGAAGGGGAGCGGGAAGATATTCAAGAAGACTGAGCGGGAAGAAATCCAGGAAGACTGCTGAGGAGCTGACCCCATTGGTGAACAGGCCTTGGGGCCTAAGAAGCTGATGAGGACGTTCATGAATGGCCCTTTGGACCCTCCATTCCACGTGGCCTCTCAGGACAACCTAGTAGTGAGAGGCAGTGGTGGGGTTCGAAACCTGCCTGAGCTATTCCTAAGAGCGGTGTGAAGTCACTTCACACAACCCTTGTAGTCTCCTGCAATTTGGCTAGCAAAGCTGTGTCGGTGAACGCATTCAGAGGTTGTCCACTCTGGAGAGGGACAGATGTTGCCAGCCCCTCACCACTCCTAAGCCCAGGCATCTGAGTGGGGAGAATCAGCTTTTCCAAAGCACCAACCTGCCCTCACCCCACTAGATGGCTTGGATAGTCAGAGTAGGCGAGAAGCCTTGGCGGAATGTGCGAGGGTGGGGAGCGATCATGCAGGCGAAGACCGGGCGCAAACAGTCGCTGCGAAGATTGCAGCCTTTAAGCCTTTTTTTCTTATTCGCGTCTTCTGGCTTCTCTTTTCCGTCGAGCCCTTTTGGAAACCGCAGGGAACACGCATCCTCAGGTTAGCACTGGAGGCGGCGAGCAGCTCCCAGCGCCACCGGCTGCTGGATCCCCACCCCCCGCCCGCGTCTGGGCGGAGGCGGCAGGGAACTCGGTCGCGCATACCCCTGCGACAGCTCTGAAGGCTAGAGTCCCTGCCGAGCGTGGACACCAGCCGTCTTCTCCCGCCCACGGCGTTACACCCGTCTCGGCTGCTCGGAGGAGACCCTTAGCTGCCATAGCAGAAAGACTGGGCCAACCCTAAGGACCCTCTCGGCTGGCCGTCCCTCCCCGGGTGCGAAATTAGGGAGGAGGGTGTCGGGGTGTTCATCTCCAGGCTGCCGAGCTCCCAGGCGTGAAAGCTAGGGCCGAAGCCGAGACAGCCGAAGTGCACAAGTTCGAAGTGGCCACCCGGTCAGCACTCCACAGAGCTGACCCGCCCAAAGAGGAGAAAGACCTGCCTAGGAGAGACCCTACAATGAGGTCGGGGTTGGGGTATAAGCCACCACACCACCAACCGCCTCTTCCGCCCGGACTGCAGTCACCCGAACAGCCTTCTTCCTGCCCAAGAAGAGCAGAACTGCTCGGGAACCCGGACCAGGGTCCTTCCTACTTACACAAATGCAGATCTACCCCAATGGGTGCCCCATTACCGAACTGCAGTGTCACCCACACACCCCTCTCTGAAGGG
>NW_022681458.1:65897711-66005211 GCF_009764315.1 Trachypithecus francoisi | reverse complement strand
TATTATATGGATTTAAATATGTTGTTTTAAGAGATTCTCATAACCCTGGATGCCACAGTTAAAAAACAAACACTAGCACAAACCATTTTGCAATCTCTTAACAAATAAAATTGCCTTGATTTAAATAACATTTATTTTACATGACCAAACACAATAAATAACGTAATATACAAAGCTTTATAATTATTGCACATTTGTAAAATATCTTACAGTTAAGTTCATACATCCAGCAATATTTAAAGCACGAAGACTTTATTTACAGTTTTATTTTAATATAATAACCAGATCCAATGGACCTAACATATGATGAATTTATGTTAATTTTACCAACCAGCGTTCTCATCAATCATATATATTTTTTGGGGGAAATGTAAACATTATTGCCTAAAGTACCTTATATACATCTGTTAGCTGATCGTAACAAAGGACCTTAACAATCTAAATAGGTAAAGCTGATAAAGGGTACCATATTTTGGTTTATTTTATTTAGCCTTAAATTATATATTAATATTTTTAAAAATGTAAACTCAGTGAATAAGAGCTGGTATAATCAACATTTTACATAAGTAGTCTCATGTTTTTAAAAACAAAAACTTAAGCTTTAGATCATTGCCATTTCATTGGGGAGTTCTCTAATATTTTATGGTAATATTTTAATAGATCCCAGGAATTTTGAAATACTGTTTCCCCTTTATATATTTTCCATTTGATGGAAATAATTTCTCCTGGAAAACTAATTCTTTCAAAAGTTTACTGAAAGCCTATATTTAGGAAATGATATTTTAAAATCCAGTGTCTTTAAAATAACAATAATATGTCAGGACACAAATTTGAAATAAACCACAGAAAATAGTGCCAATGTGTATGTATACATGAATATGTGTGTATCTCTTACATATGTATTTAAGAGCACGGATATATATATATGCATATACATACATATACATATATATACACATACACAAACACATGTAGGTAGCCTACCTACATTTTAATACACATACACACACATACCCACTTCGCTGGGCCTAAACATGCACTAGCAAGTTATTTTAGGGCTTCAACTCTTCAGAAAATCTCATTATGTGAGGAGCGAAGTGGCTCTGCGGGGAACATTATGGAAATATCTAGGCTTGATTTAATGAGGCTGTTCACATTGGTGGAATATCAACTTAACAGAGAAAAGTCTACCCAGGGCGTCCAAGTTACCAAAATGAAATTGGCAATTGAGATGATAAGAACGTGGCTTTCTTCTGCGAAATCACTTCAGGTAACAGAGATAACATTAAATAACATACATTCTATGCACCAAGAACAATGTTTTATGTACCGAGTCTCTTATCCGTCTCTCCTAATGACTTCCCTTAGCGGGTTGTTAGTACTTGACAGCAGGTCTCCGTGCGGGGAACTTTTCTCCAATTCCACATTCAAAGGAGGTCCATCAGAGAGCATGATTGGCAATTTTCGTCATAATCTGCACATTATTAGCATCAAAATTGACGTGGCAGTTAACACTGGTGGGTTTTGATGTACCTTTCTTCAAGTTCAAGTAAACCCCTCCAGTAGCTGGGTTGGCAGAGCGGGTCTCAGCAACCCAGCGGTGGCTTTGCAGAGGCGAAGACGCAATAGACATGCGTGAGAAATATGCCAAGAACCATTTCACCCGAGGAAAAGCAAAGCGAGGAGGGAAGGGGACGAGGGGCATAGAGAGTTCTAACTTAGAAAAGTGTCTAAAGAAATGCTTTAGGATAATACTAATATATCTAGAGATTCAAGTATTTCCCAGATCGAGTGGAACCCGGTAGTTGGAAAACTGAGCTAAAAAAGCCTCTTCAAATACTACAGCGATCTATCAATCTTGCCCCCACCCCCAACCCCTTCTTTTCCTTTCCCTGGCCTGGCTGTGGCATCCTGTTTTGCCATCACTTTGTGCATAAAATATGCAAGATGCTTCCATTCCATCAGCACTGAAACCAAAGACCAAAAGAGAGAACGGTGTTGGACTGAGAAGGAGGCGGCGCAAGGGCCACCCCTTCCAGCACCTCGGGTTTGTCCTTCCCAGGGAAGGCGGCCACACCCTACCCGCCTTGCTCCTGAACGCTGTAAACAATCTCACAAACACAACCGCCGCTGCCCAGGCTCTCCATCCGCCCTCCCGGCCTTCTCAGACCTCCGTTCTCCCGCTCTCTTCGGGCAGGGTCCCTAACAAGCTCAGGCTGAAGAAACATTTGCCACCTCCCCCACCCTCGTTGAAAGAAAAGGAAGGATGGAAGAAAAACAGCAGCAGCGAGAAACCTACGGGGCGACTCCTCCCCCGCCCCCAAGCACCAGCGCACAGCATCCCCCTCTGTCTTTGTTGTGGTTCTCCGCTGCTTCGGGCCACGCGGTTCAGCCAAGCAACCCGGGCCTGAGAGCGCACAGCCAGAACTAGCTTAGGTGGCGAGGGGTTTGTCTTTGGGGAACCAAGCGCTCAGGACAGAGGTGGCAAGTGGGTCCTGGGAGCCAGAAAACAGAGAGAAGGGCAGACGGCTGGGTGGCAAATACAAAAATAGAAATAATTTAGGGGGATGCCCGCCAGGCTTCTGCGCCTGCTCTTTCTCCCCCAATTCGGGGCAGGTTCCCTTCGGCCTCCGGCGCCCCGGGGCGCCCCCTGGCGGCAGCGGTAGCAGCGGGCAGCGCGCGGAGGGCTCAGGGGGCTCACAGGGGACTCCCGGGCACACTCAGAGCGGCGGGCACGGCCCCCTGGCGGTGGCGACGTAGTTATCTAGTGAGCGGAGCCTCGTCCCTCTGGTCCGGCGGGCTCACGGCCGTCTTACTAAGCACCGCGGCCGAGTAGGGCAGGAAGCCGCTCTCGGAACGCGGCGCCGCCGCGCTGCAGCCGAAGTCCGAGCCTCCTCCGGCCCCTGTGCCCCCGCCGCCGCCGCCACCACCGCCGCCACCGCCACCCCGGGAGCCCAGGGCTGCGGCAGCTGCTGCCGCGGCTGCTGCCGCCGACTGACTGCTGTGGCAACTGAGGCACGAGCAGGGTGCAGAGCCGCCGCTGGGGGGCGCTCCGGCCGCCGCCGCGGAGGAGGCCGCAGCCGCTGCCGCGGCCGCGGCCGCGGCGGCCGAAGCCGCGCTGTTGAGCCCTGCGGCGGCCGCGGGAGCCTGGTAGAGACCAGGGTGGCGGAAGCTACACAGCAGTTCCGGCCGAGAGTAGGGGTGCGAGAGGGCGCGGAAGGTGTCCAGTGGCCGGATGGAAGTAGCAAAGGGCGACGAAGCCGCGGCCGCCGCGCCAGAGGCTGCAGCCGCTGCCGCCGCCGCCGTGACGCCCACGTGCGGGTAGTAGTGCAGCGGCACGTGCGAGTGGAAGGGGTAGGGCAGGCTTCCGGTGGCGGCCGCGTGCGTCATCATGTAGGTGTAGAAGCTGGGGTCTGCTGGGTGCGGCCAGGACATCGCCAAGCGCTGCCGCTTGTCCTTCATGCGCCGGTTCTGGAACCATACCTGCGGGGAGAGACGCGCCGCAGCCCGGGTTAGGGAGCGTCCCGTGTTCCCTGCTCCTGTCCCGGGACCTCTGCCCCTCCCGGACCTCTGAATGGTTTGGCCTACTTCTCTCCGACCAAGCCCAACCCCGAGTATCCTGTGCTCCCGCAGCTAGGAAAGTGTGAACGGCCGTGTGTGGACCGCCGTGGGCACACCGTCCTCAGCGAAGAGGGTCCTCTCCCCCGCGTCCGGTTGCTGCTGCTCCTCAGGCTTTTACTCCCTTACTTCTTGCTGCGACTTTTTTGTCCCAACCCAACCTTTCCTCTCCCTCCTGCCACCCACCAGTGCCGGTCTCGCTGAGCACCCCTCTCTCAATCCCAGGATTTGCACAGGGATTCTGGGCAGCCTTTGAAGAGAGGCTGCCGCTCAGCTTTTCTGAGAGGTCTCCGCGCGAAGTCTTGAGCCCTCAGAACTGCAAGGACCTGTCCCTAGGGGCACGGGTCCGATTTTGATATTGAAGGGATGATTTTGTTGGAATCGTTTGCCTTAAATGAGTGGGTAGAGCAATGTCTCCATAAACGGGAAAGGTTACGTTTCCACCCCTCCCAACACTATCTAATAAAGACATCATTCGTCACAACTCTAAATTAAAGAAAGCCCGTGCAAACCACAGGGAGACTTCCACACTCCTCCCCTACCCTGTAGAGTTTTTTTCTTTTTCTGCAGTGTCGAACGCTCCATGAAGGGCTCACCAAATCGCCTAACCTCCCGGCTATCTCTCCCAGACGTATAATAAAATTAATAACCTAAAGTTATATATAAATAAGGACAATTTCGTTGCATTTTTCCCCGCAAGAGGTTGCCCTTTTTTCATTGCCCAAGAGGAAAATGTTTAGGAAACTACTGTCTCAAACCAATCGATTTTTAAAATACAGTATCTTTTTCTCCATGTAACGATTTATGCGGAAAATAAATCTCCAAGCTCAAGAGCAAATGAAAAGTTTCATCTCTGGTTCCTGCTTGAGGAACAAAGACCAACTGGGCTTGCCGCCTAGGGGAAAGTGGGGCCGTGGATATGGGCGAGGGGGCATCTGGCCAGGCGTTGGGCACAATGGAGCAGAGGCAAGTGCTTGCAGCATTGGAGTGACCATTCGGGGGCCTTCTTAGATCCGTCAGGCGGGACAACCGTTCGGATTCGGTAGCCGAGAAATAAATAAGCCAATTCCTTTGGTGACTACCCCCGGCGGATTTCCAGACCTTCAGCTAAATCTAGCCACCCAGAAAGGGGAAAGGGGAAAAAGAAACAATCAACCTAGATGCCCCCGAGGAGGCCAGAGCAGGCACGCACTGGAATCGATACCTTGATGGTGGTTTCGGGCAGGTTGAGCGCCGCGGCCAGCTCGCACCGGCGGGGCCGCGACACATAGTTCTCCCGGTAGAACTCCTTCTCCAGGCGCGCGATCTGCTCGCGGGTGAACGCCGTACGGTAGCGCCGCACTTGATCCGCGCCAGAGCCGGAGCCACCCAGCGCCGCGCCCCCGCCGCTGCCTCCGCTGCCTCCATGCAGGCTTCCAAGGCCTGAGCCCGATGCCGACGTCGTGGTGCCGGCAGCCGAGCCGCTCTCTGCGTACCCTGGCAAACAAACGGCCAACAGCGCATGAGTGGCTGTAGGGCCAACAGCCCCGCGCTGGTGCTGCGCTCGGATCGGGGAAGCCCCGTCAGGAAGGAGAGTCGCTGCCAGAATTGATGGGGTCTGTCATGCTTACAAATTGCTGCGGTTAATGGAATCAATAAAGTTTGGGGAGCCCTTCATAAGCAAATAATAGAAACGAAATTAGGAGATTTCTTTTTTAATAATTAGAAATTGTCAACTAAGGAGGAAACGTGGCCGAGGGAAAATGCCTACCTCTGGGCGCAGTTTGGGAAGCTCTGGGTTTGCCATGGTCTGGAGACCGCAGGGCAGCTTTCTGTACGGCCTCTAACCTTTATTGAGTCTTCAGGGTTTCGAATATTTTAAGAGTTCCAAGACAGCAGCAGCTCAAACCCAAGCCAATAGGGGGTGAAATCTACTTTTCAACTCTCTCCAGCTGACCTTAGCAGAGACGCCCGGCGAGGCTTCCGCCGACTTACCCAGAAGAATACCCCCTCCGTTCGGCCCTGAAGGCTCAGAGGCACCGGAGTTCAGAGTAGTTGCCCAGGGTACCTTTTCCAAAAGCAACTCGGCTGCTGACTAAGTAAGGGTCTACCGGCTCGCTCGGGCTCTCAGACACGAGCGCAGAAACATTTTCTCGGACTCAGGAGCGAGGGCGGGTGGGCGGGCCTGGTGTTCCAGGCTCCGCAGGCCTGAGCCTTGCGGGAAAACTCAAGGAGCAGGACGGGAGGGCACTGTCCCAGACATGCGTCCCGCCCCCGCCCGTGCTAGGTCGGTGCAGCTTGCTGGTGGAGGGTCTGAGAGGGGCAAAGGCACCGGGAAGGGCTGGCAGGGGCCGCGGAGGAGCAAAAAGGATGGGACTGAATTGCGCGGTGCGGCCGGCGCGGTTACCTTTGCCATTGTTTTCCTTGAGCTGAGCGGTGCCGAGGCCACCGGGGGAGCGCAGCGCGGAGCAGCCCACCTCCACGTCGCTGCTCATGTCGGCCTCGGCAGCCGCCTCTGAATAATGGCCCGGCTTCTTGCGGCTCTCGGCGGCAGAGGAGATTTCGGAGGAGACGGTGCTTTCGCTGCCCGTGTGCTGCAGGTTGAACAAAGTGTCTATTTCGAATTTGCCCTTGGCAGGGAGGTCTCCCAGAGCGCCGTGCAGGGGGGCAGACGGCAGGCGCGGGCTGAGGCGAGCCGGGTGCTGCGAATTTTCCAGGGCCTCGAGCACAGCATTGCCAGCCGAGTCGGACAAATTGGAGAATCTCTTGCCGGCCGTAGGGCTGTGCAGCCCTCTTTCCATCAGAATCATCTCTTTTCTTATTCTTTCCATCATCTCAGCTTTCTTAAAAATGTCACAGTGGCCCTGCTGTCCCGTCCTAATGATAGGCTGCGCCTAGGGCTAATTCTCATTCAGCCCCAGCGAACGCCTCTAAATATTATTATCTCTTTCGGAGGGAGGCGGAAAAATTGTGGGATGCCAGAGCGAGGGAATGACTGGTCAAAATGACCCATACATCCTTCCGAGCCCGAGATGTCATTCATCAAAAAGTAGCGCCCGCTCGTCATTAAGGTACGAATGACGCTGTTCGAATAATCATTTATTGTAACAGGTTTATAAGCAAATAAATACACGCTCCTGTCAGTGGGTAATGAAGGCAGCTTCAGAGCAGACAAATAGATCCAGGTAGGAGGCGAGAAGAGACAAGTGAGGAGGAAGGCTCCGGTCCTTTGCCCGCTCGGAGCCAGTTCTGCTCGCCCGGGGGTTTGGCCTCGGGGGTGAAATTGACAGTCTGATTAATAGAGCGCGCCGCGGCACATTTCCCCCTTCATTTAGGGGCATCATTACGCTCTCAGTTTGCTGGGTTGCCCCTTAGGTCCTAATCATGCAGCGCCTTCCTCATTTTTCCTTGGACACAGATACGCATTAAATAATAGATAATGGTTTGACTTTCCAGGGTAGATCCTCCGGAAGGTTTTTTTTTTTTTTTTTTCGTTTTGTTTTAACATTTACAAGCTGCGGGCGTAAGTAGGGGGAGATAAGGGGGAGGATGCAGGAAGAGTTGCGTAAGGAGAAGACCTTGCGCCTCTCCTGTCTGGATTACTTATCTTTCGGATTTCAGAACCAAATATGTATTTTATTTAGCAAATAGGACGCCGGAGTTCTCTCCCTCCCTATTTCTTCACCTCAGCCTGAATGCTCTCCTCCCACCCCGGGGGTGGGGGGTGGGGAGAGGGAGAGAGAGAGAGACAGAGACAGAGAGAGAGATAGAGGGAGAGACAGAGAAAAAGAGAGAGAGAGAGAGAGAGAGCCTAGAGTTTTGAAAGCGCTTTCTTGCTACGTGGCCGCGGAGGTGCATTGGGCCGGCGCCTCCAAACGGAAATCATTAGGTCCTCTCTGATTTTCTAACTCCGTTTGCAGAGTGAGATCTGAACTCGAAGTCCCCGGTTTTTTACTTTTATAATCCTGCTGATAGCCTTCTCGCCTACGCATTTTCCCGAGGGGAAACGAACTAGGCTGAACGATTTGATAGCATAATTCGACAGCTAACTTTAAACACAGTGGAGATTTACAGCGCCATACGAGCGCTCCGATTCCACTTTCACGTTGCCAGATTTTCCCCTCACTCCTCAAATGGAATTATTTGCGGCAAAGGCGCTGGACTTCGAGGTCAAAAGAGGAAAGAGGAGACAGCCTTCTTCCCCTACCTCCCTGCTGCCCTCCCTTTTCTTCCTTCTCTTTCCTCCCCTCATCAACCCCAGCCCCTTACCTGCGGCCACAGGTATTCCCAGCGTTGAGTCCGGGCGCAGAGAGTCGCCGAACAGTCTTACCGCAGCTCTCTGCGGCCTGGGCTTGGCGGCTGAGCCTCTTGGCGATAACTTTGATTGTCATAATGACGCCGGTGGCAACCATTTTAAGGAAGATCAATCTTCACTCAAGGCCGTTCCTCATCTCCCGCGGTTGCGCCCAACCTTCCCTGACCCGCCCGCCAGCGGCCCAACGGGAGAGAGATTCACGGACACTGGCGGAGGCGAGGGAGGACGGGGATGGGACGCGGAGGTCCGCCCGTGAGCTTCTGAAGCAGCTGAGAGACCCCGACAATATGGGCCCTGGGCGCGGTCCTGCATCCCCGCATTTAGCGTCAACCCAGACCCCAACCAGGACCCCCTCCTCTCCTTTCTCCCGACATACCCAGAACATTGGGGTGTGTTGGGGGGGCAAACTCGAGATCTATTTGCCTATGGTTCTTGGCGCTTTCCTTTTAACCTTAGACCCGTTGGGGGCGCGTCAGGAATGTAAGGGGAGGCGAGGTGTGAAGTATATTTATATACATATATACACACATATAGTCAATGCCAAAAGTTTATCTTCTGTTCCCCTCGGCGCCAACTTATTTCCACAACTCGAGCTTTGCTTAGAAAATCAATTCCACCTATTTAAGGTAATAAACGGAAAGCTCGATAGACAGGCGGTGCCTGGGGGAACGGAAAACCGGCGGGGAACGCAGAGTGAGCATCCTACACCGGGACTGGGACTTGACCCAGCGTCCATCTCTGCCCCTGCCCCATTGGCCACCCAGCTCCGAGCTCCCTGAGTTCTCATTGCGCCGGCTTTGGGGCCATCAGCGCGGTAGGAGCCCAGCCCTGCCAACGCCCCCACCTGCTCCCTCCCTGCTCCGCAGCCGGGATGCCCAATTCTACCATGCCTTGCAGTCGCTGCCCCTGTGACCCGGGAAGGGTCCCCCTACCCAGTCCTCGCTTGCTCCAGGGACTGAATGAGTCACCTTGGTCCAGGCTTGGGTCGTGCTGGGTTGGTGGGGGGGGGGGGGGGGGGGGGGGCCGGGTGCAAGACCCTGGCGGCAGTGTGGGTGAGCTGAGGCGCTGCTTGGGCGGAAATCCGTGGATGCCTTTATTGCTGTCGTTTGGCGCCCCCATCTGTTTTCCTCGCGGTTTCGTCTGCTGTGAGTTGGTTTTCAAGTCGGAGACGCAGTCACTGAGAACTGAGGTGAGGACTGACGACGCCCTCCTCTATCACTCAGCCCAAGGGTCTCCCACATCTTCCCTTCCTCTGGGACCCGACGCCTCTGGTCCCAAAGGCTGCGCCAAACCGGACCTCAGTCTGTTGAAAGGGAAAACACTGTTTCTCAGCAACACCTTCATTCATTAGTGGCTTTGAAAACTATTTTTGCACCTTTTAAATTACACTGATATTGCATTTCTAGCATGTTTATTACAAAAAACATGTCAGAGACCATGTCAGCGAAACTACTCACAGTAAAAGACACCTATAATGTTTCCACTAAACTGGGTGTAGCAGGCAATAACGTTTCATGGGGTACAGTGACCATTCCATTCCAATATTTAATGTCCGTTTATTTATTTAGAGATTCCACACCCACTAGTAGTAATATTGGCTAACTTATATGAAGCTCTTATTATGCAATTCCAAGTGCTTTTTACATGTTATCTCAGCTAAGGTTCACAGCAACTCTGTGAGATTTAAACTATTATCCCTTTTCCAGAGATTATGAGCCAGAGGGGTTCAGGGACTTGCTGGTGATTTAAACTTATCTCCGATGATAAAGTCAAAAGGGTTGTTTAAAGCCTTGGGCAGCATTTTTTAGGTTAATACTCTCATTTTGCCTATGTCTTATGTAAATACAGGCCTACCTCAAAAACACTGAACCTATGTAGAGGGTAGTAAGAAGAGTGCAGTTTCCTTTATTTGTGTGTGTGTGTGTGTGTGTGTGTGTGTTTTGTTGTTGTTGTTGGTGGTGGTGGTGGTGGTGGTGATTTTTGTTTGTTTTTGAGACAGAGTCTCACTCTTGTTGCCCAGGCTGGGGTGCAGTGGCAAGATCTCAGTCACCGCAACCTCTGTCTCCCGGGTTCAAGCGATTTTCCTGCCTCAGGCTCCTAATCAACTGGAATTACAAGCCACCATGCCAGGCTAATTTTTGTAGTTTTAGTAGAGACAGGGTTTCACCAAATTGTCCAGGCTGGTCTCGAACTCCTGACCTCAGATGATCCGCCCGCCTCGGCCTTCCAAAGTGCTGGGATTACAAGCATGAGCCACCGCGCCCTGCCCTATTGATGTTTTTTGATGAAATACCCAAACTTGCACGTCTCCCAGAATGTGAAGGCCAAGGCTGGGAACAGGTCTGTCAAATGTCCTGGGTGGTTTGATGCAGCCTCTGTGACCATCAAGGCCTCTTACCCACTACCAAGGTACAGAACCCACTAGATAAAACAAGACAAGAATCCAACCTAAGCGTGCATGCTTTGGCAGAAATTTTTAAGATGGTATGGGGAGTACAGGAAGGACTTCCTTCGCATGGACTGAAAAGCTCTTTTTGTTCTAAAGGAGTAATGACTTTGAAGAGGCCTAATTTTTTGGTTCGGCTTCCAGACTAAATATTTGTTTCTTGAGCAGCAGCGGGTCCTCTGAGGTGAAGTAAACACTTTTGGCCTATGACTGCGGGTAATAAAAATCTATCCAGGCCGCCCGAGGGGAGGGGCGCCGGTAAAGCCGGAGCTGCAGCGAAGCCCCGCGTCTGCGGCTGCCGAAGCCTGGCTCTCCTCTTACGCGGGGAACTGCGGGCAGTTAGGGCCGACAACCTGCGAGTCCGCCTTGGGACGCATGCTCTCTCGACAGCTGGGGCTGCAGGGTGCGATGGGACAGTGGGACCGCGAAAGCCTGGGCTTCGAGCCTCGGGCTCCCTGTCTTTAGGCAAAGTGCGGTTTCCACGGCTGCAGGTTTCGCTGCATAAGGGAAAACTCGAATTTGGCGACTCCAGTCCTCACTTCGCGGTGGCAACTTTATGCTCCCATCCCTCGGTAGGCCAGCTTCTAGCTCTCTGTCCCTTCCGGGTCTCTCCGGTTGTTTCTGTCTTTTCTCCTCCCTCTTCCATCGCAATCCCGCGCCCCACGGAGGACGGTCGTGGTGCGGGAGTTGGGGGATACTTTCTTCCTGGGCTCTGGGGCTACGCAGACCCGTCGCCTGCCTGGAGCTCCTGTGCCCTCAGACGCCACGGGAAAACTTGCAGGGACATCTAGCGCCAGGCGTGGGGAACTGCGCGCCGCCGGACTGGGAAGTGGAGCCGAACACTGCCCCTCCGCCTCCCTCTCGGCTCCCCCTTCATACTTGGGCACTTTCCTCACCTTCAACCCTTTGCCCTGCCGGTGGATTCCCCATAGAGACAACGGACTCTGCGGAATGGAGATAGGTAGGTAGACAGACATTTTCTTTTATCTCAAGCAACCGACAGAGTGAGAATTTACTGGTCTTAACAACGGTTTTGCTAGGGAAGTGTATTCCAGGGACAACCCCTCACCTTGAGACGTCGGATAAAACTACAGCAAATTAGGGTCCCAGCTTTTATTTTCCAAAAAAAGGCAACAAGTTACTCTGGGCCTCCGGCTCCTGCCCCACCCTCCTGTGTCCCTTTCACAGTGAGATTAGTGCTTCTCTTCAAAGGAAAGAATTCTCACTGTGTTTGAATTTCTCCAAGGCTGGAGAAGTTCTCTCCATCCCAAAGAAGGGCCCACTGTCCTGCACGAGGCAAACCTGGTTCCAGCAAATAGTGTTTCTCGTTTGGAGGGGGTTTGGGACTGTTGTTGCTGCAAACGATTTTCATTTGATAAAGCCTAATCGTGTTGTGAAACCCAAACGGAACGTGTCTCCAAGGTAGAAGGTACTCAAATGTGAATTCCATTGTCTGGCTGTTGCTGGGGTCTCCTTTTTTTCACACTAGGTTTTGTTTGTTGTTGTTTCTTTTGTTATTTCCAGGCTGAGTAAAACTCAGTGTTGCCTGGAGAGGGAAAATTAGCTCCAAAGTTGGCAGAACACAGATTTGGTTAAGAACACTGTCCAGCCATTTCTGCTAGACTTAAGATTTTACTTTGGAATTAAGACTCTATTTCTACACCAAATATTTGGCTTCTTACAAGTTAATTAGGAGGGTGTCCTGCACTTCCTGATCTTGGCCATCAAGACAAATGCTTTCAAAGGAGTCCCCAGGACCCCACTCTGATAGAATCCTGTGATCCTGGCCTTAATGGCCACTGATTATGTGGTTAATTGAGCTCATTGCTGTCTTGGCAAGCAGAGCAACTTCAATAAATCTAAATCACAGCCTGTATCTGCCTGTTCCCCCAACCGAGGACAAGAGCAAAATTTGAAAGATCATATACTAGAATGAAAGGAGAGAATATGACCTCGAGAACAGCACTGATGCTTAAAAAGGATGCCTCTGGAGGAAAAGGAGGAAGAGGAGCAAGTGATGGGAGAGTACAGTGGGACTTTGGGCACCAAAGGGCCATCCTGAGTTTTTCACCAAAATCAGGAACAGCGGCAAAACTGGTTTCACTGAAGAAGACATGGATGTTTGGAGACATGTGTAGTCTCCAAGGATTTTCACTTAACAAAGCCTATTTCTGTTGTTAAGACCCCTGCATAATGCACCCACACACAAACACAAGGCTTGGTCTGTGCTCCTGGCCGGCTAAAGAAACTGATTCCCATTAAGTTTAAACCTGAATGAAATGTTTCTGCAAATTCAGTCTCAAAATTCCTCCCCTACCTGGCATCCCCAGCTTGTAAACTATGTGTCTCATTAGTTCATAAACAAAGCAGCCCTGACTTTGTCTGGTACTCAACCACAGCCCCAGTATCCAGTAGCATTTGCCCTGAGGTTCTGGGCTTGGGGGCCCAAGTGGACCAAGTCAGACCTCTTTTCCTCAGGGCAAAGCCCTCCCACAGGACTGGGACCCCAAAGGCTATGCTGGAAGCAGGTTCAGCAGCAGGATATCAAGGGGCAAAGCTCCTAATTAAAAATCTTCCTGGCTTCTGAATGTTCATTAGGATGGACCTAGAAACCTTTTGCCCTGCTCTGAGAGGGTCCCACAGGGCTTTTGGAAGCAGAGCCACCATTGAGAAATCCCTTTCAACCTGAGTAGTAATTCAGATTTTTCTCCCACTCCTGCACAATTTAATTTGCTGAATGGAAAATTCAGCCAAAAGTGATGGGCTGCTTGAAATCAACAAAACTTGACACATTCTTCCCATTTTCATTTTACTTTATTTATTGTTAAACACATAATTGATCATTAAACTGCACTTATCAGTGAGAAAATGAAGCAGAAGCCCAAGTCACAAAACCACAAGGATATTTAATTTTAAGAGACTGTAAGTTTGTTGGTTCTAGTTATATCTTAGGAATATTTCAACGAATTTGTTTTTTGGAGTCATAAAAAGTTAAAACTGTCTTCATGTTTTCTCTGAGGAAGAAAAAAGAGACAAAGGGAAAATAAAAGCATTTCAGGGTGGCCCATGGTTGGTGGTTTGGTACCAAAATTTTTTCATAAAGACGCAGCCAAACCATTTTTAAAAGTTAGCAATCCCGTCGCCTCACCACAGTTGGCCTTTTAAAAATGTCGGTCGAATTTTCATTGCTGACTTTTGCCTTGTTTTCCTCAATAGTGAAAAAATTGTTCTCATCAGCAAACTTCTATTTCCTATGATTTCCTGTAAAATTCAGGCCCCTCCCATCTCAAATTTGATCATGAACATGTCTAGAACTTCAAAAAGATGAAACGAATTTTCTTGCTTTTCCTTTCCAACACCCCTCTCATAACTTTCCCCTTTATTTGAGCCTTTTATGGTTACTGCGTTTTGCGTGTCAACACTCCTAACACCAGCAGCCCACCCTGAAATGCCAGGCCAGGCCAAGGAGGGCCTCCCTGGCTCTCTTCCTCATCTTACTCAGGGCATCTTTGGTCGGGGGACAGCGGTGCTGGGTGACAAGCTCTCACCAATCACAGACTTAGGGGAGTGATTTTCTTGGAGATGGGCTGACTTGGAGAGTGTGTGCCACAGAACTAAGTGGGCTCTGAAGGATCCCATACCTACCCCCAGAATCCTGGGCTCATTGGATCTAATATTGTTCCTAAGGCAGAGCCCCACAGTCACAGCAGGACTCTCATTGGTGCCCCATTAGTTGCTGAGATTGAGGGATGGTGAGCTGGAGCTCTGAGGCTGAGGAGCAGCGGAAAGGGATGATGAGGGATAGGGCTGTAATCTCTAACACCCTGGCAGTATGGTTCCAGAGCTGGATCTAGCCCCATCAGCACTGCCGTGAGCCCACCTAACCCCTTGAAGTCAGACCGTTTGTCTGGGCTGCTCCTATCACAAACTCCGAATTTGCTTGGAACAAGCGCCCTCTTAATTTGCCCCTCTCAGTTCTCTGCAGTTGGCAGCTTGGAAAAGGAAGCGAAACAAAGGTCCCTGGGAAAGTGAAGTTTTCAATTAATTTGGTGTGAGGAACGGGCGGGAGTGGGTGGTGACTGCAAATTGCGAGGCCGGTCGGCTGCTGGAGAGACACAGAAGTTTCACGGCGGGCGGCTGAGTGGCTTTCTTCCCCGGCGCCCTTCTCAGGGTCTTTCTGCGGGTCGAAGAAGGACCCGTGGGAGCTGAGGGGCCCAGGTCGGAAGCGACTCCCGGCTGGCCCAAGAGTAGAGGCCAGTAGCGTTGAGTAGGCATCCCTGGACTTTTGTCTCTGGCACAGATTGTCAGGCTCACGCGCCGATGCTTGTCTTTCATCAGTTTAAGTCTCTGCCGCCAGCCCCAAGGGCGCTTCGTGGGCATTTTCCGGACGGACAGCGTGTGTGTATAGGAAGGGTCTGCTCCAATGCCTCTTATCTGTGTGAAATGCCTTTGCCGGGTACCAGTGCGCAAGGTAGGGCAAATTAGCTCACTCAGATTTGGGGTCTAGAGGTCCACTAACTGAGGGATTCAGCAACAGGATAAAAAATGGGCCTGTTTTCACATCATTCTGATCATCTCTGTCCTTCGTCTTCATTTTGCTATGCAACTCGGGGAGCCGAGGAGAGGTGGCAAAAACAGCGGTTGCCGAGACAAGGCGCAGGCCTCGGCGCCCGCCTCAGTCGCAGACAGGGCCTGGGATGGGCCGTCGCGCAATCAACTCGTGGGGGTGGCTGCAGCGCGTACGCCTGGGTCGGGGGGAGGGCGGGAATGGGAGGTGGACCCTGCAAGGGGCAGGAGAAGGGTGGGGACCGGGGTGGGTGGGTCCAGCCGGGAGCCAGGCTCCCCCGCGTCCCTACCCCCACGTGGCCGCGCGCAGCCAATGGCACGCCCCTGGCGGGCGCCCTCGGGGCGGGAGGCGGCCCCCCGACCGGCCCAGGCCCCCTCCCAACCTGAACTTCGTTTTTATAAACGTCCCGCGATGAGCTAACCTGTTGGAGGGCGGGAGGGCCGGAGGCGGGAGGCTCACAGAGGGAGAGAGGGCTAGAGGAAGAGGGCGGGAGCGAGCGAACCAGAGAGAAAGGAGAGGAGGGAGGAGGCGCGCCGCGCCATGGTGTCCTGCGCGGGGCCAGGGCCAGGGCCGGGGCCAGGTCAGGCCAGGCCATGAGCCGCGCTGGGAGCTGGGACATGGACGGGCTGCGGGCGGACGGCGGGGGCGCCGGTGGCGCCCCAGCCTCTACCTCCTCCTCTTCGGTGGCTGCGGCGGCGGCGGCGGCGTCAGGCCAGTGCCGCGGCTTTCTCTCCGCGCCTGTGTTCGCCGGGACACATTCGGGGCGGGCGGCGGCGGCGGCGGCGGCGGCGGCTGCAGCAGCGGCAGCCTCCGGCTTTGCATACCCCGGGACCTCTGAGCGCACGGGCTCCTCCTCCTCGTCGTCGTCTTCTGCCGCTGTAGCGGCGCGCCCGGAGGCTCCCCCAGCCAAAGAGTGCCCAGCGCCCACGCCTGCTGCGGCGGCTGCAGCGCCCCCGAGCGCTCCAGCGCTGGGCTACGGCTACCACTTCGGCAACGGCTACTACAGCTGCCGCATGTCGCACGGCGTGGGCTTACAGCAGAATGCGCTCAAGTCATCGCCGCACGCCTCGCTGGGAGGCTTCCCCGTGGAGAAGTACATGGACGTGTCAGGCCTGGCGAGCAGCAGCGTACCGGCCAACGAGGTGCCAGCGCGAGCCAAGGAAGTATCCTTCTACCAGGGTTATACGAGCCCTTACCAGCATGTGCCCGGCTATATCGACATGGTGTCCACTTTCGGCTCCGGGGAGCCTCGGCACGAGGCCTACATCTCCATGGAGGGGTACCAGTCCTGGACGCTGGCTAACGGGTGGAACAGCCAGGTGTACTGCGCCAAGGACCAGCCACAGGGGTCCCACTTTTGGAAATCTTCCTTTCCAGGTAGGGGCGATGGAGAAAAGGGACCTACACGAGGGAGGGGGAGAGAGAAGAAGAAAAGAAAGGACTAAGAGTATTCGCCCCTACTTGGGAGTGGGTGCCTGTGCTCCACACCTGACCAGGGTTAACCCAGTGGAAGTTTGTCCAGTTCGTGTGAAATCTGTAAATTCCTCCTCTGATTTCAACTGCCTCCGTCACTGCCCTTTCTTTCCTGTGTGCAGCGCAGACACGTTTTTCTCCTAAAGTTGAGGGTCTCTGCGTGCCGTTTCTTCGGACCTCTCCCTTTTCTCCTAAAGAGGCCTTTTTCCTAAGAAGCCTCACAGAGTTGCAACCCCCCCATTTTCAAAGACATCACTGCTCCAAGATGACCACTAAAGCTTGTTAGATCAAGCCCACAAGCTCCAAACATAGGAACGCAGGAAATCAAAATTTGAGCAAAAGACCTGAATTTGTATGTGTCTATGTATGTGTGTTTGTTTTTATACAACCGACATTTGCAGAAACTGTCCTCATGAACGTGCCCAGTAACCACACCATAAAATTGCAGGCTTGTTAAGATGCCGGTTTGAGAAACTATGATAATCAATCAAATTAACTTTTGTTGTTAAGTGCAAATAATCTTTCTTTAATAACGGGTAAGTAATATGTCTATGTACATAATAAAGACCAAACAGCGTGGCTTTTTTTTAATTTCCTGCACCCCTGAAAACACACACACACACACATAAACAGACACACACAGTCCTCAACTAGGTGCTCCAAATATCCCAGCCTAATTTTTCTTGTGCTTTTGTTTGTATCAGGGGATGTGGCTCTAAATCAGCCAGACATGTGCGTCTACCGAAGAGGGAGGAAGAAGAGAGTGCCTTACACCAAACTGCAGCTCAAAGAACTGGAGAATGAGTATGCCATTAACAAGTTCATTAACAAGGACAAGCGGCGGCGTATCTCGGCTGCTACGAACCTATCTGAGAGACAAGTGACCATTTGGTTTCAAAACCGAAGAGTGAAGGACAAGAAAATTGTCTCCAAGCTCAAAGATACTGTCTCCTGATGTGGTCCAGGTTGGCCACAGACAGTTTAGAAGCCATTCGGTTGTCTCCAAAAGGCCTTTGGAAAGACTTGAATATGTATTTAATTCCTCCCACCCCCTGCCAATGGTGGCAAATTTTGTGAATTGTTTTTCTCTCTTCCACTTACCTGGTTCTAAAACCTTCTGCTGCCCAGCCTGACTGTGTAGTTCTGTTTTTTACTTGTTTATTATTGGTTTTGTTTTTGACTAGGGTTTTTTTATATCTGTTTTTAATGTTCTGTTTCTCCCTCTAGGCCAGTATAAAGGGACTTTAAGTATTTTTTCACAATCCCCCCCCAAATGAATGTCTGAAGCGCCATTCTGATTTAAGGTTTTGGTTTTTTTTAAATTACTTTATTTGTTTGTTCCCAGCACTGATTATCTTCATAATCCACTAGGACAGAATGGTTTTCAGTCATTCATATCCTGTAATTAGTTAATTGAATCATTAGCTCTCAGCAGTTGCCCTGAGGCAAGTGGAAAGGCAGGCAGTGCTCTGGGGTCACCGGGAAAGTCTAAAAACAGGAGGCTGAAGGTACTGTGATGGCTTTAAAAGTGGCCACCTTATCAAATAGGGTTTGTATCAATATTGAAATGAAGACGATCTTTCCAACTTTGGGTGTTTTGCTTGCTGTTTTAATTGTATATTTTTAACATTTTGTAGGTTTGTGTTTTCATAATCTTTAATTTGAAACTCATGTGTCCTCATGGATTGTGGATGCCTTCATTTCTTGAACTCTCAATGCATATATTTAAATGGCTGCAATCAGTAGAGTGACCCACGGATGGCATAAATGCACCTCCTTCTCTTGGCCTTGAATCTATGGGTCTGGGATTGTGGCTATCTCCTCAATCCTCAAAAAGAGGCTGAATGAATGTGGCCATGGGTGGGAACTTACATACAGAACCCAGTGAAGAACCTGACTGTCTGAATAAATGCATTGGGCCTCTCATGGAGCTGTAAAGCATCCAACAAATATGAAAAATATGAAGTTCCAAGGCCCAAGAAGAAAAATAATGATGTTTCTGAAAGTGATGATAATTACTTTTTTAAAGTGCTGCATATTTATACAATTGAGAGATTATTTTTGTAGATGTAATGTCTGTGAGCTGGGATACATAGGCAGTGCTTCAGGCATTTAAAAATCACTTTTTACTCCTAGGGAGATGCCAATAAACAGAACTCTCTTGTTTCTTCTGAGTCCTTATACATTTGTTTTATTTTTTCAAGTTTGTGTTTCCTCTTGAAATGGTTCTTATTTATTACAAAATCTTGATATCTTGAACACAATTATGTTCTCTGTAGATGAAGAAAACTCAACACTAATTCTGGTTTCTGGGACCTTCATGCTCTCCACGTTTGCCCCCTTCCCTCCCTTTTGCCCATGACTTTAACGTAAGTAGTGATGTTTTAAAATGAGGATATAATTTGCAGTGTTTAAAATGATATTTTATACCAGGCCAGCTCAAAAAACAATAAAATTTTACTTTTCTTTCACTATTGTCAATTTATTTATATAGTTCTATTTATTTTTTTAATCCATATGTATTTGTATGCCTGTGCATAGAAAAACTTACTCACTTGAAAATTTTCAACCTAGAAAGACCATTATAAATATCTGAACTACGAAGGTCTTGAAATTAGAAAGACATATCCATATTTGGCAATCGAAAAAGAAACATTTCAAGCTTATCCCATATCACCTTCTCTGGGCAGTCTGCACAGAGCAGTTGACAACTGAAAACATAATTATAAAATCTAAACTTTCAGACGCAATTTTTAGGCACTAGAATTTTCTCTTTGAGGCCTTTTTGCCACTCAGGGAAATGGCCGCTGAGGAACTGGATGACTCCTCATGGTTAGCTCCCCACACAATCAACTCACTTGTTGCTAACGTTTTCGTGTGTAAGTTAGTTACATACTGATATTTAAAACCTCACTGAGTGTGAAAACTCTCCTGGTGGGAGGGCTCCCTCATGACTTTGAGAGAGAAAACGCAGAGACCTAAGACTTGGAGCTACTTTCGTTTTCTCTGTCCCAGCTTGATTTCTTTCATATCTTACTGCCGACAGTGGACAGTTAACTTCGTTTTTGAGAGGGAGGGACAGAGACAGAGAGACAGAGAGAGAGATTTGATCGCGATTCAATCTCTGCAGAAGAAATAACGCATGTACAAGGGGCCACGCCATCCCCCATCTTACACTTCGGCAAGGGTCGTTAGCGTTTTTGTGGTTTTTCTCAAAAGATATGTTTTCATCGGAAACGGGCACATTTTTCCTTTCTCCTCATCGCCAACCTTCCCCTCCATTTTTGGTGAGTGCCACACTCCAGAGCGTCACTCCATTTCCAGGTCTATTTCTCGGGTTTCCCATCCTGGGTAGGGGAGATTGCCTCGAGATTTTCCTTTCATCTCTAGTTTGCATGTCAGTTCCCCCCCCCTCCCCGACTCCCCCCGCCTTGGAGAAATAGTAGGTTTGCTGAAGATTAAAACTGCACTCAAACGCTCTCTGGAGGAATTTGGATTCAAAGCTAAATCAATAACAGAAGGAGGCTTTGTTATTTATATGCGTTCCCTTTATATTCCAAATTGCGGAGGGAGGGAAGGAACTGGTAAGTGGCCCAGGCACTGGGAGGGAGGCCCTCGGGGAGCCTGGGAGGCTAAGGGGGCTTGGAGAGAGGCCTTTCCTTCTGTTGGAGACAGGCGGCAGGAGAGCAGCTCAGAAACTGGGCAGGTTTTTAGAGCCGCGGGTGGGGAAACAAGGCCCCCGTGTCGCGTGACTCAAGAGGCGAAGGAAGCACTGGAGCCGGGACCCACTGCCAGACAAAGGGCGACTGCAATGCTTCCCCGCCTCTGGCAGCCCTCTGGGTCCCTCTGGCTCCGCTGTCAGGGGCGGCCTTGCCTCCAAGATCTCCTGCTTTCGGAGGCGCTCGGCTGCGTCTGAAAGCGCACTGTGACCGCGCGGGCTGGCGACCCCAGGGCGGCCGCACCGCCCTTCGCTGTTGATCTTGACCGTGCGGCTGCGCCTCGATAGGCATGGAGCGCGCTCGCCATCTCCTGGGCGTTGGGCGGCATTGGCAGAGCTCGCTATTAGCTCCTCAGCCAAATCCTTTCCCATTCTCTCAATTACCAGCCAAGCCGCCTCCCGCCACTACTTTCCACCCCGACCCTCCCTCGATCCGGGTCCACAGCTCTCATAAGACTTTGTCTGCCAGACCTCGAAAGTCATAAACCCGGGGAATGAAGTGGGAAGACTGGGCAAGGAGCAATGGAGGGAACCCTAGCTGTTCCTGTCTTTCCAGTTTTTCACTTAGTTCTTTTATGCCTTTAGTCCTGAGGCACAAATAGCTGTTGTAGGGTTGCCTAAAGGTCCTAAGGAGACACCACTCGGCTTGGAAATAACGAGGAATCGTCTTGCACTGAAACGTGAGGAGCAGAGACTGCAGGGACCCCTGGAGCTGGAGCTTTCGGGAGTAACGAAGCTGCAGCTCCTCGAAAATAGGATGGGTTCCCCAAAGTAAGAGCTCTTAGGGATCTGAGGCTTGTGTTCCCTTAAGTATCTAGGAACTGGGGTTGCAGCTTGTGCTTGCCCCCACCTCCCAAAAGAGGACGCGAGAGAGTGAGTCTGTGTGCCTGAGCTCCTAAGGAAACCCTCTGGCAGAGCCAGAGGAGCCTCAGACGTCCCCACCCCCACGTCCTCACCCCCTCTCCCCGCTCCCCACCCCCCCCCCACCAGAGCAGGAGGAAGAGGCCGATTGCGTTCCCCAGAGCCACCCAATTGGTCGCCATAACTCACACAATAAAGTCGCAGCGCGGTGGTCAGTCTTGCCCTCCGGCGGCGCCTGTGTGGTCTCAGTGCGGGAGCCCGCGATCTAACCAATTCCAGCTTGGCTCGCAGACCGAGGGTCCTGCTGCAGGCTGAGACTGGCGCCGGTCACGGGGTCTCCAAGGGTCTTGGGATCGGAGGCAGGAGGGGGAGGACCCCTAGTCCGCTGACCGGACTAGGCAAGAGGGCCAGCGGCGGGGTCTGAGCACACCGCTCCCAGCTAAGAACTGCTGCCCTTCCCACTTCGCTGTTTGTCAGACCCGTGAACTCCTTATCCCCGGCACTCCTGGGGGCGCTGAGGCGAGGAACTCTGCTAGCCAGCTGCCTCCGAACGCCCGCTCTTCCCCGGCCAGGTGACTCTGGCTCTTCTGCCTTTCCACACCCACTCAGGGGAGTTCGTCCTGCTTTGCCCTCCACTTGGTGGATGGGGACACCACGGAGTTCTGGTTTGCAGTGTGTAGTCCCGGAGAGGACTCCTGACGATAAAAGGAATGTAGCCATTGGCCACGATTGGTGGATCAAGCTGATGGGTTCCCTGGCGGACATTCTCCTTGGACCTATATGGCAACTTCCCTAGGATCAGAGTTCTTAGCCATGGGAACACAAACCAGGAGTAGTGTGGCCTCCTTCCTGGATCCCAAACTTGGGTAGTTTGTGATGCCCTTTTTGTGTCTGCGGCCTGGGACTGAGGGCTCAAGCAGTGAATGGGTCTTTGCTGCCAGATCTCCAGGCAGAGGTCTCTGGAGAAAGCCTTTCTGTGGGAGTGATTGGGGTAAGAGTGACATTGCTTAGGCCAAGGGACAGAGCTCCTGGTGCCGCCGGACCCCGCCCTCTCCGGACAAGTCGAGAGGCGCCGGTTAATGGAAAATGCCTCCGCTGGAACTTAAAGCCTGTAGATGCAAGCTGGGCCCAGAAAGCCTGCGGAAAACGGATCACAAAGCCAATCACAGCCAAGAAGAGTCCCAAGGGACACTTGGGCAGAAGCACCCTCTTGCCCGAGGTCCCCAGCTGCCGAAGCCGGGCTTGGAACCCCTCAGAGAGTTAGTCTTCGCTCAACTTGATTTGGTTCTGCTGGGAGCCTCGTCTTTCGCCATCGAACATTGCGGGTGTTATCATAATACTCTGAAGGGGGGGAAAACGGGTCGGGGGGATGTAGGCGGCGCTGAAATGACCGGCTTTGAAGAACCTGCAGGCAAAGTTTCGTCCAATCGTCTGAGCCTGTCCCCTTATTCCCGGTTGTAACTAAATACTGTTGCGAGCGCAGCCGAAGCCCTTTGTTGGAGATGTGTGAGCGCAGTCTCTACAGAGCGGGCTATGTGGGCTCGCTTCTGAATTTGCAGTCGCCAGACTCTTTCTACTTCTCCAACCTGCGGCCGAATGGCGGCCAGTTGGCCGCGCTTCCCCCTATCTCCTACCCGCGCGGCGCGCTGCCCTGGGCCGCCACGCCAGGCTCCTGCGCCCCCGCGCAGCCTGCGGGCGCCACTGCCTTCGGCGGCTTCTCACAGCCCTACCTGGCTGGCTCCGGGCCTCTCGGCCTGCAGCCCCCAACAGCCAAGGACGGACCCGAAGAGGAGGCTAAGTTCTATGCGCCCGAAGCGGCCGCTGGGCCTGAGGAGCGCGGTCGTACCCGGCCTTCCTTCGCCCCCGAGTCTAGCATGGCCCCTGCAGTGGCTGCTCTCAAAGCGGCCAAGTATGACTACGCGGGCGTGGGTCGTGCCACGCCGGGCTCCGCGACCCTGCTTCAGGGGGCTCCCTGCGCCCCTGGCTTCAAGGACGACACCAAGGGCCCGCTCAACTTGAACATGACAGTGCAGGCGGCGGGCGTTGCCTCCTGCCTGCGACCTTCACTGCCCGACGGTAAACGGTGCCCATGCTCCCCGGGCCGGTTTGGGCCGGGACGGGAGGTGGGGTTCAAGGGAGAGTGTAAGGGGAGGTGAGCCGCCTGGGGGCGGGCATTAGACAGAGAACGGGCTGGGCTGACGTGGATTGGGGCTGTGTTGCAGGCCTGCCGTGGGGGGCGGCCCCGGGGAGGGCCCGCAAGAAGCGGAAACCCTACACGAAGCAGCAGATTGCGGAGTTGGAGAATGAATTCCTCGTCAACGAATTCATCAACCGGCAGAAACGCAAGGAATTGTCCAATAGGCTGAACCTCAGCGATCAGCAGGTCAAAATCTGGTTCCAGAACAGGCGTATGAAGAAGAAGCGCGTGGTGCTGAGGGAGCAGGCGCTGGCGCTCTACTAGCCGTGCGCGTGGCCAGGGCCCGGCTGGGTCTGCTCTTTTGGACAGAGGCCTTGTTTGGGGAGGGGGATCTGGGGCTAAGGCTAAGGCTTTTCCTTCGGTTCCTTCTCTGCTAGTCCCAGAAGCCACCAAGAGATTTAGAGACCAGGCCAGCTCGGCCTCCTTGCTTTCCTCAGTCCCTGAGAAGCCCGTGAGAAACCTGCGGAAGTACAGTGCAACTCTGGCTGGCCTTAAGGCTTCCACGTGGGGGCACTGAGACCACCTCTCCTTGCTCCTGGCTGGGGCATTTGCACCCACCGCTCATTCTTGCTCCCTGGTACCTGGATTTTTCTGTTTCCACCCAATTCGTTCTACCTTTCCCCCTCTCTCCAGCCCCTTCAGCCTATAGCAGTTGCCTAGTTAGGGCTCAGAGTGGAAGGCCACCTGAGGGAATGGAAAGGACGGTGAGTACAATTAGGTCTCTGCAGCAGAAGCCCTTTGTGGCAAGGCCAGTATCTTCACTCTGGAGAAAGGAAAGGGCATCATCCACCCTCCACCCTCCTGTCTGCTCTGGCTGATTTGAGAGGACAAAAGCCACACTAGATCTTCAGACTTTGAGAGGAAAAGGGAGAGAAGAGGAGGGGCTGGGTGGTGGGGTAAACTTGGAGATATCTCGAAATGAGAAATGTGAAATAGGCCGGCCCCTCCAGCTGGGTGGAATAGAGTGGAACCTTCATTTCCTGAGATGGGATGAGAGAGACTGGGGCTCCAGACAAAGTACCATCTCCAGACAAGACTGGCAAATATTGCCCTACTCCCACCTTCTGGTACATGCCTAGGCCAGGCCCATGAACCCTGTAACTGGATACCCAGAGCCTACCTCTGGGGAAAGGAGCTGCTGGTCTGGTTGGAAGCTCTGTTGCACAGGGAGGAGGGAAAGATATCCAGGGGGAGGAGAAGGGAGTGAACAAGAGGAGGAGGGGTGCTACACTCCGGCTGTAAATATGGCTTTCCAGTTGAGGTGAGTAAAGGTGTTGGCACATCTTTCTTTCTTGAATTACCTTAATGGACTCTCAAAAGGATAGGCAAAAGATCCTTCTCAAGAGTCAATGGTTGGGGAAGGAAATCTCTTAGATTCTCCACCCGGCTAGCTGCTCTTGACAAAGCAAAGAGGACCAGAAGTTCCTCTCACCGTCTCCACCATCTGCCAACGCTACCAGAGGCCCAGCTACTGTGCCCCTTCTGAGGCATGTCTGGCCTGTCCCAGTGGAGACTTCAAGGCCCTGGACCCTGCCAGGCTTGCCTCATGGAGGCAGGGGTTCCCAAATGCCAGGTGGAGTTGTTCTGGGTGTATTGGAGTGTCCCGCCTTAATCTCAGTGAACAAAGCCTCCCCTTGGCCAGCTCATTCCACTATCCCTGCCTCTTTTCCCTCTCCTTCTGACATATAGCACTCCTCCTTCACACCTTCTAGCATGATACACAACCCAAGGATTCAGGATGCCTTCCCAAAGTCCAGTGATTTCTTTTCAGTGGAGGACCTGGCCCTAAACCTGGAGTGGGCACCTCACAGAGAGCCCTGAGCCTTAGCCTAACTGACTTCAGTTGATGTTTAGACTAATTTCATTTTCTAGGCTATCTAATAGTTATCATGCATGTTTTGTTTTGATTTTGTCGAAAACAGTAGCTTGTATATATCGGACACAATATATACAAATGTTTTGAGTGAAAATAAATATTCAGGTCTGAGACAAGCTGTCAAGGGGCTGAAGTCAATTTTTCAAAATGTTTTGGATTCCCCCTTAATGTTTTTCAGGCCACCAAATTCGTTTTTCTTTTCTGACTATTGTTTCACCGCGGGTGTTGACTGTTCGTTAAATGAGAAAATGGCTTCCGAGGCGGTCAGGAAATGGTGTGTAAAAGCCTCGAACCAAATATGTTTGGAATATCCAAAAGGGAAGGACCGTGGCAAATGTGAGTGTGTCTCACATTAAGGGGACTCTCAGTTTGTTGCAAGCTGGGACTTCTGCACTTAGCCTAAATTCTCAAACTTTAAAGCTTGCTGTTATTCAGGGTCTGTAAAGATTTGAGGTTCCTCAAATTTCAAAACAAACCGTCTGTCTCCACGGAGTTTTGGTCCGGCTTCTCTGGAACCGGCTAGGTCCTGCTAAATCCTTGATACCAGCCAGTTTACCAGGAGCCCAGCAGACTCCCTTGGGAAATGGGGCCTCAAAACTCCCTAGTCCATCTGAACCTCTAGCTCAGTCTAGGAAAGTCAGGGCCTGCTTGCTACTCATCTTCTTGCAAACACCAGCTCCTAGCTGGTGGAGGTGGAAACTAGCTTTTAGCTAGAGGAAGAATTAGTAAAACTACTAAATCGCTAATACTAAATATCCAACATTTCAGCTCCCCTTCCCAGAAGCAAATTTGGTGTATAATTAAATTTTTAATTGTTCTTTAATTGTACATACACACACAACTATATATACATATATGTGTATATACTCAATAGGAGAGAAAGAAGCAAGAGCTGCCAAGGTCCTATGGCTCAAAAGGATTCCCCACCTGGCTGGACACATAGAGGCTATGGTACCCAGAGCAGGATCTCCAAGTCTGACTCTGCATTCAGAGGTTTGCCTGCTCAAAAACAACTGAACAAAGGCAGAAGCCGCACTGAGCCCTCTGAAGGCTGGGGGAAGGAGGAGGAAAGCATACGTACTCAGATCCAGGCCTTAAGACAGACAACACAGAGGCCGTTTCTTTCCAAAATATATCATGAAATCATCCTGTTCTTTTCCTTTAGCCTGGGATGAGTGGGGAGAGGGGATATTCATGGAGATCACTCCTCACAGAAAATTAAATTATTCTAAATATAAAAACGTATCTCTTGGTTCAGCAGTTTTTTCCAAATCTATCCCGTTTGCTATTTGACACAAATACAACGACTCTGGTGTCTCCTTCCATAGCCCGGGTTCCCGCAGAGATTTGGAACCACTAAGAAATTTGTAAGAAAAAAAATGCTGAAGAGAAAGGACGCTAAAATCTGAGTGCTCAACTTTCTCTTCAGAAAGACAAATGTGTCCTCTGAAATGCTGCAGTCCAAGCGGGCCTCTTGACTAGGAAAACGGTTTTAAAAAGAGAAAAAAACCAGCTTCGTCTGTCATTCAATCAGTTGCAAACTCAGAGGGCGGCGGGGACGGGGGACGCTTTTAAGGCCTGGGGGTTCTCCCCCAGGGAGGCGGGCTGGGGAGGCTTCCGGGATGCCGACGGGTGGAAGAGAAATCCGGAATCGTTGTAAATATTCATGTGGGGGGGATGCCCCTTCACCCGCCTCTCCCAGCTGCATTCCCCCCTCAGTGATAGTGGGGGAGGGCAAGGCGACTGCCCCACTGTCCTTAGACAAAGGTGATCTCCTCATATTTTTGTTCTCCCGTCGCTTGACTTAAGGAGTCCATTCCGAAGACTCTGCAGGGAAGGAACTGGCTCTGGGTGTTTTCCCTGCGTTTCTCTTCTTTCGTTTCTTAAAAGAGCATAAATAATTAAAGTTTGGCAGGGAGGAAAAGCTTTCTTGCAGAACTGTAGTGGCAATAAATGAAATGACTCAGAATCCCTTCCCCAGTCAGCTTTTACGAGAGCTGCCAGACAGTGTCTGTTCACGTTCTCCAGATACCAGGGGCGCCCTGACAAAGTTAAGGTCAAGTTAGTGTCTTATCTTGGGTGGCTCAAAATCACCGCATCGCGTCCCGTCGCTGTGCGGAAAGCTCTTCCTCGCGGAGCTGCTGGCTGCGCCCGGAAGGCCTGGTGCGCTCCCTGCGTTTCGGGTGGGGCCGCGCAGACAAGGACAAGGCCACAGAGCCGGGGTCTTCACGGTAGGTTCTCGAGCGGGACGCGCGGGTCCGGAGGCTGCGGTTTTCCCTGGGTTTCGGGAATGGGGGCAGGAACTAGGAGGGAGTTGAGGCCAAAGAGCCAAGCGGGCTGGGACTGGAATGAAAGCGCTCTGGGTTGTGGAGTGGGTCGGGGGGCAAGGGTCCGCGCTAAGCAGCCGAAAGGGACCGGCCGCCCCCTTCGCCTGTGCACCGGCGCGCTACTGCAGTTGGCTCACCCTCCCCCGCCAAATCGCTGCTCCCGCCGGAGCTGCCGTCGCCATGTCGTTGAACTTGAATGGTTCGTCCTCCCCATTTCCCTCTTTGGCGGTCAGGAGGCTCCACACTGGGGGCGCCAGGCTGCCTGCGCCCCACCCCGTGCTGCCAGCAGAGAGAAGGTGCGAGAATTTTTGCGAACCCCCCAGACACATAAAGACCCGGATTGAAGTCATTGCCGCTGCCCTGGGTCCTGAGCTACCGCAGAGCCAGTGTGTAGCGTCCGAGGAGCCATTTTAGGAGAGAGATCCAGGGGCGTCGACCACGAGTCCTAAAGGGAGAGGCTTAGGCCTGGGATGGAAATGGGGAGGCAGATGCGTGTGCTGGGGGTCTGGGTTGAGAAGAATGTCAGCTGGAATCTGGGCGGGGGTGCCAGTTGTGGGGAAGGAGCACACAAGATGGGCAGTTCTAGTTGGGGTAGGCTCGGTGCCCTCCAGTCGCCACAGACCTATTTGCGCAGTGTTGGGGGAGGGAAGCAGACATGGGAAGGGGCGGAGGAAGGAGAGAGGAAGAGAGAAAGGGAGGGAGGAGAAAAAGAGGAAGGGGGGGACATCAGCCAGAAAATAGATATTAGCTCAGACCACCCGCCTTTTCTCTGTCTGTCCGCACGGTGGGCAGAGCGCACAGCACCGGCACTGCAGCAGCCCGGGCCAGGGAGGGAACCAGCATCACAGCCAGCGCCGCCTGCCCTGGGTATAGGACTGAGGCCCAGGCCCCAGCACTGGGATTGCCTGGGCGGAGGAATCTTGGGGAAAGGGGCAGCCTCCTGCCTTCGGTTCTGGGATTTGGGTTTGGGAAGGGACGGTTTACCTTTGAAAACCGTCTTCACTCTTGGAGGTGGGAGCCCAGGCCTCGTCTGGACCCATGGGCTAGGAGAGGGTCGCGGTAGGCTGGGAGGAGAGTGAGGCCTCAGGGGAGTGGATGGGGTGCCCCGCGAAGAGTCTGCCTCAGAGCCAGGTGACACAGAGGGGCTTCAGTAGGAAGTCAGGCGCCGCTGAGAGCCCTCAGAGAGACAACTTATTTTGGGGGAGGGACTGAAGTGACCATGCCAGCCCAAGGGTGCCAGAAGAGCCTCGGGGAAACGCGGCGTGGATGCGCAGGCCTTGGCGGGGCTCCGAAGCAGTGAAGGGTCTGGGTGTAAGGCGGGCACCCAGGCCAGGCCTGAAAGCAGAAGGGTGAGGAGGACGGAGGTGCAAGTGTGAGGGGGTTGTCTCTTGTGGGGAGCCAGCGGGATGCCAGGCACCCTGAGAGTAGGACTCCAGATCCTTTTGTTCACCAGACTCCCCAGATTCTAGGGAGGCCAGGGGCCACGGGCTGAGCTCCCTCCTGGCTTTAGTGCTAAAGGGGAAGGCAGAGAGGCAACAGAGAGAGAGACAGAGACAGTGACACACAGCTTAGGGGAAAGGAGGGGAGAGGATGAGAGGGCAGAGAGAGACAGGAGAAAGGAGACGGGAAAGCAAGAGGAAGGAAGAAGGAAAGCGGAAAAGAAGGGGAAGGAGAGAAGTGAAGACATGAGAGAGAAGGGAGAAGACTGACGAGAGACCAAGCAAGGAGAAAGAGAGACAAGAACAGAGAGGGAAAGCAGAGAGGAGGGAAGAGAGCCGGGAGGGCACGAAGGCCCCGGCCTGGGTGAGTGCCTAGGCGGTGAGTGGCCTAGGTTTTTCCGAGGTCAGCCCTCGTACCCCTGGGGGCAGAACCGGAAAGAGCCAAGTCACTCCGCGCTGAACGCGCTGGGCAGAGAAATATGTAAATCAGGGCTCCCTGCGCCCTGGAGAGTGGCGAAATTACGCCCGCCCGGTGAACAAGAAGCAACAAGCTCCCAGGCGGGTGAGCTGCAGAGGGTGGCAGAGTCGCGGGGGAGGGAGCGGCTGCAGTAAGGGGGGTGGGGTTCGGAACCTCACACCCTCACACCTAGTTCCTAGCTTCTAGGGAGCCTGGAGCCGGGGCTCCCCCCCTCGCTCGCTGCTTCTCTCCCTTCCCCCTTCCTCCCCCTCTTCCCCCTCCTTCCTCCTCCCCGCCGGCCTCGGTCCGCGTACTTAAAGCGGCGCGGGAGGGCGGACGCGGGCGGGCGGCCCGTTCGGGCGGTGGCAGATGCGCCCAGCGGTGGCAGCGGCCAGCGGCGCGCAGGTGACCGGCCTGAGGCGCAGCCTGGTCAGGGAGCGCCCTGGGAGAGCTGGCGGGAGAGGGCAGCCGATCCGCCCCCAGCGTCTCGGCGCCAGGAGCTGTCCCAGGGCCTGTTGGCGAGCGTTGATATAGATATAAGGACATTTCTCTTCATGGCGTCACGTGACATAATTACCACCAGAATCAATCAAGATGAATTGCACGTCAGCGCCCGGTGGGGATTTTTGCTTAGTTGATCCTGGCCCAAGCCTCTTGTGCAATCGATGGCTCAGGTTGGCTGCGCGGGGAGCGGCCAGGGGCTCGCTGGCGCGCACGCCGCTGAGCCATGAACGACTTTGACGAGTGTGGCCAAAGCGCAGCCAGCATGTACCTGCCGGGCTGCGCCTACTATGTGGCCCCGTCTGACTTCGCTAGCAAGCCGTCGTTCCTTTCCCAACCGTCGTCCTGCCAGATGACTTTCCCCTACTCTTCCAACCTGGCTCCGCACGTCCAGCCCGTGCGCGAAGTGGCCTTCCGCGACTACGGCCTGGAGCGCGCCAAGTGGCCGTACCGCGGCGGCGGCGGCGGCAGCGCGGGGGGCGGCAGCAGCGGGGGCGGCCCCGGCGGGGGCGGCGGCGGCGCGGGGGGCTACGCTCCCTACTACGCGGCAGCGGCGGCGGCAGCGGCGGCGGCCGCGGCGGCCGAGGAGGCGGCCATGCAGCGCGAGTTGCTCCCGCCCGCGGGCCGCCGGCCGGACGTGCTCTTCAAGGCGCCTGAGCCGGTGTGCGCTGCGCCAGGGCAGCCGCACGGCCCCGCGGGCGCCGCCTCCAACTTCTACAGCGCGGTGGGCCGCAATGGCATCCTGCCACAGGGCTTCGACCAGTTCTACGAGGCGGCGCCCGGGCCCCCGTTCACCGGGCCGCAGCCCGCGCCGCCTCCCGCGCCGCCACAGCCCGAGGGCGCAGCCGACAAGGGCGACCCCAAGACCGGGGCTGGTGGCAGCGGGGGCAGTCCCTGCGCCAAGGCGACCACTGGCTCGGAGCCCAAGGGGGCAGCAGAAGGCAGCGGTGGCGACGGCGAGGGCCCCCCGGCGGAGGCGGGGGCCGAGAAGAGCGGCGGCGCAGGTAGGCACCGGGTGCTGGGAGAGCGGTGGGCCCGGGGGCCGCGGGGGCGGGGGGGCGGCGGGGGCCTCCCTCTGCTTGCACCGTTTTATGTGCTACTTTATAAGCATTCGAAGAGGTTTATACATCCTATAAGATTTCCCGGGCCGTTGTAAAGCGTGTTTATGGTAGGAAACCAATTTAGGTGGGCTTAAGGTAGTCTTGGAGGAGGACATTAATCGCTGTAGAGAGCCTTTTCCCAGTTTTGGGCAGGGGGGTGCTAGAGACCATGGAGGGAGGGAGGGAGATTTCAAGTCAGTGTGAGTGCGTACACCCGAGCCTCCTGCTTTTAAGGGAGAGAGGCGGGGGGTGGGGAGGGGGGGAGTTTGATCCTTGCACTGGACTTTATCCAAGCCGCTAGCTGACGCGCGCCGCTGGAGTCAAGCAGATGCCCCGGCGGGCCCGCTCTTGTCTCTCTTCCCTCAGGTTCCACTTTAGAGCCTGCCTTGCCCTCTGCTTCCCCACCTCCGTGCCAGGCTCTGTGTGTGTGTGTGTGTGTGTGTGTGTGTGTGTGTGTGTGTCTGGGCGTGAACACATGTCCACGCCTGCACTGTCTCCTGTGCCCGCCCATATATCATCCCCCACGACGCAGGCAGGGCCTTTCAGCCGCGGCAGAGAACGTCCCCAACGGGGCCAGGGTCTGGCCCTCGCTCAGTGGCCCGGGCGGGCGGGTGGGGGCTGGCAGGCAGCGGCCCCTCTCACCCCTTGGTCTCTTTGCCTTGCAGTGGCCCCCCAGCGGTCCCGGAAAAAGCGCTGTCCCTATACCAAGTACCAGATCCGCGAACTGGAACGCGAGTTTTTCTTTAACGTGTACATAAACAAAGAGAAAAGACTTCAACTCTCTCGGATGCTCAACCTCACTGACCGGCAAGTCAAAATCTGGTTCCAGAATCGCAGGATGAAAGAAAAGAAACTGAACAGAGACCGTCTGCAGTATTTCACTGGAAACCCCTTATTCTGAGAGCTCCAGGAAGCGCCCCCTCCCCAGCCCCACTCACCCACCCTCCTTCCCACCAGCCTGCCCTCCGCAGGCCCAATGTCCTTGGGTTTAATGACGTCTCTTCTCTGTGGAACTTCACGATTCCTTCCCACGGTCAACTCGGGACCTCCCAGCGACCACTGCAGCCTGCGGACGAGGCCGGGACTTGGCCGAGCGGATCCTAATAAGGGGAAAATGGTAAATGCAAACGTCCGTTTACAATTTTACCGCCAATGTGCTGTCGTTCCCCCTCCCCCTCTCCGAGTCCTCGTGGGGACACGGCGGGGTCTGTAGGAAGTTAGGCCGGGTTGGGTGTGCTAGAAGGCGCTGGTGTTTTGCTCTGAGTTTTAAGAGATCCCTTCCTTCCTCTTCGGTGAATGCAGATTATTTAAACTTTGGGAAATGTACCCTTAGTCTGTCATATCAAGGCATGAGTCACTGTCTTTTTTTTTTTTTTGTGCGAATAAATGGTTTCTAGTAAAATGGAGGTTACAGCTTCAATACACTGTATGAATTCTCCTCTTCGAGGTTTAGTGCTTCATTAGGGTATTTTAGTGGCCAGAACCTATGCAACTGAAAATCGAATGAAATACTTTTTAGTCCCACTAAAATAGTAGTCGTTCCCTCCCACCACCTCTAGGTTACTGGTTTTAAAAATCATGTTAGTGATGAATTTCTGAATTGACGATGTGACCAAGAAATGCTGGCGCTGCCTTCTCCAGGCAGTAAGGCTGGGGCAGCAGAAACCTAAGAAACAAACTCCCACCCCTACCCCTAGTCTAGTGTACTTGGGATTTCTGAAAAGAAAACAACCATTTTAAAAAACTGGTTAGAAAATCCAAATGATCTCTTACAAACTAACAAGGAGCCACAGTCCCTTAAAAGAAGGAACCAAAATTAGAACCTTCCATTGAAGGGAGAAGTTTTCAAAAAGAAAGTCATTAGTAGGTGGAGAGGGCTTGCTGGTATCATCAGTGGACCTGAAGCAGGGAAGGTAAACCCTCCCCGCCCCCCACTGAAATAGGGCCAGGAGCTGCAGACCCTCTCACGGCATTTATCGCTTCAAGTTAAAGAATGTGGTGAGGACTGTACTGCACTTTATGTTGCAGGGCCAGGCAGGCTGTTTACAAAACCTTGAACTGTCTAGACAACACCATAAAAGCCAAAGTTCTAAACAGCTTAATTGGGTTATATTATACACCTTCTGGTGGACCCAAAAGAGATTTCCGCAATGTGCAATAAACTGGAGGAGTGAGAAAAGCTTCTCTCTCTCTGAAAAGAGTGAAGTGAATCTTATGACTCTTAACCTCTCCTAAGCCCAAAGACAAAATATAAATCTGTAAATGCACAGTATCCCTTGCATCTTCCAAGGAGTCATGCATTTCAAAATGCAATTTTAAAAATTGCTAAGCCTTATTTGGGAAGGAAAAAATAAGTGTATAAATGTATGCCTTTGAACTTCCGAAATGTCAAGGTCATCACCTTTAACCTTTCTGAATAATTAGGAGCCTTAAGGTTCTTCTTGATTTTCAGCTGCCACCCACTCTCACACATACATGCTCACACATAGCCAGAGCCACACACACACTTATGACCACACAAAATCATACCAGGAGCTCACCATAAATCTAAGAAAATTCCTAATTTCAGGATCAATAACCTTAATTTCCCTGCAAACGTTTGGGTAATGCAATAACAGTCAACTTCTTTTTTAAAATACTGATCAGATTAAAATGCATGCTAGCTGCTTTCACTACAGCTAGGAAAGGCTGAGAATTTTGGCGGAGGGTCTTAAATAGTGATCCCCTTTGCTTTAATGAAGAACTGCAGTTTTAAAATCAAGCATTTGAAAGAGGGAGTTTTGTGCAGCCTTACACCTTCATTAAATTTGAAAGCAACTTGCCACCCTGTGAAATAAATTATTGCACTTTCTATAATAAGAAACAAAAGGAAATATAATTATATTGCTTTTAAAAGCATCCTTTGGTGAAAGATGCAATGGAAACAAAGCCTACAATTGAAAAATTTCGTTAAGAAGGGGATTCCTTTGGGATTCTAGATATCGGTTAAAATGTCAGTGCCACAATAGTATGATCGTTACATGAGCTTAAAACTGTTTTTCTTTCTTTCTGTTTCCATCTATTTTTTAAAAACTTCATCTAAACACAGCAAGCTTGTGTGCCCACCACCCAAGGCAAGCCGAACCCGAGATACCATTTCCCGTTTGCAGGGGCCTGGAGATCCACACGAGGGCGCGCTCACGTTCCAGAAACCGCGTTTGGCCAAGAGGCCGCGGTACCTTATCTGTCCAATACTGGATTCTAATAGGCGACCTCAACCCCTTACAAACAGGCGGCAGCTAAGGTGTTTGCTAGTTTATTTGTTCTAAGCAGCCATGATGTGTGAGAAGCTGTATAGAGACAGAAAACGGAGCAACTAGATTCAAGAAACAGATAACCTAATCTTTGTCTTTTTAAAGATAAAGCTATTGCAAAAGAATAGCTTGGTATAACTTGATGGTGTGGAGGAGAGTTTTCAAAGATAAATGTATGCATTTTGAAATACACCATAGCCACTGCTAGTTAATTAAATTAGGGAAAATCAATTTTCTTGGTTTCAGTGTGGTGAGCCTTGTCTAGGGTTGGACACCTCCCCACTTACATCTCCCTACCCTCCCCCCGCAAAACAAAAAAAACAAAAAACAAAAAACAAAAAAAAAACCTTCCTCGGTTTTGCCCCCTCTCAGACCGCCTGGGATGATTAAAAGGCTTTTGTTTATAACAGATCAGGGCGCGGCCAACTTAACCAAATGTCTCTCAGAAAAAAATAAGACGAATGGGGGACTGGGAGAATCGTTCTGGTTTAGGGAGCCCGGGGCCTTGCCTGGCGTGTGCGGCTACCAGTGGCGACCGGGTGGCGCCGGCAGGACTGTGAGTTGGTGTGCCCAGGCTGGGCTGGGCTGATGCGGCCACGGGGGAGGCAGCAGGCACTCAGGGGGAAACGTTTATACTTCAAGGCGTTGTGGAACGGGGAATGTATTTGAAGCAAACGGGCTTTGCGTTTGACAGAACACGCCACCCTTCCAAACTGCACGCCGGTCTTGAGCAGAGTTGAATTTTGACTCTCAAAAGCAGTGCATTCGTTGCGTGCCCTCCCTCCTCCAGCAAAGCCCCTGCCTTGGAGAGGGCCTGTGTCCCGGTCCGGAGTTCACAGGAGAGGAGACAGGGCTCCCGGACATTGGCCTCTC
The DNA here is from genome assembly GCF_009764315.1 of Trachypithecus francoisi. Lineage (NCBI taxonomy): Eukaryota > Metazoa > Chordata > Mammalia > Primates > Cercopithecidae > Trachypithecus > Trachypithecus francoisi. The sequence goes on along the minus strand of NW_022681458.1, from coordinate 65,970,171 downwards.
TAAGGGAGGATGACTGCCCCCTTTCCCTCTCCGAAGTTCATTGTGAAGAGCCTGCAAGCCCCAGAATTAGCGCCAGCCTTGTTGACCCTCCAAGCCCTGGACCAAAGGCCCTGGGGCCTGCGGCTCGCCCGTCTCCCGGAGCTGGCCTCAGCTTTGGTGGGGAGGCTGGGGCGCCAGTGAGCCCCCGGGCGAGGCTCCAACGAGTGGTGTAGGTGTTCCCCGCGGGCAACCTTGGCTCCACCAGTCTGACCGCCGGTCCAGCTTGGCCATAGTGAGGCGACCTTTCCCGAGGCTGAACGGGGTCCTCGGTCTATGTGGGGTGAGAACTGCCCTCCCTAAAGGTTGTTGTGTTCCTCCCAAGGCGGCCCCAGCGGCTGCACATCTGGCTGTGAGGGGCCCCTTGGACTTGGCTGGCAGCCGCCTGCGAAACACTGCTTCTCAGCGGTCTGCAGTTCCTTTCCTCCCTGCGCCCAAGATGGGCCTGACAAGGGCCCGGAATCAGACCAGGACCTCTGGGGGCTGAAGACCTCTCCCCACCCCCATCTTTCAGAGTGTATGGGGCTTGCGGAGAGTGGCCTTGGATCCTGAGACGCCAAGTTCTCAGACTCTGAAGTGGAAGGGAAATGCGCGAAGTAGGAGTCTTTTGTGTCTGTGAAGAAAGAGGCTCTCTGGCCGCCGGCCCTTGTTGCACGTCTCGATAGACCCCTTCTTGCATTGGTGGTAGACTCCTCATTTGCCCCCTAGATTTCCTTTCACCTTGGCTTGGAGGTGCACAGTGCAACCCGGAGCAGAGCCCTGGGAAGACAGCTTTTCATTGACTCCATCCGCTCTGTCCCCAAAGAGTGACACAGCCCAGAGGTGGCTCGGGACCCTAATCCGGGGTGACCCTAAGAGCCCACAGATCCACTCAGGTCCAGGGCTTCAACTTTTCTTCCAGGAGACAAGAGTGCAGATGCAAATCACTTTTTGATTACAAATGCTAATTTCTTGCTCAAGCTATTCTTTTAATTTTTCCCTGGAAAGAACTGTGGCAGGGAGCAGGGCGTCTTGGTACAAATATGGGTATTCATCTCCTTTATGGTGCAATATTGATTTATTATTAATGGTAACCGCTCCAACTGATCTAAAGATGATCAAAAACATCAGCTACATTAAATACTCATAAGCAAAATAAAGGCTGGCCTTTAGAGCACTGCCTTTTTATTCCATTTGTCTCATCTCAGCCTTAGAGTCTTAGGCACACTTTCCATCCTTTGGGGCTCAGATCATTCTTTTGTATTATTTCTATCTTGCTCGATTTTTAAATGATAAAATATCTCAAAATATTGACAGTCTCTGGTCTCAAGGAGCGGGTCTGAAGGCAGAAATTTTAAAGATAAAAATAAAATTTTGTGAGAACAGATTCAAAACTATATCTGATATACACACTTTTGTCTGTGAGTAAAAACCTATTTAACTCTAACTAATATGGGAGTGACTTTGAGCTCAAAGTCACTGAAAGCTGAAATGGAAAGGTCCCCAAATTCTGAAGACACATCCTGCCTATTCACTGCAGACCTACCCGCCCGCAAGGAATTGCTTGTTTTTAGCCTGTATGTTTTCTTCATGTATAAATAAAGATTATGAAAGGGCATTTGATGGGCATAAAATTCCCGATTAGATTAAGCAGTCTTGCCTTGCTTGGGGTAGGGAAAATTGGGCAAACGAGTTCCCAGCAGCTCTCTTGGCTGAGAGGCAAAAGGGAGACACTCGATACTGCTGGAGCGCCAAGCTAGTGTCAGGGCGCCTGCGGCAAGCGAGTGCAGCGGGCACTTTATCCAGCCTTGGGCACGCTTAGCCCTGGCGTGGAACAAGATCTCTACTATGTGATAAAGCAAATTTCAGGGCGCTGATCAGTGGTTGTTAGCTTTGAACAGTACCTTAGCAACCTAGAGTCAAAAGTTACGGGGTTTTTTTTTGTTTTTTGGTTTTTTTTTTTTCCTGCCGTCCTCAACCCCCACCCCCAAGCTCACAAACAGCCACCCCTGTGGAAAGGTAATGTTTAAACCTCAGGCTATGCTGGGATGCCGTAGCCAAAGCAGTTAGAGGCGCCAGGCTTTTAACCTGACAATGATGTTGTATTTGAACAGCTGCATAAAGGTTTAAAAGGTCTGTCTCATTGCCACCGCGGAGTTTTTTAAAAGAGGTTATTGTTTGGGCGAGAGCACTGAGAGGGAACAAGCGAAACGGTCCCAAGGCCGAAAATAATGTTCAACGCTTGTTTCCACCAGGCCAGGGGAGATTCCTTTTTGGGAAGAGGGACAAAGGGTTTGTTGGGAAAGGGTTTTGTAAAGGAGCGGGCGGGCTACTAGGTCCCCCAGAATGCTGAGGCGCTTTAATGAACATCAGGCCCCAAAGAAACGTTCTGTTGAGGCGGACACCCAATTTACCCACAAGTTCAGTCTCTGGGCCTGAAATCCAAGGCCAGCCCATGTCCCAGCGAGTGTGGGGAAGAGAACACAGATGCCCTCCCAGACTGAGAACTGGTTCACGGTCAGAGTTTCTGGGGCTGCTTTAGTTTCTCGGCTGGCAGGAAGGGAACCTGGCAGGCCGAAGGACGGCTGCAAGCTCTGGCTGGCCCCTCACTCAGGGCAAGTCTTTGGAAATCAAGGTTAAAGCTTCCCGCTGCTGCCCCGAGGCCCGGGCTTCCGCAGGGCGGCTCACCCGCCTGCAACCAGAGAGGGAGGGAGGAAGTTGTTGAAGTTTCTCATAAAACTCTGAGTTTCCATGGTGGTAGTGGTGGTAGTGGTGGTTCTTTAATGAGCTGGACCACAACATCAGACCATATCCTTTTTATAGAACTTTCCCTCACCAAAGGAAAGAGAGAACTAAGATTCCCACCACCTTCCCCTCCCTTACCCAAGCAAAGTCTTGTCAAATAATTTTAGGAATTGTCCAAAACTGTAAAACTCAACTTCTGACAAAAGTACAGCTTTTAATATTTGACAATTTGTGTTAAAACAAAAATTGACCTTCTTGGTTAGCAGCGAAGGGGAAAAATCAATAGTATAATTTTCAATAATTCATAAAGTGAACGCCATTATGCTAAATTTAACTATTAATCTTATCCTTTACAAAGTCTCGATTGATTTGTTAATAAAGTATCTTCCCGTGTGTGGCAACAGCGGGCATAACTCTTTAAAAACCTTCAGAAGCAAGAAAATTACCAAGTAGCCCAAGAATGTAGATGAGAATTTTATTGATCGCCCTGATTCTTCTTAATATGTATTAATAAATTCCACAACCTTTTGTACCTTGCACTTGTCGGAAACCAATGCTTTTACAAAATCCATAAAAGGAAAACATTTTTCTTTGCAGAAGAACCAAATGACACCTTTGCATTTCTCTCTGTCCTTCTTGGCCCAGTCAATTTTCTAAAACTTCTGGATTCTGAGGGTCAGACTTTCCCCTATTCTTAATTTTTTTTTCCTTTCTTCCTTCCTTTCTGCCCTCCATTATCAGGGTGTGGGGAGAGAAACCTCGGTTTAGTTCTCCTGCCGGGAGCCCGAGGGACGCTTTCGCGGATAGTGAACTGTTAGCAAAGAATTGTCTCTGGGCTGAAAGCTCCCAGAGGTCCGGCCCCGCAGAGGTCAGGGTGTGGTTCCTCTGAGAGCCGAAGGCTCGTGTAGCCCGCTGGGGCGCATAGGGACCGGGAGCCAGGCAGGAGGACCGAGGGGGAGGACAACGCCGGGACCCGACCCATCCATGGGGATCTGGGCCCGGCCAGCTGCTTGGCCTCCCGGCCCTCTCAGCCCTTTTTTGCCTCCACCCTCCGAGAGACACCTTGGACGCTTCTTTGCCCCGAGGGGTCTTTCCTTTGGACCCCTGAGGTGGGATGTCTCAGGACCCGCGGAATCCGACTCACCTTCCCCGCTGGGCTGCCCGGAACTAAATTAACCAGCCTGCGCCCCCACCCGCTTGTCCTGGACCCGGCCCTCTTAAGCGCGTTCTGTCTGGGTGTGTGTGGGGGGGATGCTTCTGTGCGCTGGCGCCAGGGCATTCTGGCTTCCCTCCCCGTCCGTGAGTGTCCACTTGGAGGCCCCTAGAGCTGAGTCTTTCCTTCCGCCAGTTGGGTCCAGTGGCCGAAGCGGGGAACGCGAGTGGGGCGGGCTGGCCGGGCGTGCCCTGGAGAGGCGGACTGGAGGGCGGCGGAGAGCGCTGGGCCGGTTGTCTCCAGCGCGCACTATCGCGGGCGCGTAGTAGATGTCGCTGTTGTCCGTGCTTACGCGGCTGGCCGGCCAGGCTCTGGAGCACGTGACTTGAGAGGAGGCTGCGGCTCAAGGCCATTTTCAAATCTCATTGGCTTGGTTGTCATGTGGTCGGCAGAGGCATCCACAATTACACGGGGAATGTTTTCCTAGAGATGTCAGCCTACAAAGGACACAATCTCTCTTCTTCAAATTCTTCCCCAAAATGTCCTTTCCCAACAGCTCTCCTGCTGCTAATACTTTTTTAGTAGATTCCTTGATCAGTGCCTGCAGGAGTGACAGTTTTTATTCGAGCAGCGCCAGCATGTACATGCCACCACCTAGCGCAGACATGGGGACCTATGGAATGCAAACCTGTGGACTGCTTCCGTCTCTGGCCAAAAGAGAAGTGAACCACCAAAATATGGGTATGAATGTGCATCCTTATATACCTCAAGTAGACAGTTGGACAGATCCGAACAGATCTTGTCGAATAGAGCAACCTGTTACACAGCAAGTCCCCACTTGCTCCTTCACCACCAACATTAAGGAAGAATCCAATTGCTGCATGTATTCTGATAAGCGCAACAAACTCATTTCGGCCGAGGTCCCTTCGTACCAGAGGCTGGTCCCTGAGTCTTGTCCCGTTGAAAACCCTGAGGTTCCCGTCCCTGGATATTTTAGACTGAGTCAGACCTACGCCACCGGGAAAACCCAAGAGTACAATAACAGCCCCGAAGGCAGCTCCACTGTCATGCTCCAGCTCAACCCTCGTGGCGCGGCCAAGCCACAGCTCTCCGCTGCCCAGCTGCAGATGGAAAAGAAGATGAACGAGCCCGCGAGCGGCCAGGAGCCCACCAAAGTCTCCCAGGTGGAGAGCCCGGAGGCCAAAGGCGGCCTTCCCGAAGAGAGGAGTTGCCTGGCTGAGGTCTCCGTGTCCAGTCCCGAAGTGCAGGAGAAGGAAAGCAAAGGTCGGTATGAGCAGAGTTGCCACCCCAGCGGGGCGCGCAGCCCGGGAACCCGGCAGAGAGGGAGTGCCGGGGTGCCCAGCGCCGAGCCGGCGCCCGACTTGGCAGGTGCTGCTCCGCCTGGCTTTTAGAGGGGTGATCTCAGCCCTGAGAGAGTCCCCGCTTCTCCCCTGCTGCCCTGGCCCTCCCCGCCAGTCCTCGCCCCACACTGATGGCGCCCGGGCAGAGGAAAAGCTTGCCGGTTTTATTTTTCCTGAGCTAGACCTGAAACACAACAAAAGAGCGCAAAGGAGACCTGCGGCTCGTAAACACGACCCCAGAGCCTCCTTTCTCCTGCTCAGAGTTGCAGTTCCAGTTTTGCTTTGAGCCCAATGATCATGTTAAGGTGACCCAGGGCACCGTGTTCGTGTTCAAGTGTATGCACCCCGCATCCTGCGAGCTTGGGGATGGTGAGGGGAAAGAGATGGCTGGTCTGGTTGGTGCTTGAGTTGGGAAACAGGGCTTACTGCCTTTGCTGGGCTAGGTAACCTTGGCTTTGTTTAGGAAAAGTGCTGCAGGCTTTGTAATCCGTCGGCAAAGAGGGCAAAGGCGGAGGGGGAGAGTGGAACCCGCATTGCCCACCCTGCAAGGCCAGCCTTAGTGCTGGGCTAAGGAAAAGAGCCAGGGATCTGGCTTTTTGAGAAGGAACCCCGCTCCTCTCCCCCCAGGGCTTAGAGGTGGGCCACAGTGGGGGGCTCCATTTCTGGGGGAATGCTTTTGTGTGGGGGCAAGAAGACATGAAAATTAAGGAAATTCTGGGGAATGCAACAATACCCAGGCAAGGTGGGGAAGGTGCTCTAGCTTCCCCATTTATCTTTTGAAAGAGAATGAGCACCTATAAACCTGACTGTGGGGCTCCCTGACTGCCTAGGAGAGGTGGTGGAAGAAGCGGCAGATTTGGGGACTTGAGGCAGCAGTGGGGTTGGTAGGCTTGTCCAGGTTGTGGCTTATTCCCCTCGGTCCCTGTTACAAGCTGAACCTTTAGAATGTTGCTGGGGTGATCTGGAAAGTTTACTATTGTACTAATGTTTTGTACAAGTCAGAAAGTTGAAAGAGAGAGAGAGAGAGAACTCAAAAGCAGACTGTCCTGCCATCATGTCATTTAAGTAATGTGGCATCAGTGTAAGATTCCCTTCCAGGGCCCACTTCATGTGAGTAATGTTTAATACTAGCATTTTCCAAAGCGGCCTGGCTGCCAGCAGGGTCATGGCCAAGGGTACATTTGAACAGACTGAAGAAAAAAACCAAAACCAAAACCAAAAAAAAAAAACTCTTGATTTTTTTTCTTCTTCTCCCTTTAATTTTGTTAGAGGAAATCAAGTCTGATACACCAACCAGCAATTGGCTCACTGCAAAGAGTGGCAGAAAGAAGAGGTGCCCTTACACTAAGCACCAAACGCTGGAATTAGAAAAAGAGTTCTTGTTCAATATGTACCTCACCCGCGAGCGCCGCCTAGAGATCAGTAAGAGCGTTAACCTCACCGACAGGCAGGTCAAGATTTGGTTTCAAAACCGCCGAATGAAACTCAAGAAGATGAGCCGAGAGAACCGGATCCGAGAACTGACCGCCAACCTCACGTTTTCTTAGGTCTGAGGCCGGTCAGAGGCCAGGATTGGATAGGGGGCACCGCGTTCCAGGGCCCAGTGCTGGAGGACTGGGAAAGCGGAAACAAAACCTTCACCGCTCTTTGTTTTTTGTTTTGTTGTATTTTGTTTTCCTGCTAGAATGTGACTTTGGGGTCATTATGTTCGTGCTGCAAGTGATCTGTAATCCCTATGAGTATATATATATATATATATATATATATACACACACATATATATATTAAAAAACTTAGCACGTGTAATTTATTATTTTTTCATCGTAATGCAGGGTAACTATTATTGCGCATTTTCATTTGGGTCTTAACTTATTGGAACTGTAGAGCATCCATCCATCCATCCAGCAATGTGACTTTTTCATGTCTTTCCTAACACAAAAGGTCTATGTGTGTGGTTAGTCCACAAACTCATGACATTTTGAATACATCCAGTACTTTAAAAATGACATATATATTAAAAAAAAAAAAAAGATTAAGAAAACCCACAAGCTTGGAGGGAGGGGGACTTAAAAAGCACATTACAATGTATCTTTTCACAAATGAATTTAGCAATTGTCCTTGGTGAGATGGGATATTGATGATTTATGCCTTGTAGCCTTTCCCTTGTGGTGCATCTGTGGTTTGGTAGAAGTACAACAGCAACCTGTCCTTTCTGTGCATGTTCTGGTTGCATGTATAATGCAATAAACTCTGGAAACGAGCTTGCTCCCTCTGCTTTCTGAAATGGAAATATGTTATGGTGGAAATGAAAGCCTATGGTGAGATTATCTTCTGGTTACACTCCCTTTTTGGGGCATTTGGGCAGGGGAGTCATAGACTAGGAGGGAAAGGGAGATGGGGGAGAAAAGCTGGAGGAGGCCTAGGGTGTTGGATTTTGGCAGTGGTTGGGGGAGAGGAATGATAAGCTAGCTTGAGAGTGAAGTTTTCATAACTGGGAGGAAGGGGAGTCTCCTCTTTCCTTTCCTAGTCCCCAGTGACAGTAATATAATTGCACTCTCAATGGGTGTGAGCTTTCCTCTGGCCTGAACCTGGTAAGTAAGCCTATACTCCAAGCCACTCTCTCCTTAAAGCCTCCCATTTGTGTGTTTTTCTCCTCTTTGGTTTTGGTTGTGTTGTTTTTAATGTTTTCAGTGGCATCTTGGTGATTTCTGGCTGGCGAGCAATCATCAGGGGCTAGGTTGAAGCTAATCTTGCCCACCTGGAAGTTGCCGGCCTTCATTACAGGAGCAAGGACAAGCAGCAGTGTAGCACTGCAGCGGATCCAATTCTGCCCCCTTTCCCTCAGCCCTACCCCCATCCCAAGCGCAAGACAGCCAGACCCCAGAGAAGCCGAGGATGGGTGAGTTTTCCCATCCGACTTTGCCTTGATCTCCTTGTGGACGGGTTTTATGCTCAGTCATTACCTTTTAGTGGCCCACATTAAATTTTTTTTTAAAGGAAGAAATGAAAAGATTTCCCCCAGTCTTTCCTCTATTTAATTACAAAATGCTGGTGGGAATTGCTGCATCTGGGATGCAAGAAAATGCAGAAAGGGTGACTGAAAATTTTGCAAATGAACATAACTTCCTATGAAGTCTAATGTTCCATTCGCTGCCATGGCCCGGGAGACTCCCACCAGCTTCCACCGGCTTCTACAGGATCCCACTAGAGAGCCCAGACTTATCTAGTCCCGTCGGGGAAAAGGGAGAAGAGGCCTTGCACGGGAAAGCTAACAGAAAATTCGTTACCCCAGGTCCTGCCTGCAGTTTCAAACAGCTTCCAGCAGTTTCACAAAACACATCCTTTCCATTTCTTCCTTTTAAATGTTTCCCTAAGAACGATCCATTTAGGTGCTATAAGTCCTCATCTAGGGAGTCTTTGGGACACTAACATTCAGAATTTTAAACTTCTTCCTCCAAACCAGGAACATTCCAAGACAGAACTCTTTTAGGGGGCCATTTCCTGGGAGTGGGGGAGAGGGCTTGGAATGAATGCTAGATTGAAAACTTTGTAATACATTTGCCCCAGACTTAACACCGGTTGGGCAGGAGGAGGGTAATTTTTATTTAGCCGTTTCTCCGATCATGTGGGGAGCGCCATTAGTTGTTGATAGCGGGCCATGTCTCCGAGGAAAGCCTGAGCTACAAGGCAAAGGCATCCCCTCTGGAACAAAATCAGAAAGCTATTGGCAAAGGTAATCAATCAGGCCATAAGTAGCCATTTACCCGCTTCCTTTTCGAGGCTGGAGGTGGGCCGGGAGCCCTCCAAGGGTGAGCTGGGCAACTTGTAGAGCGAGGAATATGCCCACCGCCGCCGGCGCCCCGGCCGCTTTTGTCTCGGCTCCCAGCCGGGCTTCCGAGGCTTTGTACCATGGATTTGGGAGTGACAATGGGCATTTCCCTCAGATTCAAGGCTGCTCAACCTCACCTCTGTAAGGAAAAAAAAAAAAAAAAATCAGAAGGGAGTGGCCCAAGGACCTAGCCATTCGGCCGAATTTTTTAGACATTTTGGGAGTCTACTCCGAGGCCTCTAAGTGCGAATCACGCGAAGCGGCCCTGCCCAGGGAGACTCACTGAGGCAGGGCTGGGGACGCGGGCGGGAGCAGGCTGCTCTAGCATTTGGGTTCTGCCCTGTGGCGTGTTCTCTTCCAGGGCCTTTCCAGCAGCACCGGAGAAGATGAGGCACCCTGGCCGCCACTGCGTGCTGCGCCAACTCTCCCGGCCGCCCGCCCTTCCGAGGGCCGGCAGAAGCCCCTCTGTGTCCTCTGCCGCCGCGCCGGGCCACCCTGGCTCGGTCCTCGGGCCGCGGCGTGTGTCCAGCCTCACGTCGGGGTGTGTGTGGCCGCGCGGGCGTGTGTGAGTGTGGCAGGGGAGGGGGGCCCTCCGAGCTGCTCCATCCGTCCGTTTTATTAGGGACACATTAATCTATAATCAAATACACCTCATAAAATTTTTATTGAAAGGCATAATATCATTACAGAGGTCTTCCACCTGTTTTAAACAACACGACAAGCTGTGAGCAAGCATGTGTGTGGGGAGGGATGGGTGTGGGTAGGAAGAGAGGCAAGTGGAGAACAGCTCCCCTCGGGCGCCAGGGGCCGCCCCCGAGGGCCCGCCTGCCTCGGGCGACACCGGCCTGGCGCGCCCCCAGCCGCTCCCTGTGCCCGGGATACGCCGCCCAGGCTCGGAAGCTGGAGAGTCAGCGCCGGGGCCGGACTGCCAGACCGAGGGCTGCAAGAAGAAGCGAACAAATAGTCCCCAGCGCCTCCCCCGGCTGCGGTCGCGTCTGTGGTCCTGGCAGCACCTGGGCGGGCCAGGACGGGCCGGGCCGGGCCGAGCCGGGCACATGGACCGGGCCTGTGGGCTCTAATTGCGGCGCTTATGTTGATGATTTTTTTTTTTTTAAATCACAGCAGCCCCCAGTTTAGCGGACTGATTTACTCCCGGTATTGGTAAATATGATCACGTGGGCCGCGCGACCAATGGTGGAGGCTGCAGCCTGCGAACTAGTCGGCTGCTCCGGCGCCGGCGGGGAGCGGCTCGGAGGCGGACAGTGTAACCTTGGGTGGGAGCGCGGGGCGCCTCAAAATGTCTTCCAGTGGCACCCTCAGCAACTACTACGTGGACTCGCTTATAGGCCATGAGGGCGACGAGGTGTTCGCGGCGCGCTTCGGGCCGCCGGGGCCAGGCGCGCAGGGCCGGCCTGCAGGTGTGGCTGATAGCCCGGCCGCTGCCGCCGCCGAGTTCGCCTCGTGTAGTTTTGCCCCCAAATCGGCCGTGTTCTCTGCCTCGTGGTCCGCGGTGCCTGCCCAGCCCTCGGCGGCGGCGGCGATGAGCGGCCTTTACCACCCGTACGTTCCCCCGCCGCCCCTGGCCGCCTCTGCCTCAGAGCCCGGCCGCTACGTGCGCTCCTGGATGGAGCCGCTGCCCGGCTTCCCGGGCGGTGCGGGCAGTGGCAGTGGTGGTGGAGGCGGCGGCCCGGGCCCCGGTCCCAGCCCTGGCCCCAGCGGCCCAGCCAACGGGCGCCACTACGGGATTAAGCCTGAAACCCGAGCAGCCCCGGCCCCCGCCACGGCCGCCTCCACCACCTCCTCCTCCACTTCCTTATCCTCCTCCTCCTCCAAACGGACTGAGTGCTCCGCGGCCCGGGAGTCCCAGGGGAGCAGCGGCCCCGAATTCTCTTGCAACTCGTTCCTGCGGGACAAGGCGGCAGCGGCGACGGGGGGAACCGGGCCTGGGGCAGGGATTGGGGCCGCGACTGGGACAGGCGGCTCGTCGGAGCCCTCAGCTTGCAGCGACCACCCGAGTCCGGGCTGTCCGCTGAAGGAGGAGGAGAAGCAGCATTCGCAGCCGCAGCAACAGCAACTTGACCCAAGTAAGTGCAAAAGAAATTGCCCCCTGATTTATTGCTGAAACCTGTAAGGCTCGAATGTGCAAAACTGATAGTTTTACTAACCTATAAAAACGTCTAGACGCCTACCCAAGCCTAGGCGAGCAACATGCATCCATAAAAAGAGCTTCCCATAACCACCTACCCTGGGCGCTCGGTTTGTACGGTAAACAGAGCGCTGGCATTAAGGCTTTTTATGATAATTCCCCCCAAGTTGTGAAAAGCGACCATCCTTGGTGAAATTAATTTAACGACCTCTCTTCCCCACCCTGTCATTTCTCCCTGCCTCCCCTCCGCCCATCTCTACCCGTCTCCAAACCCCCCTCTTTTGTAGACAACCCCGCAGCGAACTGGATCCACGCTCGCTCCACCCGGAAAAAGCGCTGTCCCTACACCAAATACCAGACGCTTGAGCTGGAGAAAGAATTCCTCTTCAACATGTACCTCACCCGGGACCGGCGTTACGAGGTGGCCAGGATTCTCAACCTAACAGAGAGACAGGTCAAAATCTGGTTTCAGAACCGTAGGATGAAAATGAAAAAGATGAGCAAGGAGAAATGCCCCAAAGGAGACTGACTCGGCGCGGTGCTGGCGGGAGCGCTCAAGGGCAGCGGTTTTTGTTGTTGTTTTTTTCCTTTGTGGGTGCTTGGTGCTTGATTTCCAGAAACTCTCCAGCGACTTGGACATTTTTTTTTTCTTTTTTAGATAGAAGTGACTGTGTGGTTGGTCTCTGTGAGGTATTTGGGGGACTCTGTATTTGCTCGTTTTTGTGTTGGAAAAACCAAGTGGCTTTGGGGTTTCGCCCTATCCCACTCCCTTTCCTGCTCCATTGGTTCCTTAAGAAATGCTATATTTTGTGAGTGCACGCTGGCTTGGGGAGCCCTCTCTTGTGTAAATGTCCCCCATGTTTCTGAAAAGTGCTGTAGTTTAGTCCCCTCACCCCCAGCGCTGCCCAAACAGGGGCCAAATGCGCCCCAATTCCAAGAATGAAGGCCGAGCGACAGCAGTGCGGACACGCCGGCTGCTAGCCCACGCTGAAGCCCGGCCGGGTTGCCCACCAGTTGCGAAAGCCCCCTTTCCTCAGGGAGCCCATGGGACCTCGGCGGAGATCTCCAATGAGGCCTAGAGAGGAGCCCAGGGCCTTGGGCGGGTTGGGGTTTGTCCTCAGTGCATTGGACGCGCTACTCTCTCCCCCGAAGGCTGGGCTCGCGTGGGCGGCCGCGGATGGTGGCCGTCCCGGTTCCTGCCCGAGGACCAGTTGTAAATGTTACTGCTTCCTACTAATAAATGCTGACCTGATCAAATGGAGCCCAGACGCTGGCCCTAAACGTTGTGTGCCTGCTTTCTCTGTCTCTGCAAAATTTCACACTCGGGATATTTCTCCTTTACCCCTGGGAGGGAGACACTGTTAAAAATTCAGGGTCTTTCCACCTGACAGATCTCTCTGATGTGTCTCTGCCTTCTCTGCCTCACATCCCTTTGTGCAGGCAGATGCGGCAGCACAGACCCTGCGGGGGACATTGGCGCCTTCCCAAACCTGGTTCAAGCTCCTCCACAAACTCTGTGCTTGGGCCCAGTATTAGCTTTGCAGCAGCGCCCAGAGGAGCCAGCAGGCCCCAGAAGCGAGGCACTTTCAGGCTAGGGCTTGGGTACACAGCACTCTAACCTTCCTTGGGCTCTTGGAGCCCCAGATGCCAAACCCCTCTCCAAACAAGGGAAAGGCTAACTCTGCACTCTGGAGCAACTGTCCGAGCTCGGCGGGGCTAACTGGCGCTGGGAGGTCCCAGCCGGTCAGTCTGTAAGCTTCTGCCCCTCCCACCAAAGCCCCAAAGTGACCTTAGCGATCAAAATGGTCAAGGCTTTCCTCCCCAGCCACCTCCATTTAACCGCCTCCTTCCCCCCACCCAGCTTCTGTGTATGTTTAGCCCCCAGCTTGGCCCTCTGAGGGCTACATTCAGGGCTAAAATGAAGGTCATTGTAAGTGAGGGTTCGGGTGAGCACAGCCTTTGCAGGCCGAAGAGGCACCACCACCAGGTGGCCTGAGCTGGGTGGAAGGTGGGGGCAGTGGCAGAGATCTTGGGGGATCCCAATGAAAGAGGAGACTCGAAGAAAAAGCAGAGGGGGCTGGGAGGGAAAGCCAAGGAAGGCTCAGATCCGGCAGAAGGTGCTGTGTACCCCTGCCCCTGTGGCCAGCTCGGTACCTAGGGCTCTTTGAAAACAGGAAGAGCCAAGGTGTCATAAAGCCATCTAGCCAGCCAGACGTCTGGAGGTAATGAGTTTACGACAGGCCCGGCGCTTTGCTTTGAAACCATCTCATTTTGATGTTTGTGTTTGTGGGAGGAAAGGAAAAATGCAGACAAAACTAGGTCTTAAAATCTAGACAATAAAGTATAAACAAGACTGCGTTGGACCAAGAAGGCAGGGGCATAGGAGCCCCCAGGTGAGGTGTGAGCACCTAGGAAATAAACATGAAAGAGGTAGGAAGGAAGAGGTGAATGAATTTCTGATTTTTGAAATGAACTAGGTATTGGAAGTAGCCTAAGGCGATGGCATTTTATAATATTTTGACTATGACCACGGTTTAGCTGGTTCTTTAGAAATAAACAAAACTATTGGCCTGTTATCTGGGGGTAGGGCGGTTACTGAGCTTAGGTCATTTACCCAGTTGAGAGTCTCCCAGAAGTGTGGTTAGTGGGAAAAGATGAAGTTAGATGCCTATTCACAAGAATTTCTGACCCTCCACTCCAAACTTTGAAGCAAAATATTGTTTGAATTTATGTGTATTCACTTACTAAAAAATACAATTGTTACATCTAAACTGGAGAAAAGCAGTTTTGAAGATGAGTAAAAAGAATAATCTAACAGGAAACACTTAAGCCAATTGAATAGTCATTGCTTTAAAAAAAATTCTAGTGGAATGCTTAGTTCAATGACTTGATAAATATTTTTAAAATCCCTTTTACTGTCCATAGAAATTCAAACGAACCCAAGCCCAAAGGGACTTTCCAGACAGCCACGCAGAGATCCAACAAAAAGCTTTTGATTTGGCTTCGATTCCCCAAAATTGCTACCTAAGTGGGCCCAAAGCATTACAGTGTTAAAATAGCAAATATTCATGATTTAATCCTAAAAGCAACAGCTGTAAGAGAAAAACAAAAAACATAACAATACTTGACTTCTGTAATTTCTTGGTTTCCAAAGTGTCTGGTTCCTCTGGAAAAGAAAAAGCCTCCTGGCAGTTGATATTTAGAAAGTTGTAGGTTTTGTTAAATGTAGCCTGTCGCTATAATTGTTTTAAAAGGCACAGCTGGGCGGTTACAGCATGGGGACTTTTGGTGTCTGGCAAAAGAAGGGCTGGAAGCTTTTGGAAAAGACACTACTGGAAGCTGTTGGGAGCACTGATAGAATATTCTAGGCATGCAGGAGCTCCTGCTTGCTGCTTTTGAGTTGTTGACAATCACAGGAATGAAGCATTATTAGTGTCAGCAGTCCAAGCCCCAAACTAAAGAACGAGATTAGAATTGGTTTGAGATGAATAAAAGGAAGTTAAATTCAGCGGACTGGAGGTGGCATTTGGCCACTAGAGAGCGCTGTTGCTCCACTTTCTGATCTCGTAAAGCTGGAATTGCTGCGGAGAAAGGTTTTGATTAAAAATATTTACAATCTTATTTTTAATCCTAAGTTAGGATAAATTTAACCAAAAACAAACAAGGTATACTATTAAGTTTTCCGGCAGTGTTTGCTGGGCATAAAATTTTGGCTTGGTCAGGGCTTCAGAAAATTTGGAGTATGGCACAGCTGAAATTATAAAACATTATGATAAATGAATGTGTTATATCAAAACAGAAATCTGTAAAAGGCATAGATCTTTGCTTACCAAGTTAATCGCGCTCTTTTTCTACTCATATTATAAACGAAATGCTTAAATAAATGTTAAAAACTGTTTTGTACCAAGAGGAAATGTGTTGTAACGTTTTCTAAATTTGGCCTGAATGCCTATAAATGAATTTTCTAGTGTTCATTTTTCTTTTATTCCCCTGAGGAATCACACAGTTCTAGAAGATACCTGGTATTGTTGAGATCCGGGCTCTTTCATTTTTTCCCCCATTCCATTCCAAAATCCACTCATTTATCCAGGGTTCAAACATGTGTGCGCGCGCGCGCGCACACACACACACACACACAGAGACATACACACGCCAAACTGAAAAAAGGGGCACAATTACAAAGGTAGCTCCAAGGCTTTATTGACAATAATAATCTTTTAATTGGGCATTTGCAATATTGAAGGACAAATCCTTAACTGTCAGAATCAATTTGTTCGCCTTCGTATTTAAAAAAGTCATTACACTTGGCAATAACCAGCAGAAAAAAAACCCACAAAAACAAACAAACAAACAAACAAAAAAGACCCTTGATCTCCACCACCCCAAGTCTGCACTCCTTACTAATTTAAAAATTAAATAAAGCACGCCTTTATCATCTCCCAGGTTCATTAACGATTCCTTTACCTTTCAGTCATTCCCAGTAGAAATAATTGAGTCAGACATTATCACCTTGCTATGTCCGTCTATCTCGATCTCATTTTCTCCATTTGTAAAAATGATATTTCAGTTCACCTGGACACAAGTCAGGATCGCGCTCGCAGGCTGGGCCAATCCACAAGGAGCGAGGGGTACCTGAAATCACTCGCCAGCCTGCGGCATCTCTGAGGCCGTCTGGGGCTTTCGGAAATTTGCATTTGGTGTGGAAAGCAGGCGTGGTGCGTTTAGCTTGAACAGGGGCGCCTTGGAGGTCTGTTTCCAAGGCTGTGGACCTGGCACCCTCACGATATTGTACCTATCCCGAAGGAAACGTGGCTCAGTCACCCAAAGAACCCACGAAAAAGGCCGAGCAGGAGAGGGGAAAACACACACACAACAGAGAACCATTGCATTTATTGGACATTGAAACGGGAGCAGAGAGGGAAGGGAAGTGTGTGGGAAGGCGGTTGGTAGGTAGGGTAAAGCCAGGCAGCTTTGGAGAGAGCTGCTAAAATCAGGAATATTTTGTCGATTCACACTCGACTGGGCCACATGAATCGGGCTACTTTTCTTCATCTCTGCTCACAAACTAGCCTGAGCCTTCTCTTTCTCTGCTTTGGGAAAAATTCGTAACTTTGAGGCCTGCGGCTCTCTCGGCAGTAATTTCACAGGCTTGGCGGAGGAACTAGGATCATTAGCAGAAGATGGGCCGCCTGCAGCTGCCTGGAACCGGCGCGATCTGAACGCCGGCCGGGAGGCTCCTGGGGGTATCTCGCTGGCCTCTGCCCCCCGCGCTCCTCCGGGAACCGCAGCCGGCCCTGGTTCGCTGCGCGCCGGAGCCGAGACCCGGGAGCCGCGTCCTGCCCGAGGAAATGTCACCCTCCCCAGCGCGAGCCCTTTTTCCCGCCTCAGAATGTTTGTCCGCTCTTCTATTTACTCTCAGCAAGCCTAATGCCCCCTCCTGCATTCTTCAGCCTCCCCCTGCGCCCATTGCTGACGTCTATCAAGGGTGAAATGATGGAAACTATATTCATGGACATGATTTCCATTAAATATCAATTAACCTGAGAGCCTCGGCCAGGCTTGCGGTACGTCAAGGGTAAATGTACATCTCATTTCCACAGGGCTCACTTGGCTGGAAAAGAAGGGCTTTGATTTGCTTTGATAACGCCAGGATCTGGGGCCACACTCGCGGCTTTTAATCAAACCACTTCGATATGCCCCAACTCAAATGCACGGTCCGGTCCTTCAACACCTCTTGTCCACGTTCCCTGGGCTGCACCCACGTGTCAAAAGCTGCTGGGCAACCTCTGCTGGGCTACCCCAGGGGGCTTGGGGAGGGAGTCATTTGCTCCGCAGCCTCCTGGGAGTGGCCTCCTTGCCTCCCCCAAGTCTAAGGCTCCGCTGCGGCCCCTCCCTGCCGGCTGCGGCCCGCGTTCCCGCGGCCCCGGGGCACACGGAGCCCTTGGCAGTGCGTCTTTATGGGCCCCCTTTAAGGCCGGCGGAGGCATCTCGGGCCGGGCGCGGCGCTCCGTCCGTCAGGAGTAGCGGTTGCACTGCACGCGGATCCCTCCGCGGGGCTCCTCGCCCCCGTCACGTTGCCTCTCCGTGCAGTGCTGTGGTGCGAAAATGCCTCGTCGGTGCGCACCGGGGTGGCAGCCTCGGCGGCGGGGGCGAGAGCGGCGGGAGGGGGTACCGGGGGGGGCGCGGTAAGAGGTGGCGGCGGACAGAGGGTTTTTTTTCTTTTCCCTCCAGAGCGGGGGTTTGTAAACCGAGGCCAGAGTGTCCTCGTGGGCCGGGCGCACTTTTTTCTTGTCCGGGTGCGCTCAGGGACTTTTGGTGCTTGAGAGGAAACAGTGGAGGCAGCGGGGCAGGTCGCCCGGGGCGTCGGCGATTATATTGCGGCCGAGCCGGGGCGCGCCGGGAAAGGCCGGGAGGGCGGCGGCTCCCGGGGGCTGGGCGAGGCCTCGCGACCCGCGAGGGAGGCGGCGCGAAGCCGAGTCTGGGGCGCAAGAGCCGGGCATGAGCGCCCAGTAGCCCGAGCGCCCGCGGCTGCCCGGCCTCAGAAGCGACGCTCGAGCGCGGGCGGGCGGCAGCAGCGACGTAGCCCGGCGGCCCTGGCGGCGTGAGCAGCCGCCCCAGAGGCCCCCGCGGCAGTGCGGCCGAGTCGAGGCTCGCTCCCTGACTGCTTAGCGCCGTCCGCCTGCCCCGGGCCGCCGCCGCTGCCGCCCCAATGAGTTCGTACTTCGTGAACCCGTTGTACTCCAAGTACAAGGCGGCGGCGGCGGCGGGCGAGGCCATCAATCCCACTTACTACGACTGTCACTTCGCGCCCGAGGTCGGCGGCCGTCACGCCGCCGCCGCAGCAGCCCTGCAGCTCTATGGCAACAGCGCAGTCGGCTTCCCGCAGGCGCACGCGCACCCGCACCCGTCCCCGCCGCCCTCCGGGCCGGGGTGCGGCGGTGGGGGCGGCCCGGGCCAGGACTACTTCCACCCCGGCGGGGGCAGCCCGGCCGTTGCCTACCAGGCCGCCCCCCCCCCTCCTCCGCATCCTCCGCCTCCGCTGCCGCCTCCCCCCTGCGGCGGGATTGCTTGTCACGGGGAGCCCGCGAAGTTTTACGGATACGATAACTTACAGAGACAGCCGATTTTTACGACCCAGCAAGAGGCCGAGCTGGTACAATATCCTGACTGTAAATCGTCCAGTGGTAATATTGGCGAGGACCCAGACCACTTAAATCAGAGCTCGTCTCCTTCTCAAATGTTTCCCTGGATGAGACCACAAGGTTGGGATGCATTTTTTTTTTTTTTTAAGAGGGGAGAGGGGGAGAAATCTGCTTTCATCTCACGGTCTGGCTTTAAAACTCCCCTTGCCTCTCCCCCTCCTTTTCCTTCTTGTGTAGCCACAGTGGCTCTTATTCATAAAGTAATACAGACTTTTTTTTTTTTTTTAAGTAGAAACCATGTAAAGATGATGGGGACAGAATAATTGTGAAGACCTTCTCTCTGCCCCTCTTGCTTGCACACCCTATATATATTTGAGCTAAAAAGCGCTGTGTATATTTCACCCCGTAGGCCCCGTTCCACAAACCTCCAGCAACATGCAGAGGTACCATAACATTTTTAAAACGTTTATTCCTCCCCCCCCCTTTTTTTTGTTTTAATCAGCAGCTCCTGGTAGACGAAGAGGAAGACAAACCTACAGTCGCTTCCAAACTCTAGAGTTGGAAAAGGAATTTCTTTTTAACCCCTATCTGACCAGAAAAAGAAGAATCGAGGTTTCCCACGCCCTAGCCCTCACCGAGAGACAGGTAAAAATCTGGTTCCAGAACAGGAGAATGAAATGGAAAAAGGAAAACAACAAGGACAAATTTCCTGTTTCCCGGCAGGAGGTAAAGGACGGGGAAACGAAAAAGGAAGCCCAAGAGCTGGAGGAAGACAGAGCAGAAGGCCCGACAAATTAACTTCTACCTTTAAAATTTTACCACAGACTATTAAAACTAATGATCACCATATGCTGTGGACACCACCTATTTTCTTTGTTAGAAAGGACCTTACCTGTGTTTCAAGCTACCTTCAGGTCACTGCTCTTGAGGCTTCTGCACTTTGAGAGGGATTTGGGTGTTTAAAAAAGTTTCTAGTATCACGTAGAAGCAGTCCTTGAGCTGTCCTATGGAAGGGCAATTTGATACTGACCTTGTAGCTATATTTTTATAATGGTTTTTAATGTCTGAGCTGGTGATTTGCCTGAACAACGTAAACTTCCTAATGATTAGCACTTAATAATTGAACATAAAATGCTTTATTAAACAAGTGCACTTGAACATTTTAATCTTTGTGGTGAGTAAATTAAAAGGAGTCTATTAATTTGTTTAAAAAATTATGTCTGCAAAATACTTTATATTATTTGATTACAATGTATTATTTATGGATTTTTTTCTTCTTTTATAATGAATGGTTCGGGTGCGTTTTGTTTACTCCTAAAAGGTTTCTGTGTGTATTTTCTAAATGTAGTATCTCGGGGAAAAGGCTGGGCTAAATATTCGAAAAGCACATATTAGCTGAAGAGTGTAACGTATAGTCCAGCTCTGCAGCTTCCTTAAACTTAAGGAAAAGATTGGGCCAGTGACAAGAGCTTAAAGGCAATGTCCAAGTTGACAATTATTTTTCTATAGTCCATACAAATTAAATAATCTGGCAACTCTGGCAAATCGCCTTGTAAAATGCGTCTCATTTTTTAACTTGCTTTCGTTTTGAACCGCGCCTGTAATCGCCTGAAATCGCTAATTCTTTATGCGGTGGCTGCCGCTGTGTTCCGTTATTTTCAGTAGGTGCCATATTTATTTGTATTGCCTTCGTTTTGTTCGCCGCTGGTTTTAAACCAGCTTGCTGTGCGCATCTCAGACATCTGTTGGTACGTCCTCCGCTGTTCTTCAGGAAAGCGATAGCCTTACCTATTTGAAACAAGCCCTGAGAGAAAACGCAGAAAAACCAGAGTGTAAACAACTCCAGAATGTTGCTAGCTCTTTAATAAATAAATGAATCTTTTTCTGGAGCTAGTGTCTTTGAGCGCGGCAAATACCCCTTTTCCGTGAATCACTAACAATCGCCTCAGGACTCACTCAAGGCTTCTGTTTAATAAGAAAGGGGTGGGGTTACACACATTCTGCGCTGTTAAAAAAAAAAAAAAAAAAGCCGCAGGGGCCCCTTCTTTTTCCAGAGAGGACTGGCTAGTCTATCTTGCTCTAAATAATCTTGCTAAGATGCTCTGAGAGCTTTGATCCTCTTAAAGGACTCAAATTGTGGGCCCAGTGGGGGACGACCCAGACAGAGTCCATGTTACACCACAGCTTATTCCACTGAGCCAGCGTTGATGCTGGGGTTTGGCATCTGTTATTAACAAGATATCCATTTTCCATTGGAGGCTGCTCCTGCAGCTGCCATTTTACAGGGGAAAGTAGGGGGAAGAGGAGTGGGAGAAAAGAGGAAAATTCAAGTAAAGTAACATTCATTCCTGAAAAAGGGAAAGCACCTTTATTAGGTAGTCATCGAAGAGCTCTCTGCTTTCTCTAACCGTGTTTATTTTCAAAGGGATACGTTTTTATTTCCAGAGTTGCTTTTATTACATAGGTAAGAAAATGGAATCCTATAGTTTTGCCCCAGGGTCACCTCATCGGGTTTTGTCAGGCTGTTTGCCTGTGGCTTCACAGACCACAGAAATGTTGCCACTGGCCAGGTCAGAAGGAAAGCACCTCCTGGCTTTCCATGCTGGGAAGAAGTGATGGCTGTGACATTCTCCGACCTGAGCCAGGAAAGATAATTTTAAATCACAGAATCACAGGTGGCCCAGGACTTAAATATTTGCACTCCAAGAGACAGCTGCAAATGCCTATGGTGGATTTGAGAATGTTTTGCTCTGTGCGCTGCTTAAGACTCTGCTGTCGGCTGGTACAGAGTAAGGATGCCAAGGGCCAAGAGGCTGGGGAACAGCCTCCAGTGTAAACCATCCAAAGACCAGTGCTGGCTGAAATCCAGCTGCCCTGGATTTAAGGGACTCAGGACTCTTTTGTATATTAGCAAAACTGGCTGTCTCCTGTTCAAGGATGCTCACCAAATTCTTTTAGAACCCTGAAATAATGTTGGCAAGACTGTCAGGTGGGAGCACTGTGTATGGGTAGGTATGGAAATTAAGGAAGGAAGAGGAGGTAAAATGTCATTTCTTCAGCATTCTGTGCTGGTCTTGAAGTGTAACTTTTGGCCCCACTGGCCCCCTAAACCATGGTAAATTCATACCTCATGTACAGACAAAGACTGTTGCAATAGCTGGTGTATTTTAGAATATGAATTTGTATGTATACATAGCTTACATGCCCAGAGTGTTAATTATACATGTAGGTAAATGTTTCCTTTTGTAGCTGGGAAAGAGCATAGATTTGTGTTCAAATAAAGACCTTAGGGAATTACACATCACACACATTCGCCACCTTCTTTCTTACACTGACTAGACATCCCCACCCCCCATCATGGTGTTTCATGCAGACAGACTGGCAGTGACTTGCGCACAAGATGCCCTTCTAATTGGCTCAAATGTTTCAACATCCAAGCGTTGAGGCAACAAGCAAACATTTTTTTGCTGCAGAAATTTGCATAAACCTTCAGAGAATGCTTTGCCATCCTGGGTGGTGCTTTTCAGCCCTGGACTACAGCAGTTGGCTTAGAGAGGTCTGTAAACCATTTAGAGAAAAATAATACTCTCCAATGTTAACACTGAATGAAAGAACCAAGCCTTCTGAGTGATTTAGGCTCTCCATTTGCAATGACCAGAAACACACAAAAGAGGATGTGGGTCTGGGTGGTTTTCAGAGAAGTCAGTTCAAGGATGCCATTTTGTGAGGTTCCACAAAGCCCAGTACATCGCTTACCTCTGGGCACAAGAGGAGAAAATGCAAATATGGCTGCTTTTTCTGTGCAAAGTCTCTTTGCAGCCCTCATTCCCCAAGTTGAAAAGGAGGGTCATAAAGCTCTGCTTTTATCTGGGTAAGATGGGGAGAGGATAATGAGGCAAATTGACTACTGAGATTATTTCTCAGAAAACTTTGGAATTAAACAACTTCTTTGCTCAATTCCACATGTGTATACCAGTATACCTGTGTGAAGTCTTCTGAGCTTGTGAGGGCCCAAAAACTTGCCCCATCTGCTTGTGTAATTTAAAATATTGTTTTATTCTGTAATACAGAAGAAGTGCTATTTCACATCCAAGTTTCTTGTGTCCTCTGCTTCCCCAGTATTTGCTGAATCCTTGGGCATCTGGGGGTGGACAAGGGAGGAGAGAGAACATTTTAGTGGGCCCTGGCTGCTGCTGTGGTTCCTTCCAGCAAAGTTAGGGCCCACTGGCTTTTTTCTAGAAAGAATATGACTTTTGCTGACAGATGGCAGCAAAAGTCCTTTAATCAAAAACATCCAAGGTCATCAGAACTTTTTCAAGGGATAACAAATGGCCTGCTCCAGAGGGTGCTGAGCTGCTTCCTGCTTCAGTCCACATCCACTTAGGTACTTACTGGGTGTGAAGATGTTAATAGCAGAGAATTTATACACAGATATCCAATGCAAATATTTGTAACATAGTATTGGAAGTTTAAAGACACTGTCTGTCTTTAAAAGGATGGGGGGTGGTGTTACCTCTTTCAGGAAGGTTCTGAAGGCTGCATGGCTCTGCCCATGAGGGGAACGCTGGAGGCCAGCCAAGGACATTTACTTTCGGGAGTTCACCAGAGCAGTTCCTGTGAAAAATATAAAGGGAATGTGACGCCGGCCTTTGAGGAAAAGGAATTATTCTTTTTTCTAGGTTGATCTGAGGAAGTCACTCTTTTCCTGAACAAATGTCTTTTCTCTTCAGTATTGCCTTGAACACATTTTTCAATTGGGAAATATTTGGGGGCAAGAGGAGAGGGGAGAACTAGAATTAAACTCTATAAAAATGAAAATTGCTCTTAGTGGGGGACGTAGAGCAAGGAGTTTCAGAAGGGATCCAGGAACCATAACCCTGTCTAGAAAGATGTTTCTGTGGAGAAAGATCAGGCGATGGACTTTCAAACGGGTGTTTCGGGTATTTCGGGTATTTCGGAGAGGTTGACAAGTACCTAAAACCATTTCCAGCCTTTAAGCTGGTTGGTGATTATCCTACTGCAGAACCTCCCGGGAATGGGAGGGACCCCAATTTACGCTGGAGCGGTGTGGGGGGGGGGCGCACTTTCTTGGCCTGCAGAGCCCGCATTTTCTTCCCAAGATAACCGGGACTGGCTTGCAAGGAGATGAGAGGGAGGAGGGGAAACCGAAAGTGGTTGGCTGCCTTTGGGGACAGGCCTTTTCCTGAGGGGAGAGGAGGAGAAGCCAAGTGAATGGCACAGGGTGAGAGATGGGGGTAGGTTGCTGTGGGGATCGCTTCCCCAGAGCGTGAGCAGTACATTGAGTTCATTTCCCTCCTTCACAATGGCCAACTGCGCAGAGGTTTTGAGCCAAACCACAGAAAAGAACACACACACACACACACACACACACACACACACACACAGACACACACACACACAAATCCTAGAAAAGAGAGAAACAGAAGGCGGGGGAGGGAAGAAAGAACACGAAGGGAAGAAAAAAGGGAAAGGTGAAGAGGGACAGAGAAAGAAAGAGGAGGGAGGAAGGAGAGCATGGGGAGAGAGGAGTAGGAGAAGGAATAGAGGAGGCCGGGGAGAGAGAAAGCAGGAGAGGAAAAAACATGGCGCTTGCGAGCTGTATGTGCAAAATCCGCAAGGAATTGCAGTAAATTCCTTTTTGTTTGAAGAAAATTTACAACTTGGTAATAGACCTTTTTATGACCTATTTGCGGTCGTCATTGGCTGCGGCTGGTCATGTGCAGGCGCCGCTCGCCTTCACGGCCTTTTTCCTGATTTCCCAGGCGAATTTCCCCCCGCATTCTGCTTTCCCAGAGCCTCACCCCCTCTTTTTCTAACCTTTGTCTCTGCAGAGGTGGGCTCCAGTCGCCGGCTGCGGGATTGCGGAGTCTGCCGCGGCCTCGGCTCCCGCCCGGCGCCCGGCCTGGGCCCACCGCCGCTCACTCGGTCCGCACAGCCGCCACTCCGGAGCTGGTGGGGAGCCCGGCGAGGGAGGGCCTGGAAGGGGCCTTGGGCGCCAAGCCCCCCGCCGGCGCGGACACCGCCTGCCAGGAGCAGCCGGCCTGCTCGAGGTGACTGCAGCCGCGCAATTCCGGCGCGGCTTCTTCAACAACATGAGCGGGTATCTGCCTCCGAGAGCGCGCGCAGCCGGGCAGCGCCTAGTGGATTACAGCAGACGCCCGGACCGACCGCCGCCTGCAGCTCGGCACCCTTCGGGTAAGAGTCGCCCCCTCCCCGCGCCCCAGCATGCCACCAAGAAGCCTGAGGCGCCGACCCACTTGATCAGCTCAGTCCGGCTGCTCCCCTACATTTCCCGGGGAACTGGGGGTCGCTGTCTAAGCCCCTTCCCCCAATCACTTGGTTCCTAGGGCGTCCCCTGCGGCCCGGGGCGGGGTCCGGCTGGGTTCAGAAGTCTAAGGGGGCAGTATTATTTCTTCCAGAAATTCTGAGAGATAGGTAGCCACGTCAGGATCCCAATGTCTAGATGGAGAGCCTCTCAATCCCACCCTGGGAAAGCGTGTAGATGGGTTACTACTGAACATCTCCACTTGCTGGGGGTCACTAAAGGCATTTTATACAGAGCTGTGGTTTTTGTGGTTTGTCTGTGGTCGTGGCCAGAGGTTCCCGGGAGAATAACAGGTGTTTTTTGAGGGTTGGGGCTTGGGTGGGGGTGGGGTGAATTCTCTGTTCCTAGGATGTGCTTGGTGTTTGAATCTAGGCTTTAGTGACTGATGCTGGTTAATTTCTAGGGTTGATGGTTTATTAGGCCTTTTGTTGTATGAGATGTAATTTTAAATATTTTTAAATGTTTCTCTAGTTCTTAGAGAAATTTTTAAACAACTCAAGGTAGGTTCTTCCCACATATGATAATCTGTCAGGTGAATCTGGATTATTTTATATCACAAAATGAATGCATATTTTGGGAGGTAATGGTATCAGAATATATGGTGCAGGTCTTGGTAAAAACCCAATAGATCTTTGAGAAATATAAGACATCTCTGTGTTCAAACATCGTGTTTCTTATTTGCCAGAGTAGGAAAAGAGTAGATCTTTTTGCTCTCTAAATGTATTGATGGGTTGTGTTTTTTCCGCCTACTAATAAATATTACGTTGTAACATTCTTCCCTCAACTTCAAAACTGCTGAAATGAAACAATGTGCATAAAAGAAAATCCTTTGCAGAAGAAAAAAAGCTGTTTTCTCCCTCTGATTTTGAATGGCACTTGAGGATGCAGTTCGCAAATCCTATTGCCTATTCCGTCATGAACATTGTGAAATGAAACCTTTGGACAATCTGCCGCATTGCGCATGAGACTGGCCTGCGCAAGGCAAGGGTATGGTTCCCAAAGCACCCAGTGGTAAATCCTAACTTATTATTCCCTTAAAATTCCAATGTAACAACGTTGGCCATAAAAGCGTTTCTGAACAAAACATGTCATCTTTGTGGAAAGGTGTTTTTCATAATTAATGATGGAATCATGCTCATTTCAAAATGGAGGTCCACAATTTGTGGCCAGCTGATGCCTGCAAATTCTCCTGGATTACTAATTCTGATCACTTACAAATAAGAAACTTGAGTGATTCTTTTTTTATTTGGAGTGTTTGTATTTTGTAATTATTTCTCTACGACGGTACAATGGTCTTTGAGGTCATTGTTTGATCGGTGTAAAAAATATTCCCCACTGAAAAGCAGGCACCTGGACAGTGGCTTCTAGGCCCTGCCGGGTAGATCCGGAGCAGGAAGAGTCCCTAGGTCGGATGGTACCCGGCTGGGGGTGGGGGTGTGGCCCTGATGGCCAAGCTCTATGTTCAGAGCTTCAGTGCTTTTCCCTGGATTCTGTAGCCTAGCGCACTTGGGTGACTAAAAACCTGGGTTGGGTGCAGGTCTGATTACGCAGCAGAGGTTGATGTCATGGGCAGATTTGGAAGACTGAGGGGTTCTTTGTAAGCACCGTGGTAGCATTAATTCTTATTAGAACGAAATGGTCGATTGCATCTAAGGGAAATAATCCGCAAATCACAGAAACTTTAGGGCCATTAGTCCTCAAGGAGACTAGTTCGTGCTGTTGCCACTACCGGAAATAACCCCATTGTTTCTGTTAACCTAACAAAAAAAATGAAACGAAAATTTAAAACGCTGGGACCGTAAGAGCTGAGAAGCCCGGAAGTATAACTCCTGGTGTCCTTGGCCCAAACCTCTGTTCTCTCGTAGAGCAGGGAGCCGGTAGCATGTCCTGACCTTGGTGACGACGGGTCAGGCCATGAACTGGGCTTGAGATCTCTGCGAGGACCAGGAGAAAGAGCGAAACTCGAAATTATAAACGTGGCCAAGCACGAGCGCTGAAAACAAAGCGTATTTTCTCGTCAGATGTTTCTACAAACAAGTACATTTTGCCAGAGTTCTGTTTTCTGAACCAGAGAGGCAAGGGAAATCGAACAAAGACAGTATTTCACCCTGGGCTGGCAGGCAGCTGTTAGAGGTATTTACGGCCTTGCCGCAGTGCGGCGGCCAGGCAGCCGGGCAGGGTATACGGGGGCACCGGAAGCTGGGGAGAAGCCACCAAAAACTCAGAATTCCAACTTAAATTCAATTTAGAGTCACGTTTTCGGAAATGGCGTGAACAGATGCCCTCTTTCTAGGGACTGGTCCTTTAGACTTGATAGTTTTGCAGAATGAGGGAGAAGTTGTGCCCTCTGAATGTAGGGTGGTTTTCCCCGCCTTGAAGAACGACTCAAGGAAAGCGGTGCCCTGTATGTGACATTTCTGATCCACATAACAACCTTCAGAGTGTTCATTGGCAACGAGGAGATGCTGCTTGTTCAGCGGAATAGGGCTTGCAAATCAGAAAGGACAGTTGAAGCTTTTAATACAGGTTTTACTGAAAAAGAAAAGTATGTTTCCTGCTTCTTGAGATGAGGTTCCCAAGCTCCTCTGCATCCAGGCATAGAAGCGGTGCGCGGTGCCTCATCCGTACTGCGCGGTGCACGCCGGCCGCACAGCTCAGGGCCCCACAGTGCCCGCCACACACGCGCGCCAGGCGTCCAGCGCATGTGCAGTTAAATTGCCCGGCCCGAGGATTCGATCGGCAAAGCACGGGTTGGGGGGGAGGGGACGAGTGGACTCGAGCAGGAAGATACACCCGATCTTTCCATTCTCCCTCCGTCAAGGCTCGCTACTCATCTTGCCTTTATCTCAGCCTTCCCTGTATAGCTGAACAGTTCTACCTTTAGCTACATTTCCAATCATTATGACTTATCACCTCACCCCAATTTAAATCTGTATGCTAGACATAGGCTGCAAATACAAGACAGGGGCCAAAGGAAACACTCTTCTTTCCAGTATATATATAGCATATATTTGCCCCTCAGGGAAGGGTATAGATTTTTTTTTCAGCCTGGTGCTACTGCTTTGGGAAAAGGCCTTTCCTCCTGGCTCCTGTTCAAACCGCCAAACTTCGGGCCAATCTTTCAGCCCGACCATTCCCGGATCTTGTTATGCCAGCGCAGCACATTCGAGGGCTCTGGGGGGCAGCAGCTTGGCGAAGAGTAGTCAAATAAATAAATAAACAAACGGACAAATAAGGGCTTTTCCCGCCTGGGTTCGCTTAATTAATGGGCCACGAGCTTGTTGTTTGTGCTGGGGTGGGGGGTAGGGGATGAGAGGTGGCCTCAGGTCCCTCTTGCTCCTTTCAGCCGCCCCAGGGGACACTGTGCTGGTGCCGGGAGACCTCTGCCCGCTGGAGGAAGTCCCAGCCTCAGGTTTCCGGGGCTGGTGGTCGGCCTGCGGGGTTGTCTGGCGCCTTGTCCAGAAGGAGGCGCTGTAGGACAAGCGTCTCGCCGGCTGCTGCGGGCCGGGAAGGGCGGGAGCGGAGGGATCGCTGGCCGCTCCTCCCAATCCGACTGCCTCTACCTCCGCGCGCAAAGTGTGTGGGGCCTAGAACAAGGGTCGACGGTGCTGCGCCCCACACCCCCACGGGTTCCCTTCTCCAGACCCGCAGTGGAGGCAGCTCCGATGCCTGGGAGCCTAGGGCCGTTCCGGGTTGGCAGGCCACCTCGGTTTCTCCGCTCTCCCGGAGGGGGCGCGATTTCCTTGTGCTGCGCTCCTGGGAGCAGCAAGTTGAATCCTGTGTGGGGCAAGCTGGGCCCAATCCACGGATCCCAACCAGCCCCTCCCTCTGGGCCGCGGGTCCTGTCATTTACCTTGCCCAGGATTCCTGGTACCCAGAATGGACAGCCTTGAAAACAACATCCTTTAGTACCCCCTCCAACAGGCTGATGGGCCTTGCCCTTGCTCACTTAGAACAGGGCCTGACTCCTGGGACTCCCTGGAGACTCTTAGAGCTTGAGTAAATCCCATTTGCTCTGCAGCTTGAGAGAACTAGCCAGATGCGCATGTCTACTCCACACCACCCAACCACTCTTCTACCACTACTTCGCGCATTTCAGGCCTTTTGTGGGCTCCACTGGGTACTCCTCGCACCAGCTTCAAGAGCCAGCGACACCTTACTTAAATAATGCTCTGACCCAATCCCACTGATCCTCTGTTATCTCTTGGCAATGTAGTATTTTGTCCCCCTCTCCCCACTGCCTTCTCTAGGGTAAGGATTCTCAGTGGAGACTTGCATCAAATCTCCTGTTTATAATGCAGGTTTCTGGGTCCTATCCCAGATCTACTGAATCAGAATATCCAGATATGGTACCTAGAGACCTGCATTTTGTAAACACTCCTCCCCCCAAGGCAGTTGAGAACCACTGGTCAATTATCTCTCCTGCTCCTTTTATGATCCTTTGTTCTCCAAAGATCAAGTTCCCACTACCCCTACAACTAGGCATCCCCCAGAGCTCCTAGGCTTCCATCCAGGGTTGTGTTTTTTAAGGTCACCACCCTATAGGCTGAGTACTTTCATTTTAGGGAAGGGGCCATGGATCGCTTACTTTTGGCTTGGAGATTTCAAAGACAGTAGGTTGTGGGTTCAGACTGCCATGGTCCCATTTACCTGTTGTGTGACCTTAGGTGAGTACTGCAACTCTCTAGACGTGTTAATTTCTTTGAAAAGGAGGGATAAGAGTACCATCAAGGGTTGCTATGAGAATTTTTACTTACTTGCAATACTATATGTCAGGCACTATTCTAACTGCTTTACGTACTTTAACTCACCGGTTAAGTACTTAAACCAGTGTTTGCCACATACCAAGTATTCAATACATACATGTTTCTTATTATCCCCCTCTTGCTGAGTAATCAGGCCTAGAATTTTAGAGCAAAAGACCCCTGGTTCACTCACCAAATTTTTAAATTCTATGGAGGACAAGACAGGTTTGAACACACAGGAAGTAGCAGACTCAGGAGAACATAGTTCTGGGACCTAACCTATTGCTGTTGTGGGCCACATGGTCCTGGCCCACTGGGTCTGAATGTCTGGCACCTAAATGTATCAGCATTACACCAGGCAGAAAGTGGCCCTAACTCCTCAGTGGGCAGGCGTCAGGTAGGGGAGGCCTCACACTCACACAGACACATCTTCGGCTCCCACAGATGGTTTCAGGTCTTTCCTGAGAGCAGGCCCCTTTATCCAGCTCCTGCAATCACTTTCTCCATCACCGCCCTGTCCTGTCAGTCACACCCACTGGGCTGGTTGTTCCTCCTGTTCTCCTATAGCCCCAGGGCAAGGACCCTCCTTAGTCTCTTAAAATCTAGGGCAGGGTAGGAAAGCAAAAGACCAACAACAGCCAAGGAAACTGAGGAGCCCCACTTCCACTCCCCCCAACCCTCCTCACCCCTTCAACTGCTTGTGCCCCAGGATCTGGGCTCCAGGGCAGCAGCTGAGCCTCTTCCCCCCAATACGTGTGGGGGCTGTAGCCAGAAAGGGTATTTTTATAATTCTTCATAAAAGATGTATGGAATTTCAAAGAATTGGAAGGGTCAATGGAGAACTGAGGGATAAGTCCTCACCCTTAGTTCTGGGTCCATGACTTCTTCTACAGACTTTTTTCATAAGAGCCTTAGTAGCTCTTGGCCAAGCTGCTTTGCTTGGTTTAACCAGGAAGTCCTCCTGGGTCAGATTTTTCTCTCAAAACATACAGTTTCTTCTGCTACCAAGCTTGTCAGGCAGTGTTCTACCGACAGCCTAGGGCAGCACCTCCTGTTCGAACAAATCTTGGTTCTCCTAGTACTTAGATGGCCACCTCAGCCTCTTCTGCCCTTCTTGGGACCACTGGAACCTTATTTCTTGCCTCCCTGCTCTCAGACATCTTGCCCCAAGCCCCCTCCCCTTTTGTTTTGGTCTCTTCTCTCACTATTGGCCTCTTTGTGTGGGGTCACCTCTGCCTCCCTGGGTCCTGAAGCCAGAGCTCCAATGAGTGACTCCACTAGGGCGGGGGGAAGTGGGCAGGGAGAGAAATGTTTCTGTTTTGGTGATAGAGTATAGTGCCAGGAATTTAGAGTTACATTTCTCTCATGCTTGGGACTCCCTGTTCAATCCTTCTCTGGCTATACCCCCAGACTATGTCCTTAAATACCAGCCCTGGGCAGTCTTCTTTCTCCACATGCACCTGGCCAGGGAGTGTATTCAAAGCCCCACCTATCTCTTCTGGTTGTACAAACATTGAGTTTAAGAGGAAAGCTCCATCCTCTTCAGGCAAAAGGCCTCTTAAGAGCCAAAATGAGAATATTCTTTCCTGGAGCCACCTAGCAGGGGCCCTTAGGGTGGGCAGAGGGGTGACTTTCATTACTTTTGGAGTAGAGCTGCTCCCTCCCGGGACCCCTTCACTCTCTCTTCCTTCCTGCGAGCTACTTTGACTCCCAGGTGTTGGAGGAGCCCTACAAGGCACCCTATCTCATGGGAGCTTGCTAGGCTCTTTTTAGCCACATGGGGAAGGACAGTACCCACAGTCCCACGTTACCTATAAATTAATTCCTTCCAGATTTTTAAGAAGGCTCAACTTGTCCTTCCCCACTGCCTCTTCCGTTATCACCACAACCATTGCAAGCTCTTGGGAAACTCCCCAACAAACTGGCACACGCTAGCTCTGCTTTTCCCACCACTCAGCTTCTCTCTCCATTCCACTCTTTCTTTCAACTACAGAAGACCAGGAGGAGGGGAGGAGAAAAGGAAGAGGGGGAGGAGAAGACAAGAGAAGAGTATGGGAAAGTGGACACTTTCTCTTAAATCACTTTGACTCGCTTTCCTAAGATCAAGACATAAATGATGTCTGCCTCAATATATTCCTTTCGTCTCTCCTTTTCTTTACTCAGAGCTAGTTTTCTGTTATTGTCTAAATATACAGAGTAGGCTATGTAACTTTATCTTTTTGTGTAGGCCACAGTAAAGGTTGCAGGCATGTTTCAGTCACCAGGCTTCATCACCATTTGTCCAAAGAATGTCTACCTAGCCCTGACTAGGTACCCATCACTGTTTCAAACACTGTTTCTCCTCAATCTTGTCTTCTCCTTACCCCATTCTCATAAAAAGCTCATCACAATTGCCTGGAAACTAATATGTACTGTGGTCTCCTCTCCCCTTCCCTCCCTTCCTCTCCTCCCGTCCCCTCCCCCCTCTTTCTTTTCTTTTCTTTTCTTTCTTTCTTTCTTTTCTTTCTTTCTTTCTTTCTTTCTTTCTTTCTTTCTCTCTCTCTCTCTCTCTCTTCTTTCTTTCTTTCTCTCTCTCTATCTCTCTCTCCTTCTTTCCTTCCCTCTCTCCCTCCCTCCCTCCCTCCCTCCCTCCTCCCTCCCTCCCTCCTTCCTTTCTTCCTTCCTTCCTTCCTTCCTTCCTTCCTTCCTTCCTTCCTTCCTTCCTTCCTTCTCTCCTGACAGAATCTAGTTCTGTTGCCCAAGCTGGAGTGCAGTGGTGCAATCTCAGCTCACTGCAACATCTGCCTCCTGGGTTCAAGCGATTCTCCTGCCTCAGCCTCCTGAGTAGCTGGGATTTCAGGCGCACCACCACGCTCGGCTAATTTTTGTATTTTTAGTAGAGATGGGGTTTCACAATGTTGGTCTGGCTGGTCTCAAACTCCTGACCTTGTGATCTGCCTGCCTCAGTCTCCCAAAGTGCTGGGGTTACAGGAAAATAAAGATAGCGCTTCTCAACCCCTCAAACTATTATTATTATTATTATTATTATTTTACAGCTGCTCATCTGGTGCTAACCAGAATCAGAAACTATGTTTTGAAGAGTTTATCCATTTTTAAAAACAGATGCCATCGGGCTGGGCGTGGTGGCTCAAGCCTGTAATCCCAGCACTTTGGGAGGCCGAGATGGGTGGATCACGAGGTCAGGAGATCGAGACTATCCTGGCTAACACGGTGAAACCCCGTCTCTACTAAAAAAAAATACAAAAAACTAGCCGGGCGAGGTGGTGGGAGCCTGTAGTCCCAGCTACTCGGGAGGCTGAGGCAGGAGAATGGCATAAACCCGGGAGGCGGAGCTTGCAGTGAGCTGAGATCCAGCCACTGCACTCCAGCCTGGGCAACAGAGCGAGACTCCGTCTCAAAAAAAAAAAAAAAAAAAAAAAAAAAAAGATGCCATCAACCATAAAAGAAAAATATCTTTCTACATGGCTAATGAAACAGAAAAAGGAGAAATGGATGCCTTACAATCCAGGCTAATAACCCCCTGCTTTCTAGCTAATGACAGTCAAATCAGGAAATGGGTTTGGAAATGCATGTAGAATGGGTGGAAATTGGGATGCAAAGAGATCTTTGTATGAAGGGATCTCTTTTATGGGTTTCATGGATCTTTCTGATGGGAACAGTTGCAACTGAATTTGATTTAGAAATCATATGTGTGTGTGCTCTACAAATCTCCACAGAACATCCATTATTTTCATCAGACTAGTCAAAACCACACATGTTTTTACACTGTTTGGTGGCAACTCTGGTGGGCTATTGAAGGGTGCTGGGGGGTCAATTCTTTTTTTATTTATGCTCCTTTGTGGGAGCTGAGGGCATCTTTCCCTCTCTCTTACCCCCACCCCAGCCTCGCCCAAGCAGAGAATGCCACATTCTCCTAGAAAGCAGCTTCAGGCCCAAGCTGTTTCCTTGGCTTTCTCAGCAGGACAGCGGCAGTGTACTGCTCCCTCTTCCTCTGTTAGGCTCTCTCCCTGGTGGGGGCAGCAGT
The DNA here is from genome assembly GCF_009764315.1 of Trachypithecus francoisi. NCBI lineage: Eukaryota > Metazoa > Chordata > Mammalia > Primates > Cercopithecidae > Trachypithecus > Trachypithecus francoisi. The sequence goes on along the minus strand of NW_022681458.1, from coordinate 65,936,665 downwards.
GTGGGTGTGGGGGTAGGCCTCCTAAAACTCCCACCCAGTTTTGAGCCCCCAAAGCTCCTTAGCCTTAATCCCTGTGCTTGGAGACACCATGGGAGTGGGGACATCTGACTTCCTAGGTTTGAGAGTCTCATTTGCTTCCTCACACCCTTTCTCCTTCACACCAGGGCTGTTTTATTGTTTTATTGTTTTACTTCTTTGGAGTTTTAGTTCCCAAAGATTCTAATGAGGCTATTCTCCACTTTCTCACTTTACCAAACCCCAAGTCTTGCTGTTTTAAGCAGTTTGGTCACTTGCAAAGGCTTCCCTTTCAGATCTAAGCAAATTATAGAAACCTCTAGGCATGTGGCTACCTTCAACTTTCTCCAAGCCCATCCACAACAATACCGAGGGAGCCAAGTGTTAATTCCAACTGCCACTTCCACCCCCAAACCCACCGAGCCCCTCCCTAACCACCCTTTCTCTATTGAAACTTGAACAAAATCTCAAATAACTTCCAACTTCTGTCATAAGCAAATAAGAAGTGGCTTTTGACCTTTCTCTATCACATCTAGAACTAGAAAATTGTTGAAATAAAGGGGTTAATGGTACTCACAGTGAATGCAGTCAAAGAATCATAAGACATGCCCACCAACCAGCCTTATCCAAATAGCACTATCTCCCAACTTAAACAGTTTCTCTGAAAAGATGCTATTTGAAAAGGCTGGGGTATTGATATGAATATGACCTCCCTTGCATCTTGGATATTTGGAACTATTTAAATCTGAGGAAACAGTTGCAGCAAACCTTTATTTAGTGAATAAAAGTTTAAAGTCAAAGGTTATTTATGGTTCTGTAGAGATGGGACCTGAGTGGCTATTTACGAGCACGTGATTCCAATAAACTTTGTTTTATGGCTTGAGAGTTGACAAGCCAAAATATAATTCCCACCATAAATTAGGTTAAGAGCATACAAGTGCAGATGCTGGGTTCCTGGAGCAGCAATAGGAACGTGAGAGGCTCCAGCCAGCGCCAGGCTAAGAAGGAGACAGTTCTACTCTCAGCTCCCCTGCCCACTAGGAAAGAAAAACAGTAAGTCACTTATTACTTTTTCCACAACAACTTCAGAGGTGGGAGATTTCTCTATTCCTGACTTTTCTGCCTAGGATGGTGATAAGTCTCACCGAAGTTAATTCTAATTTTAGCCTAAACCTAAATTAACAAATAGAATAAGCATCTCGATGTCCTATGCCCTCCCTTCTGGATAGGGACAGTTAGGAATTGAGGGCTCTCACCTCACAAGAAGGACTTACTGCCCCTCTCCTCCCCATAAGAGCATCTCCTTCAGAAGTGGAATAAAACAGTGGTATTCTGGGTGGGGAAAGAAAGAGAGGATGAGGGTGAAGATGCTTTGTCCCTGAGATTTCTGATATTACATTCCTATAATAATATCAGGAAAGACTGAAAACTTAAAACTGGACACCAGCCTCTGGGAGGACCGCTGCATAGTAAGATTGTCTTCTGGGCTCTCAGCAGCAATCCTGAAAAATTGATGTCACACTCTAAGAGCTGGATAGCAATCTAAAGCATCACCATTCACCTTTAAACCCATTGATTTTCCTCCTCCTTGGTTATCATTTGGGTCCTCATTTTTCCCCCTGGAAATTGCTCTTTGTTTTGAATTGAAGTAGAAGTGGCAAGTCCCAGCCATGCCTGATTCTTCTTTGGGGAGAAGACAGGTTTGGGGGTCACTGGTTGGGGCTGAGGAATTTGAAACCAACCTGAAGCTGGAATGGGAGGCTGAATTGCTCCCAGGGTGGGAGAGATAGGAAGCCGGAGTGAGGGGCAGATGGAGCGGCTACCCCTCCCCAGTGTACCTGCACCCACCCAGCCCGATTGCGCGCAAGGAAACACACAAAGGCCCATTTTCTCCTCGCTTCTCGTTTTCCCACTGGGAAAACCCTGTTACGGGCGACCTGACTCGGACGAAGTAACCAGTGAGGTTTTGCCCAAGGGTGCGTGGAGTGGGGGAGGCGATGGAGACGTGGCTGTCCTCTTGAGCGACTGCGGGTCTGCGGCTCCGCGGAGAACTTTGCGCAGTTCCCGGGGGCGGGCACCTGAAGCAGGGAGGTCTGGGTATTGGTGAGGTATCTGGGCCTTGTCATTTTTCTGTGTTTTATGTTTCTGCTTTATTATCCTGTGGAAGTTAAGTGATCCCCGTTTTCATTGCAACAGGTTCAGGACCATGAGAGAGCGCCGCTGTAAGTACCTTCCCGCTTCTTCCGAATCGCGAAGAGGCGGTACTGATCGCGGGGAAGTGGTGGGCTAAGGGCCGAGCCAGCGGAGTGGGCGGATGGAAGAAAGGCCCTGCCTCCACCACCCCACCCCCACCCCACCCTCCGTCCCCGGCCTCGCTCTGCAAGGTCAGCCCGCTTCGGGAGGTGGAGGCGCTAAATCGAGGTCCTGGAAAGCTCTTCTGGGGCCTGGTTCACAGACACCTGCCTGAGGGAACGGTCCGCGGGGTCTCGCCCTTGTCTCCTTGAGCCTTCCTGGACCTTTGCGGCCTTTCCCTGCTCTGCACAGGTGCAGCTCCGCCAAGGCGCTCGCTTCTGTTAAGAGCTTGCTAATTAGCAGCCCGTCTTATTAGCGGCATCAAACCAACGCAGTAAACACCAAGGCAATGCAATCCCCTCCGCAGCCCAACCCTTCTTAACCTGTTCTAGCCTGGCCAACCTTCTGTTTTTTAAAAAATTCACTGAAAACAAAAACTCAATCCTCTGTAGCCATGGATGTGATGAGCTACCCACTTCTGAGCTTTACGTGGACATTCTTTCCCCGCCCCTCCCCCGTTCTGTTTGCAGCGGTGTGGGCCGTGGGCTTGGGACACTGGCTGAGCAAGGAGGGATACAGACCTTCTTTTCACCTCTGCTTCTCTGTAACTGTAGCTGGAGAATTTCTGCCCCAGAGGCGCTGGTGCTGCAAGGAGGCATAGGACGGTGGAGTGGGGTGGGTGCAGAGGGGTGGGGCCACAGACTCGTGGGGTCCTTGGCTTGGATGTTTGGATCTTTCTGAGCTGCCTGTGCCGCGAAAGACAGGTACATTTCTGATTAGGCCTGTGAAGCCTCCTGGAGGACCATCTCATTAAGACAATGGTATTGGTGGGAGAGTCACTGAAAGAACTGTGGCCCCTCCCTCACTGCAAAACGGAGGTGATTTTATTTTAATGGGAGTTGGAATATGCGAGGGCTGCAGGAACCGGGCCCCCTCCTTCACGGTTGGAAAAGCTACGGCTGGGCTCAGAGACAGGTCTTTTGGTCCCGCTGGACTGGGCAGTCTAGTCGACCCTTTGTAGGCTGTGCACACCCCTAGAAGAGCAGTTACCCCTATACACCAGGCTGGCTCAAGTGAAAGGGGCTCTGGGCTCCAGTCTGGAAAATCTGGTGTCCTGGGGGCCTCCTGGTCTTGCTTCTCTCCTCCCCTGCACTGGCTCTGGGTGCTTATCTCTGCAGAACCTGCTCGCTAGCAAACCCACATTCGGCGCCCTGTAGCTGAACACAGCACAAAAAGCCCGAGAGATCAAAAGCATTAGTATGGGCAGTTGAGCGGGAGGTGAATATTTAACGCTTTTGTTCATCAATAACTCGTTGGCTTTGACCTGTCTGAACAAGTCGAGCAATAAGGTGAAATGCAGGTCACAGCGTCTAACAAATATGAAAATGTGTACATTCACCCCAGTCCCCAGCCAGCTCAGCAGGCTCCCCCAATTTGTCTGGATAGAGCCTAGGCCCAGTGTCCCAGGAAGGTGGATACTTGGGAGTCCTTGACAGTCAGGGAAATTGGGGGGACTCTCCTGGGATAAACAGATTCTGCAGCCTCATAGCCCTTGTTAGAACTGGCACCCCAAAAATCCCTACGAAATAGGTAACGTGGTGGAAGCAAAGGATGGGGGGGATGTAGTGCCAGGCTTGAAGGGGAAGTATCCCTGCCCCACCCCACCAGGCCCAGGCCCAGGCTTGAAACTAATTTTTGAATTATGTTGGAGGTAGGAAGGGCAATCAAGACAGTAAAAAACAAGAAACAAAAAACTAACACCTTCAGCCTACAGTTAGGCACCCAAAAGCCCCACTCGAGCCAGGGCATCCCTGTTCCCCTGAAATCCATCCAGGCTCTGAGTGAGTCTGCGCTCTCCATACCCTGAACTGAGGGGCAAGCACTGCACAGTGTGGAGGCGCTGGGGCGGGTGAAATTTGTGAACTTTTGTACTCTTGTATGCTGCTGTCGGCAAAGCAAAAATAATGAAAGTTTGTGGTATGTTTGTAAATGATTTCGAATGACCCCTCGCCCTGCCCTTCACCATTAGCGCGCCGGCCTCAGCCCAAGGCGGCTCGGTGCCTGTGAGCAGCGCCTGCCTCGGGGTCTGCAGCAGCAGCCAGCAGCGGAACGGAGAGGCCAGCCCGGATCAGGACCCATGAAGGTAAATGTGCGACTTCTTGGAGAAGTAGCTTTGGCAGACAACCTGGCTTGGTCAGGCAGTAGGAAAAGGAGTGGACAGAGGATATTCCCCCTCGCTTCTTTTTCTTCTGCCGCCAAGGGCATTTGTTCTTTTCTGGAAAATACCACTTGATAAGGAGGGGGGCGGTATTTGGATCCTGGGGGAGGGGGTTAATAAAGCCGCTATCCTTGGGATGGATTATTTTTCTTTCTTTCTTTCTTTTTTTCTTTCTTAAGAAGAATATTCTGGTTGATCCCGTTCTTGGTAACCCTGACCCTGGCCGAAGAATGAGGAAACTCATTGCTTCAAATTGTCGCCAAGCCCATCAGGCTACCTGAACTGTTTCAGAAAGTGCGGGTGGCTGCGTCCAACGGTGGTGGCTCAGAGGCAGAGGCTGGGGCCAGCAGCAGCCTAGGTACCTCACTCTGGGTGGGACCAGAGGTTGTAACGTTGTCTATATATACCCTGTAGAACCGAATTTGTGTGGTATCCATATAGTCACAGATTCGATTCTAGGGGAATATATGGTCGATGCAAAAACTTCACGTTTCTTCGGAATAGCCAGAGACCGAAGTGCGAAGTGGAGACTAGAAGCAGCCGGCGCTGGTCAGCCTCCTCTGTTTTATTACCTTGGACTCCAGGAGGATCAGCTGCGCCTAGTGACATAGAGCAGCCTTTTCCTCTCCGGAAGCTCCTCACCTTTAAACAGAGGATCCTCTGGGTGCTGAAAAGACTGAAAGAGAAAGAAAAGAAAAGAAAAGAGAAAAGCAAGCCTAATTGGTTGCATGGATGCAGGGCCAAAGGGCTAGGTTTTGGGGTACTAGGGAGTGAGGTGCAAGGCCAGCTTGCCCAGTCCCAGCTCTGCCCTCCAGCAACATGAGGTGCAAAGGTACCCAAATGGGGGCTTGCTTGTATTTGGGGCGCTCCTGTGGGAAGAAAGCAAGCTTCGAAGAAGCCCAGTGGGGAGCTCTAGGGTGCAATTTGGCAAGGTGGGGGTGCCCTTGCCACCATCCCAGCCCACCCCCAGCTACATGGACAAGGGCAGCAAGGGCCCCCTGCTATTTTGGCAGGGCCCAGCTTTGGCTGGGAACCCCTGGGCCTGGGCACTGGTAGAAAGGATGGCGGTTACTCATTGCCTAATTTGATTCAAGCTGGCCAGATTCTGGTAACTTTTGGGTGACCCTGATGAAAACAAAGCCAGGACGGCGGCCTTTGTATGGCAGAGTCCCCGCTCCCGCCGGCTGCAGGCAGGGCAGGCAGGCAGGAACCCTCCCTGCCTGGGGCACTCTGCCCAACTCAAAGGCGACTTCGCCCACCCAACTTTTATTGCTCTGTACCCCAATAGGAGGATTCATTTTTCCTTGAGCTGTGCCTACTTGGCGTGGGTGGTGGGGGGATTGCATTCAGCTGGGGGTGAGTGGAAGGGGTACGGAAGGTTGGCAAAATCAGTGGCAGACAAAAGCTGGGATTACCTGACGGGAATGGGGTGCTGGGGACTGGAACTACATTAATATCTGGCAGGGCTCTCAAATGTGCTACAGCTAGCTACTTGATTATACGTATGTTATTTAGTTAAATTTGTGAAAATTATGAGATGCTCACCAACCCGGTGATAAACTTGCTCCCTCGCCATTGGCTGGCCTGGTCACATGGCTGCCCAACTTTATTCAGTTGACAGCAAGTAGGAGGGCCCTATGGAAAGAGAAAAAAAGACAACACGAGAAAAATTAGTATTTTCTACCTTCTGAAATTAATGGTCATGAGTTCGTATATGGTGAACTCCAAGTATGTGGACCCCAAGTTCCCTCCGTGCGAGGAGTATTTGCAGGGCGGCTACCTAGGCGACCAGGGCGCCGACTACTACGGCGGCGGCGCGCAGGGCGCAGACTTCCAGCCCCCGGGGCTCTACCCACGGCCCGACTTCAGTGAGCAGCCTTTCGGAGGCGGCGGCCCCGGGCCTGGCTCGGCGCTGCCTGCGCGGAGTCACGGACAAGAGCCAAACGGTCCCGGCGGTCACTACGCCGCCCCGGGAGAGCCTTGCCCAGCGCCCCCGGCGCCTCCGCCGGCGCCCCTGCCTGGCGCCCGGGCCTGCAGTCAGTCCGACCCCAAGCAGCCGCCCCCCGGGACGGCACTCAAGCAGCCGGCTGTGGTCTATCCCTGGATGAAGAAGGTGCACGTGAATTCGGGTAAGGCTAGGATCCAGGAACCTCTCTGTCTACATCCCAGCCCGTTGGCCTGGGTTCCCTGGAAGGGATTGCGAGTAGGTGGGGGCGTGTGTAGCTTCCGTGGGCGCCACAATTACTCTCCCCATAAATTTTTATAGCTGAGGGAGCAGGTCAGGACCATGTGGCCGGCAGCTCGGCTGTGGGAGCAAAAGGGGGTGGGGATGGGGGTGGGGTGGGGGAGGACTCCATTTTCAGAGCAGGGGGAAGGCTGTGGAGGAGCGGGGGATTTCCAAAATGCTTGAGGGTTCTGGACCTGGTGGTGGGCCCGGAAGAAGGAGAACATCTGGGGATCCCTCAAGCCTGGGGTATGAGCGTGTGTTTGAGGAGGTGGGTGGGAGTGAGCGTGTGCGCCGGGGAGAGGGCGGGAGGGAGGAAGCAAGCGAGCTTGGGAGCGCGGGGAGGGCCGCGGGCCTCGGGGCGCGCCAGGAAGTGAGCGGCGGAGGCGAGGGGCCTAACTAATGGCCAGGCGCTGACCTGCCTGTCCTGTCTGTTTTGTCTCGCAGTGAACCCCAACTACACCGGTGGGGAACCCAAGCGGTCCCGGACGGCCTACACCCGGCAGCAAGTCCTAGAACTGGAAAAAGAATTTCATTTTAACAGGTATCTGACAAGGCGCCGTCGGATTGAAATTGCTCATACCCTGTGTCTGTCCGAGCGCCAGATCAAGATCTGGTTCCAGAACCGGAGGATGAAGTGGAAAAAAGATCATAAGCTGCCCAACACCAAAGGCAGGTCATCGTCCTCGTCTTCCTCCTCATCTTGCTCCTCATCAGTCGCCCCCGGCCAGCATTTACAGCCGATGGCCAAAGACCACCACACGGACCTGACGACCTTATAGAAGTGGGGACCCTGGGCCCATCTCTCCCTGCGCACCAGGCTGAGCCGAAGCTATGGGGGCAGGCCGGGCCTGCTGTCACCTCGCTGGGCTCTAAGGTACTGTGGGGTGGACCTGGGATAAGCAGGCCGCCCTCGGACTAGGTTAGCATCCTTCCCGAGGGCAGCCCCCTCCCTAGAGCGGGATGGGAGTGGGGGGGCGGGATTCTCTCTCTAAGTATATTATATGGCAGGAGCTACTGAGAATATAAAATATTGGCGAGTCATTAAACTCATGAAAATCACCGCTCTTGGATTTTGAATTTGCAAATGAAGGATGGATGCTGTATCCCAGTGTGAATTTGGACATTCTCCCCCACTCCACCCCTCCAGGGAGCTTTGTGGCCTAATAATATGGGGGAGTTGAGGGAGAAGGTTGGCCACCCCTGTGCTAGGTGCTTTCAGTGTAAGCCAGAGAGCTGGGTCAGGATTTCTGAATTTTCTGGGTTGTCTATGGAATTTCGTGTGATTAAAAATATATATATTTTGCTCCCAGTGGCCCCATGTCCAAAGAAAAGGGTCTAAGAAGGAAGTAAAAACGGATTATTTTATGTTTAGATATTTGCTTAAATATTTATTTGTTGGGAAATGTGGTACAGAAATAACTGACACCTTCATGCCAAAAATCTTAAAAAGGTGAAAGGGGCTGAACTTCAGGGAGCAGAATCAGAGATATGTGCACTTACTTCTGAACTCCACCCCTCCCCACTCTCTGGAATTGGTGGGGGGAGGCCCTTAACCCTTCCAGAAGGAAGCAAAGGATTCACTCAAAGTTGTGTTCTTGAAAATATATTTCCACATGTTTTTTTCAGCACTGTGCTTACAACCAGTTCTGGGTGATTAAAGGAAAGGGAAAAAAAGTAACAAATGGTCCAACATTTTCCTTCTGGGGAAAGAAAGCAAAACCTCTATGCACTGGGTGGTTAGATAATGACTGAATTTTCTGTTCCAACTGGATTCCAAATGCCCTAAATACCCCCACATAGCAGTGTTTTACAGGAATTAGTGTATGGCCTGTGTAGGGGAGGGGCTGTGCGGTGGGGAGAAAGTGGGAAGGTGAGGAACTCTTGCTTTAAGAAGGAAAAACAAAAACAAAACCCTAATTGAATCTAGAAGTCCACAAAAGTTAGCCTTAGAGGTTTTTTCCCCCTGAAATTTTAATTTTTTAAAAACCAAAATCTAAGGAAGTTTTCCTCAGCTCATTAATTAGAAGCAGAATTTGTAAAAGTATAAACGTCTTCAAGCACTCATCTTTGCCTTGAGAATAGTGGTTTTTTAAGGAATCACTCTCAACAGGGGAGATGTCCTTTAGTTCATTTTTCTAAAATGCTGACCCTCAAGCATAAGGAGGAAAAAGTCAAAATTAATGACCAGAATTCATATACTGAGATGAAACCAGTCTTCCCAAGGCCTCAGGCTCCAAAAACATGTTGTTTTGTTTTTGTGACCAAAGTGGGAAAGGGAGCCAAAGTGACCAAAGTGGGAAAGGGAGAAAGGATAAGCTTAAAACTTAATTTTAAGATCCAGAAGGGGGTGTTTTTTTCAGTACTTCAAAAACACTTTAGAGGGTTTCTGTGGTAATTTTTAAAATATATGTAAGTCGGAGGGAAAAAAGAGTTTCTCTGTAGGCGTGTTCTTTGGCTGTGTCTCCTGAGAGCTGAGGGCAGGTATTCACTGCAGTCTCTAGGCTGAAATTCTGCTTCTCTAAAGTGTCTTCCAAGTCTTGGTCTTTTGTATTAGACCCTGGGGACTGCTCTTTGTTCCTCCTTGGGGTGAGCCTGGCTCTCAGACTTGCACATGGCAATACTTGAATATCACCACGTCGGGATATTAAAGATGGATATTCCTGCATTATTCACATCATTGTTTCTATGACAAAAAGCACAGAGTTCATACATAGTCAAGACATCTTTTTTTCTGACGCCCTCACGTTGAGAAGCTGAAAAGGTATTTTACTGAAGTTTGGGTAAATTACAGAATCAGGTTCATCCAGAGGACAAATTTTCTATTTGATTAGCTGTATTTCAGCCGGGAGGACTGACCTCTAAACCCTTAACCTTTTGGACTCTAACTACCCTTCTCCTCTTTTTTCCTCTCTAACATGGAGAGCAGTCTTTGGATGTACCATTTGAAAGGAGCTGCTATCCTTAGGCAAATTGGAAAGTTGCTAAGCTGCTTTCCTAAAACTCAAATCTGTATATACATTGAACCTTCTCCTTGGGAAGTGGAAAAAGGTATATATTTTCACAACATCCAACTACATATATATAATAGACATTTGTTATATAGATTTTCCCCCACCTCAGAAGTTCAGGTTGCTCACCCCCAGCTTCATACCAAATGCCACAACAGTTTAACTGACTTCATCCCTGCCCCAGAGGAAAGCCAAGAAACATGTTTTCATGAGGAAAACGCAAGCTCCTTCTCAAACATAGCCCCACTACTTTGGAAAGTAACTTAATCAGAGAAACAACTTCTTTGTTTATAAGTCTCAGCTCTCCTTCTCAGCTTCAAGGGATTCTTTTGAAATGTTAATGGAGCCTGGATGGCCCAGAGTACAGCCCCCAATCCTGAGGTCCCAGCCAGACCCCAGCATCCATTTGGGCCCACAGGAGTGGGCCAGGGAAGCGGTAGGACCCGGCAACCACTTAGGGCAGGGAAGGAAATGGGTTTCCATCTGAGAACGTACTTTGGAGAAAATTAGGTGTGGAAAGCCTCCAGTGCCCATTTGCTATTATTTGTTTCCAGTTTGTTCCTTTAAATATGAGCCAGAAGTGTTTGTGTTGGTGTTTTAAAAACAAAAACAAAAACCGTGTTGGGGTCCTCACTGGGGGAGGGGGAGAGTGAAGTGTTTGCTGAGGAGGTTGCTCCTCTGACTCCCATCTCACTTTGTCCATCGCAGCCTTTTGTTGGGAGATGACATTGTCAGTCAGCCTATGATGTCTGTTCACACGAGATGCTTTTTTAATAGAATTGACCAATGTTTTGCTGCCACTGATTAAAGTATTATTTATACTAATTGTTGCTTGTAGTTTTGATGTAATTCATTGATCTATATTTAAAATAATAAAAGGTGTAGCAAAATCTCCCTCCTGTTTGGTGCCTTAACAGAAGCATTCACTCTTTGTTAAGTCTTCTAAAAGCTAACACTTAACATAAACAATTTATTATTTTCTGCAATAAATTAGGCACCATTTTTTGGGGGGTGCCTAAAGTGTGAAGGTTAAACCATGTAAGGCTTAGCAATTCTATTATTACCCCCTCCCTCACATACACATACTCCCAATTGGCCCCCATATTTTGTGAGCATTGGGAAGGCTGGGGTTGAATTCAGGGTGCAGAGTGTTGGGTGTTAATTTTTTGAAGAAAAAGAAGTAATTGCCCAGGTTAATAAGGGGATCCAGATTGGCATTCTGCTGGGCCTGGGCCAGCCCCCAGCCCCTTTTAGTCTGGAAGCCCTTAGAGGAAGTCTTTGTGAAGTGGTGGATGAGACACCTTACTGGTCCTCCATCCCCAATGCAGGGAGAGTGCGCTGGGTTCTGGGCCGACCTGAGGCTCCTGGGTGGCTGCTCTGACCTGACCCCCGGCCTCCACTCTTGGGCTTCTACTTTTCTGGTGCCGCTCAGCTCCTGCACCTGCCCCTCCTTCTCCCGCGCCCCCTCCATCCCTCAGGCAACAATAAACACTCCCCACTATAAAAACTGCCCTGCACCACATTTACCGCAAGGGCTTCTTCACATTTTGGCCTCGCCTTGAAGAAGGGACCAAGACAGGAGTCCCAAAATAGATGGGGTGCTTGTTCCAGACAGGAAATGAGCAGAATGCATAAAATCAGACATGTGTCCTTAATACATGGAAGGGCTTGCCCCAGACGCGTGGACATGTGTATTTATAAGTGCACAGGCAGAAGTTTTAAATATTCAGACACATTTTATGATTGTCCTCTGCCCGTCTTCTGGTTAATGGCTCCTCCCGTGCCCACCAATACATCAATACTGCTGTGTGTATTGAATCGCAGGCAGGCATGAGGAGGAAGCGCGTCCATAGCAGAGCCCGCTGAGCATACAGTACAGTAAATCGGGACCCTCGGCAGACGGCGCTTCCCGCCCGCCTGCCCGCCATGTTGGGGAGCCCTCCCTGCCCCCCGCGCCGGGTTGGGCGGCCGGGGCTCGCTGGCAGCCGGGGGAGGGTCTTTCATAACCCGGAGAATTTTCTAAGTGCGAGGAAGATGATAAGAATAGATTTCTACAAGTCCCGACCACGTGATTGGCGAAATAATTAATTCAGCACGTCTCTTAAGAAACAAGGAGTCGTCATTAATCTGCCACGCAAAGGGCTCTCTCCGACTTGGAAAGTGCAGGGATCCCAAGAATATCACCCGCCCAGGGGGGCCGCGCGGTGCCCCCGGCCCTCCACCCCTGGCCCCCGGCGGGCGCAGGAGCGCGGCCGCAGGTAAATATTTTGGCAACTTTTATTTCATCAGATTTAAATCCTTAATGAACTTAGCTGTCACGGCCGCTGACAAATAGTTCCCTTTGCTTCCTGATTTGGAAGTGCGCGCCGGCGAGAAGTTGTTAGTGGCTTGGATGGTGACCTTTGGTTCAGCAAAGCTTTGCACTTATGAAAAATTACTGAGAGCGGCCGAGTGTGTGTGAGTGTGTGTGCGTCCGCGCGCGCGCTTGTGTGTGTGAGAGAGGGAGAGAAAGAGACAGAAACAGGGAGAGGGTGTGTGTGCGAGGTGCCAGGGTGCCAGGGGGCGAGGAGTGAGGCGCGAGGTGCAAGCGGGCTGCTCCAAGACAACAGGAGTTGTAAAAAACCGGCCCGGCTGGGGGACGCGCCTGGCGCACGCGGGCTGAGGTTGCCCGGTCGCCTGTGTCTACCGGGAACAATGGTCGCTGTCACGGCATCTGCCGCCTATTCTTAAACCGGTGAGAAAAGGCCCTGGCCCTCTTTTCAAGCGAGGGTCGTAAATTTTTCTTTGCGTCATAATAGAAGGCTATAAAATCGAGTTGAAATTTTACCCCAGGCAGATTTTAACCAACAGATAATGACTTCCGAGTTGCTTCTCCCCCACTCCTCTCTCCCCACCCAAGCTCTGCTGCCTCTGTAATCCCAGCGAGTTTCCTCTTCTTTCCCCTTTATTTTTGTGTTTGTATTTTTTATTTCTATTTTGGAAGAGCTAAAATAAACGCAAGGAGAAGTCCCTGCAGCCCTATTGGGAGACCCCGGGGCAACGGGAAGCCTGGGGAAAGGATGATGGGGGAGAGGCCAGGGCGGGCTACAGAAGGCTGTTTCTCTGTTCGCTCCCGTTTCTGCCTTTTTTCACCGGCACTGCAAGAAAATTGGGTGTCCTAAGAGCCACGCCGCTCCGTCCCACCCCACCCCCAGCTTGCCAGGGACCTGGGCTGGGGCAGCAGCGGGCATTCTTTTCTTCCAGCTTGCACCTCCGACCCGAGCGCCTCTTCATTTGCCTCCTTCCCTCTTGTTGCTGTGAGATGCCTCTATTGGCTTTCAGAATCATTTCAGCGAGCAGGGGCTGGGTGCGCGTGGTGGTTGTTTTGGGATTGTGTGTGTGTGTGTGTGTGTTTTCATTTCTTTTTTGGTGTGTGTATATCTCCCCGTCAGGACAGAAACAAAGTTTCCCCCGTTATGAATTATACATTCAAACAATAACACATTAATTCAATTATTCAAAGATGACAAATGTTTATGTGCTTTGCGAGTGACTCGGGCGCAGATTCCGGGTGCTTTCTCTGAGATGCTTGCATTTTTCTCAATGAGAATTGTCTCCTCTCCCACCCTCATTCACTCCAACCCACTCCAACCCACCTAGATATCCCCTTGTAGGCCCAGGGAGGAACCCACAAAAAACTTCCCCAGCCCTGCTGGCAGCCCGGCAGCCAACAGGCTCCCAAGGCCCCGGCTTGGCGGGCACCGGCCCGGGCTATTTTATCAGTGTGACAATTGCCCGGGTTGGTGTGATAAATCATCGTAAGTAATTCCTGAAAGGGTGCGAGACTGTTGGGGGCCGGGCGAGGACTGTAAATCTTTCCGGTTTATTGCTCTATGAACATATGCTCTGATTGAAGAAGGCTTAGATCCTTTCCTGGAGACAAATTCCCGCAAAGTAGCCCCCCTCTTTGACTGGGTTTTAACACTTGCTGCTGACCGTCGGCTTGGCCTCTGGCAAGAGACTAGGGGGCGGGGTCCTTCGGGTGGGGGTGGGCTGGGGTCACCCACGATCCGGCTTCGAGAGACGCCCCGAGTGGGCCTCAAGCCAGGCCCGGCCAGGTGAACAAAAGGATGGGCTCGTGGAAGGTTCTGGGGGCTCGGACTTCCGCGACATTCCTGCGCCTCTGGAGTGGGGATGCGGTGGACCTTACCCACTCCTCCCGGGCTCGTCTATGGCTGCGCTTTCACCAGTCTCAGACCCTGCAATCAGCAACAGAGCATTTCATTGTGCCTGATGCCGCTGAGCAGAGCTGGCAACGAAACCAAGACTTCAGGGATAGGGTGGAGAGTTCCCCGTGGTGCCAGATTCCCGAGTGCGGGTCCGGCTGGGGGAGGGTCTTGGGCGCTCATTACAGGCCAGGAGGTCCGCTGCTGGCTCTGGCACGCTTAATTCTTTTTCCCACATTCACAACTGTTCCCATCAGCCATTCGGAGAGTGGTGGGAATCTGTCTTGATTTAATATTTCTAAAATATAAGTTTCATTGTCCCCCAGGTTAGCCCAGCCAGGACTCACTCCGCTGTCCTCCTCGCCTTCCTGGAGGCGCCGCAGGAAGCGGGAAGTCGCGGCTTGGCGATCGCTGGGCCTATGGGATCTGCGGGTCCTGCCCAGATCTGGAGTCGCACAGATCACTGCGGGCAGTGGCTCAGCGCCTAGGCGGCTCCAGGCCTCGAAGGACCAGGTTGGGGTGCTGAGGGGTCTGAGAGGGGAGGTCGCTTTGGGTCTGGGCCGCCTGCTACGCGCCTTTTCTGTCTCAGAAGTGCCGGTGCCTCGGCTGCTGAGTCCGCGGAACGAGCCACGGAGTGGTGGTGGTGGCAGGGTTTTCTGAGGTGACTGGCCAGTGCTGAGAGCCGCGGTTTCCACCTTAGGGCCGGAGCGGGTCCTCGCCCTGGGAGGAGGAGAGCAGGGCTTCGGCGTCGACCTTGGCTGCAGTGAGGCCGCCTTGCCAGGCTGCATGCGGCTGCAGAGTACTCCGCGGGCCCGGGAAGCTAGGTGTACCCTCAGCCTCCGCTGCTCCACGGCCGTCTGTAGAGACGCTTCCAAGAGAAGCAGCTTCTAAAATTTCCAACTCCCGGGCCAGTCTGGCGGAAGGCCCAGCCAGGGTCAGAGGTCGTTGTGGGGAGAGGCTCTTAACGCCCCCAACCCACTGAGGGCGGCCAGGCCCGGACTGAGTCACCCCAAGCTGCGAGAATGAGTTCTTTCCTTCCGTCCCACACCCATCTGCATCTGCCCTAGGAATGGGGCCCAGGTCCCAAGCCTCCTGCGCCCTTCCTTCCAGCCCCCAGGCCTGGCTGCCCTCCGGGGCTGGGTGGCGTGAAAGTTTCAGCCTCAATTAGTACAATCTTCCCTCGGGGTCACGTGAACAAATATGCTTGCATTTGAAGGCAGCGTCTGTATTTCCCGACTCCGAAAGGGTTTCCGGGGCTCTCTCCAAATCCAGAAACGACCACGTTCCGCAAGCAAAACAAATCCCAAGCTCTGGGGGGCCTGGGAGGGCTGGGCAGAAACCCAGGAGTGGGTGGGGGCGCGGGTGGCTGCCGCTCTGGGCCCGGGAGCGGACCGGCGGGCGGGCGGACCGATGGGCGCGCAGCGCAGGCGAAGCCAGCTCGGAGACTACGAACTCGTTCCTCCTGCGTTTATTGGTAGTTGAACCTCAGCCTGGTTCCGTTCTACCGGGAATTCCGTGTGCTCGAGTATATGGCCGTGTCTGCGAGCGCGCAAGACCAGGGTTGGGACAGTGCTGTCTGCAGACAAAGGGGGAAGGCTAGCTCTGCCCCCCACTGGCGCCCACTCTGAGGCCGAGAACACCAGGTTTATGATAAATTGGGATCCAGGTAAGCAATTGCATGACAAAATGGAAATCTTTGGGCACGGGGCTGCTTGCTGCCCTGAGCGGGATACTAAATATGATTTATTTTGTGTAATCTGTGATCTTGATTATTGCCAATTGGTGAGGCAGCCCGCGTAGACCTAGATACACTGCTACATATACATCGAGGACGGTGATTAATCGTAACAAGGCGCGCTTTGTGGGGACGTTCCCCGCCTACCAAAGGGTTAGGAGGACGCTACCTTGCCAGGCTTGGAGGGTGGCCGGCATTATTGGGGGTGGTAGTAGCAGTTTAAGAAGGGGATCTGGTGAGGGGATTGGGGGCTGGAGGAAATATTTGGGGGCTAAATGTGCAGTTAGGAGAATGGGCTGAAAAAGAAATTAAAACTTTTTTACACTGTCACTGCCAAAGTAAGATGGAGCGTCATATTAATTCTGTGTCTTGAGCTGCCGGGCTGGGTGCAGGCGGGTTGATTTATATGTATTTAAAATAAACTCGGTAGGCAGTCAGCTCCCTGCATTGTTCGGGTAGCGAGCTCCACACACAGTCTTTACCTCTTGCTGTTGGCTTAATTTTTTCTTGGGAGATTAAAATGCTACTGAGCTTTTCCCCCCAAAATTTGAGAGAACCCCCAAACTACCCAGAAGAGTTTGAGAGGTTCCTTCACACTTCCCTTTATCAATCTAGGCTTTTAATTACCACAGTGGCAGAGAAAAGATTTAGTGTTTCTGGGTTCTCCTCCCCAAAGAGCCCTGAATGAAAGCTAAATCATATATTGGTTCCTGAATCCCATCTCTCCTTTTGTTTACTTGCTCCCTGTGGCTGCTGGCTGGGAGAGGAGAAGACAACCCATCCCGGGTCTTTTCGGGCCAGTGATGAAGTGAGCAGCTCCATGAGCTCCAGCCAGTGGTTCTATGCTCATGGTAATGCCACTGGGCTAGACCCAACCAGACCTCTATGGGGAAGGAACCTCAAAAGCAAGGAGCATTCCCTTAGCTTAGGTTGGGACAGGCCCCAGCAGCAGAGGAACCGACTTCCAGGGGCTTCACCATCATAGGAGAGCAGTAAAGTTGTTTTGTCAATCGCCTGCGCTTGGCTTCATCAGAACTTAAAAGTCGCTGGACATTTTTCTTTGCTAGCTGCCTTGAAGCTGCGCGCCTGCCAGCTTAGTCAGCTGAATCCAATTACCGCGAGTAGCATTTCATTTGGCCCCATGGAGCACTCACTTATAACTTCCCCCGAAAATTTCAATAATCCCTACCAAGGCTCCATGCTGGCCCTATCCTAAAGAGTTTTCCTAGGGTGCTGCTGAGGAATGAGGTGTAGGGTTGGGGCTGCCTGGACTCAGCTCTTCCTTGACAGCTCGCGGAAACAGCTCCCTCCTGCTCTCCCCGTTTTTGGCTCCAGAAAGGGCACGAGTGCTGGTGGCCCAAACCCAGCCCGGTTAAGGCTGAGAATCTGGGCAAACAAGGAGCCAAAGTTGGACTCGCGTGGGATGGTGGGTGGGCAGGGTAGGGAGCGTGGGAGAAGGTGCTAAAGGCTTTTCTAGTGGTCCAACTTTGGTCAATTTGGGGTCCTCTTTCCTTTCTTCTTCCCAAGCTTCTTACGCCAAGAGCTCAAAGCGCACCGCGCACCCAGGAATCCCCAGGCACAAACTTACCCTGTTCCTCCGCGGCTGGAAAAAGAAAATCTAGCTAGAGGCATAAGGGGATGGCGGCCCCAGGTGACCTCCCAACTTAGCTCTTCTTTTGAGGGGATGCTCCTACTTCTAAAGAACTCTTTTTAAAAAATAAATAAATAAAAAATAATCAAGCGGCGAAAGTTGACGTCCGCCCACGTGAATGTATTATATAAAGCAGCTTCAGGACCAGCTGGCTTGAGAGCCCTGGTACCTCGCGCCACCCTCAGGGCCTGGCCCAGCCAAGAGTGCTTGGGGGAGGGGTGCAGGCAAGTGGCGTTTCTCCCTGGGTCTGGGCCGGCTGGGAAGCTGAAGCTGCGGCGCGAAGTTAGGAGCCCTACCGGGCTGGGATCTCTTCGAGGCGCTTCTGTTGGGTGTTCATTACGGGGTGAGTTATTGCAGTGCAAGCCAAAGGTCACTTCAAAGGCTTATGGCTGCGCGCTCTAGTCTTTAGAAGCGCCGGGAACGCTTTGTGTGAGGCTTTCCCGGGTGTAGTTTAGTGTTCGCAAACTACTGAGTCGACAAATTGCACAGGGCAGATGCAAGAGGAGGACTCTGTCTCTCTCCTTTCACCTGACGGGGGTGGGCACCCGCTGAGCGGTGACAGTGGTGGGGGAGCTTGGTCTGTGGATTTGGGTGGGGGTGGAAAGGATATTTGTTTCTTAGGCGATTTGCAGTCTGATCCTGACCCAGAAGTGGGCAGCCCAGGGCCAAAAGTGTGGTGGATACTTACCGGAATGAATAAACTCAGGGAAAGCATATGAGATATTTAATGTATAAACAAAGAACTAGCGCCCAGGTCTTCTTCACTGAGGCTCTGTAGAGCAGCCCCTGACCAAGATCCACCCAGGCCTATTTACCTTCATTTCCTGGTACCCTAGTCTGCAGCCTCCCCTGCCAAACCCCCACCTTAATTCTGCACAGTCTCTCTCTTCTGCCCCTAGGAGGGTGTTTGGCTTCCGGGATTGGGACCTGGAGGAGCATTTAGAATTTGGTGGGGGCAGAAGGAGAGCAGACTGGCTTCCCCGCACCTCTGACCCACCTGGCTAGAGGGTCTGGCGCTTCGCTCAGGTCCGGGCCTTCCCCTCCCCCATCCAGCCATGGATTTTGGCGTTAAAGGGGCCCTCGCTCCCCAGGAGCCAACTGAGTCTGCTTTCTGCTGGGGAGAAGGCGTCTGGATGGTCACAGGTACCATATACAATAATCACATTGACTATGACATCCTTCAAGTGGGAAAAGCCCTTCAACATGTAAGTGTTTGTAAGCAAGAACCGGCTGCTACTGAGAGTTTTCCATTTTGTTCCAGATTCGCCTCCACAGATATCAAAAGAAACCTGAAGAGCCTACCAAAAAAGAGATAAAGACAAAATTCAAGAAAACACACACATACATAATTGTGGTGAGTGGGCATCATTTAAAAAATAATTTCCACTACATTTCCATTTGTCCTGCAACTCAAGGTGGCCATCTCAAAATTCATACATCAAGACATAGAACAAAGGGCAGCTTTGAAGTGGGTCATTTCAGTATGAACTGCCACCCATTACATGAAAACCGATCATTGGTCTTCAAATTTATGGCGCTTTAATGGGGCAAGCCTAGTGCCTTAAATACAGGGTGCATTACAGTATTGAGTTATCTGGGCTAAATAAGAGTGATTTAGAAGGAGCGTCCAGGGCTTCTTATAGAGCAAAAGAGACTCAAGCTTAGAGATGGGAGAACTTGGGCAGAAAGCAAAGAAGTCCCCTTTCGAGCAAACCCGAAAACCAGTGGTTTCGAATCCCGAAGTAGCAAAGCCAACAGGAAAGGAAGAATCCTTGCTCGGTTCCAATGATTTCGTGGGGATGCTCAGCAAAAGTGTTGGCCGCCAGAAAGAGATCCGTGGGCTTCTGACCCTGGTTTAGGCAAAACGGGGAGAGACGCCAAGACCAGCTCGAGCACTAGCGGATTTTGAGAGAAACTGACCGCAACCTCCATCTCTTTCCTCCTCTCTTTCAACTTGGATGGGCTGACTCTACCCATCGGTGATTTACGACGAGTGCAGCGCTAGTCACGGCCTGGCGCCTGGCGCCCCCTCCCTTCCCAAGCCCCCTCAGCTTTTCCACTGCCACGGGCGGGCGTACTAGCGAGCCCCAAGCCGGCCTCGCGAGTCAGACTAGCCTCCCGGCGTCCGAGGTCACGACGGGCAGCCGATTTTTGGTCCCAGGCAAGGGTGCGCATGTTCGTCCCGCCTCCGGCCGCCGAGCAGAGCTGCTAGCAGAGGCAGGCTGCAGGTCACTTTATATAATCCTGCTGCTCGCAGGGTGCAAGAGCGGGAAAAGTGCGGAGTAGGGAATTCTTTTGCTGCGCTGCCTCCTACGCGGAGCCTGCTTTCCACTTCTGAAAAGTGCCGGGCCTTGGGAAGTGTTTTTCTTTTCATTCCTTACTGAAGCGTTTACTGCCGCCGTGGTCGCAGTCATAAATTTTGCTACAAACCACAATGACAGGTGCATTGATATGCACCGTGAGAGCTCCAGCTGCTTAATAACCCCGTCCCCTGGTCGCTGTGAGCGCCTTTTATTTATTTGGTATCATATTAGGTATTGATCTCTGGTAGAATTAAGTGCAGTGAGCAAGTATCAGGGCTCGGCTGCTTCGGAGACGCAGTGGTTGCGGCGGACCGGCGGGGCCGGAGAAGCGGGTGATGGCCGCTCAGAGTATACCTTCCTTCCGGCAGGAGACCGTTTTGCCCTGTATTCCCGGCCTGCGGTTGGGCCTCCAAGCTGAGTTGGGCAACTTCACAGCCCCGCAAGAAAGGGCGAGCCAGACCTATTTGGCACCCCTTTCCCAGGAGGAGCAGGGGATGGCGCCGGCGGATTTTGGGGAGGCTGCCCTGGCGAGTTCCCCGGGTTAGAGGGTGGAGGTGAGGAGGAGGGAGAGGAAAGGGCAGCTGAGGACTTGGAAGAAATGAGAAGCCCTGCTCGACCACCCCTCCCCCAATACTGGCTCATCTTCACCCCAAGGCATTTGGGTCTTGGAGCCCAAACGAGCAAAGGTACCAAAGGGCGAGAAAAGAAAGGCTTTAAAAAAAGCGTGAGGGGGTGATCGAAAAGATGAGCCACTGAACAGTTGACCATTGTCCAAGTGATTTATGACCCGTTCCTGCTTTTTAGGTTCAAGCAGAGTTCACAAGGAGTAGGGATTTCTGAAAAGAAATAAGCCTTTTAACCAGTTTTGTAACTATATTCTCAGGTTTTGTTTTAAGAGGGATCACTTTTGGGAAGCTGCATTTTTGGGGGGCTGCAAAGCCATTTCCAGTAAGGAGAGCACCACCACTGGCTCTTGCTTTTGGAGAAATGGACATTAAGGTAGTGGATTGTCATTGAGTGGGAAATTTCTTAAGACAATGTAAACAGGAAAACAGACTGGTTTTTCAGGAAGCTGCCCAATATTTGTACTTTTGAGGTCTGTACACAGAACTTTTTCTAGGAATATGCCATAGGAGCAGATATATATATAAAGCTATCTGTCCCAGAAGAACTGGTCAGTTCCTAAATAAGCTATTTTAACGTGACTGGTTCACCTATCTATATCAACTTTGTCAACTTGGGAGGCAGGAGGGGGGATGTTTTGCTTCCACAGTTGTAAATGGAATGACAGAGCAGCAGCAAGTTCTGGTGGTCTGAGTGTCTCACCATTAGGCCTCCAGAGGGTTAAGACTGAAAGCAGGATACCAGAAAAGCCTGAAACACAACCAAATCCAGAGTGCCTCTTTCTTTAGCAGGGGGCAAACATATGTAAATATTAGTCACAGAATGAAGACTTAGCTGTCCATTTGACACCCAGTAACTGTTAACAGAGTATGATATACAAAATTAATCAAAAGAAAGATTAAGTCCTGCTTTGTTAAGTAGATATCCTACCTACATACATTTAAGAACAATAATGGAAACAATTTCTACAACATAATATCTTGGTATTAAGAGCCTGTTCCTCATCAAGACAAATGGCATACTCACTTATATTCTAAAACCAAAATTAAAAAAGGGCAACAACACTACCTACCAAAGACTATTTAGAATAATTTTAAAAATTGGGTTAGGCTCTTTGGTGAAGGTGGAGGGAAAACTAGTGATTCATTTTGGTACCTGTGGTCAAATCCATTAGGCCACATAAGCTGTCTAGATGATGTGGTCCATCACGATGACCAGGATGGAAGCCAGGAAGAGTTTCTAGGAAGGAAAGTTGCCTGAAAGACAGATAAATAATTGAGACCAGGGAGCTGACCTATGAGTTTTCTTTATCAAACAGACAAAGTGGTTGAATGGTATTAGTTATACTTTAACTCTTTAGGAGCCTTTCAGAAGAAGTAGGGAGGGAGGGTGAGAAGGGAAACCCCCATCAGGAAGGGAATACAAAAGGGGTAGAATTTTTCTTAGCTGTTTTTTCTTCTTCTAATTCTGGGTCCATTCATCATGTCATGAAAGGTTCTCTCATTGGTTGTGGTTTGGGTGGGAGGTGGGGTAGAATAGATTATCCAGAGCAGATGTCAATAATAATATCTATTTATACAATAGATCCAAGGCAAAAATAATAAAGTTATAAAGCATTCTCCATTCACCCATGTTCCATGCATTTCAAATTCTACATCTCTTTGCCCATTTTCAGCGGTATCCATTTAAAAGTAGTGGGAGGTCAAAAGTAAAAGGTCTAGAAAAATGTAGATAAAAGAGAAGAAATATTTTCTAGCCTCAAAATGAGTCTGGAAGTCTGCAAGTCCTCCTGTTGGTTTTTATCCCCTAGTTTCTACATTATAGATTTTACACTGCTGATTCATAGAGCTAACTCAGCTGATTTTCACCCTGTCATTGCTAAGTGGACTATCTGGATGATTTCATGAAAGATGCTGTGATTTTGAAACAAGGTGGGGGAGAGACTTTTTTTTTTTTTTTTAAGTTCTGGCTGTTCTGAGCTTGTTATAGGACTTTCATTTCCCATCAAAACCTTGTGCTGACCCAATGATTGACTGATTGGTCCACTTATTAATTCACCTATTCAATAAGCATTTATTGCACTAACTACATGCAGGGCACCATGCTGGATGTCAGAAATATACAGACAAATGACACAGCCCCTCCCTGCAAGGAGCTTACAGTTTAGTGGGAGAGTCAGCCAACAAAATGTCTGAGGCTGTAAGTGCTTTTCCTCACAGAATAAAGACTAAATGGACAATCTTGAAGAAAGTAAATTGTACCTGGAGGTAGAGGGAAGCCTTTTCCCTCAGCTAGAGTTGAGCTAAAAAGGAAACTCTTCTTACATTTAGGAAAAATCCCTTCTGATTTTTCCAGAGGTTCAAATAAGTTAAACTTCATAAAATCTGCCAGACGCAGTGGATCATGCCTGTAATTCCAGCACTTTGGGAGGCCAAGACGGGTGGATCACAAGGTCAGGAGATTGAGACCATCCTGGCTAACTACAGTGAAACCCTGTCTCTACTAAAAATACAAAAAATTAGCCGGGCGTGCTGGCAGGTGCCTGTAGTCCCAGCTACCCAGGAGGCTGAGGCAGGAGAATGGCGTGAACCCGGGAGGCGGAGCTTGCAGTGAGCCGAGATCACACCACTGCACTTCAGCCTGGGCAACAGAGCAAGACTCAGTCTCAAAAAAAAACAAAAAACAAAAAACAAAAAACTAAGAGCCAGGTGCGGTGGCTCACACCTGTAATCCCAGCACTTAGGGAGGCGGAGGTGGGTGGATCACCTTAGGTCAGGAGTTCAAGAACAACCTGACCAACATGGCGAAACCCTGTCTCTACTAAAAATACAAGAAATTAGCTAGGTGTGGTGGCAGGTGCCTGTAATCCCAGCTACTCAGGAGGCTGAGGCAGGAGAATCCCTTGAACCCAGGAGGCATAGGTTGCGGTAAGATGAGATCATGACACTGCACTCCAGCCTGGACAACAAGAGCGAAATTCCATCTAAAACAAAACAAAACAAAAAACTAAGGCATGTAGCCAGACATGGTGTGCTCCTGTAGCTACTGCAGAGTAGCTGGGACTCTGAAATACTCTGAAATAGCTATTAATACTGCAGAATAGCTGAAACTTTGAAATACTCTGAAATAGCTATTAACACCAGGCTAAAGTGGGAGGATGGCTTAAGCCCAGTAAATTGAGGCTGCAGTGAGCCATGTTCAAGCCACTGCACTCCAGCCTGGGCAACAAGCAAGACACTGTGCTAATAAATAAATAATAAACTCAGATTCAGCACCTTGCCTGTCTCCCCACCATGAAGTGGGTGGGAAGCAGAGAGCATGGGCTAGTCCTTTTATATTGACTGGTCTTGCCAATGACACTCCCTCTGGGGCCTCTTGCTTTTCTTCTGACAGGTCACCTGGAGCCTGGGGGCTGGCCCAGCTCTCTCAGGATTTAGCAGACATTGGAGGTGGCAGTGAAGAATACAGTGGTAGTCAATGTTATTTGAGCAGGGTCAACAGGCCCTGGAGCTTCCTGAGTGCACAATGCAGAAGGCTGCTTACTATGAAAACCCAGGACTGTTTGGAGGCTATGGCTACAGCAAAACCACTGACACTTATGGCTACAGCAACCCCCACCAGCCCTACCCACCCCCGGCTGCTGCCAACTCCCTGGACACTGACTATCCAGGTTCTGCCTGCTCCATCCAGAGCTCTGCCCCTCTGAGAGCCCCAGCCCACAAAGGAGCTGAACTCAATGGCAGCTGCATGCGGCCTGGCACTGGGAATGGCCAGGGTGGAGGTGGTGGCAGCCAGCCTCCTGGTCTGAACTCAGAGCAGCAGCCACCACAACCCCCTCCTCCACCACCGACCCTGCCCCCATCTTCACCCACCAATCCTGGAGGTGGAGTGCCTGCCAAGAAGCCCAAAGGTGGGCCCAATGCTTCCTCAGCCACCATCAGCAAGCAGATCTTCCCCTGGATGAAAGAGTCTCGACAGAACTCCAAGCAGAAGAACAGCTGTGCCACTGCAGGTAGCTCCCTGAGGTGGCTCACCCCCAGACCAAGCCCCCTCCAGATTGACCCAAGGAAGCCTAGTCAGGGCTGGAAATGCAACCTTGGAGGTTATATGTCTAAATTCCTACTTATGTCCAAATGTTCTTTTTTTTAGTGTTCCTGATTGGGGTCATGACCTTGCAGTGACAGAGTGCTCCCTTCCATTCCAGACTGCTGGTGCTATTGGTGGACAGGTCTTCTAGCTATTAATAGAGAGTGCTTCCTTATATGGGCATGTCTGTTTTCCTGGGCTGCTAATTATAACTCCGTTCCCTCTTCCACCCAATAGCTCTTCAAGATTTGAAGACAGGTGTTACAATCCCCAAGACTAGGTGGTTATATAGCCCATATCACATGAATCTCATTCCCTTAAACTCATAAAAACTAAAGTCTTAGAAAGTACCATACTAAGTACTTTCTAAGCATCATCTAATTTAATTTTTCAAAGAAGTTTTTGAGGTAGGTATATGATATCATCCCCATTTTACAGATAAGAAAACTGTTAGAGAGGATAGGCAACTTGCCCAAGATCATGAAACTGCAAAGTTTGAATCCAACCAGTCTGGCTTTAGGGGCTGCTAAGCATAACCATGAGTCTCTATTTGGCCCACCTTGGCCCAATTCTCCCACTCCAGCAAATCCATAATGGGGAGGTGCCTGTCCTAGTAGGAGAGGATATTCTGGAAGACAATAACAGCCTTGGATTTCTCTAACTGGAAGGGGAGACCCTCCAGTTGGGGCCTTCTCTAGGTCCACCCAGGGCTTGTAGAAGATAGGCATGGCCAGGAGCTCTGAGGGCCATTCCTTCTCTCTGCTTAGACTGCTTGGTTCCTGAAATTTTCTGACCTTGTGGTATCTGATGTGGTTTATCTTCAGGTAGATGAACTTGCTTCCAGGTCCAAGGCAAGTTTGGGGCCTGGGGTGTGGCTTGTTATCAGGGATCTGGTTTGCCTGATGCTTTCTGGGGCTGCTGCTCCTAGAGGGAAGGTATTCTCCTGCCTGCAACCTCCTTTTCCTGCCCCTCCTTCCTCAGCTGCAGGCTCAGGCCCTCCCTCCCAGGAGAAATCCATTTGTCTTCCCTTGGAGGGAGTGGACAAGCAGCTGAGAGGTGGCAGGGTAGTAAAAGCCAGTGTTGAGGCTGCTGCTTCTAGCACTGTGAATACTCAAAATGCTTCCAGCCTGGCCTTGGACTCTCTAAAACACCCAGGCAGTGTTTTTGCTTGTTTGTTTGTTTGGTTGGTTGGTTTTTATTTTTTTATTTTTTATTTTTTGGTTTGTCACCTCCCTGGCTTTGGGAGCAGTTGGGCTGCAGTGGGGTGCCAAGATCTCCATCCCCATACTTTGCTGGGGGTTGGTGGGGCGCTTTGCCCAGGAGCCAGCTCCTAAGCAAGGCAGGCTGGAACTATTTCCTCCTCCCTTCCTTCTCCATACCCCACCCCTGGCAGCAGAGGCTGGGAGGAGTGTTCAAGTGACGGGGGAGGCCTTACCAGCTGTTCCTGGTCTCTCATTAAACTCTTTCATGGCCTTTGGGTGGGTATGGGATGACGGACTAGGCTGCAGGGGAGAGGGTGGGCAGAGTGAACCGGATCTCAGAAGGCTGATGGGGGTTTCAGGTGCGACTGATAGGTAGGCCTAGTAGGGGGTTGGTAGGTAGGTGAATTCCCCTTTGGAATCATACCTCTCAAATAATACCTCCCCACCCCAGCCAGGATTGGAGGTGGGGGGAGGGAGGAGGAAAAGAGAACCAGGGAAGCACCCCTCTCCAGTCCTGAGGGTCCCTACCCACTCGCTCAGTGCCCTCCCTCTCTCCCTCCCTGCCCAGGAGAGAGCTGCGAGGATAAGAGCCCGCCAGGCCCAGCATCCAAGCGGGTACGCACGGCATACACGAGCGCGCAGCTGGTGGAATTGGAAAAGGAATTCCACTTCAACCGCTACTTGTGCCGGCCGCGCCGCGTGGAGATGGCCAACCTACTGAATCTTACAGAACGCCAGATCAAGATCTGGTTCCAGAACCGGCGCATGAAGTACAAGAAGGACCAGAAGGCCAAGGGCATCCTGCACTCGCCGGCTGGCCAGTCACCTGAGCGCAGTCCACCGCTCGGCGGCGCCGCTGGCCACGTGGCCTACTCCGGCCAGCTGCCGCCAGTGCCCGGCCTGGCCTACGACGCGCCCTCGCCGCCTGCTTTTGCCAAATCACAGCCCAATATGTACGGCCTGGCCGCCTACACGGCGCCGCTCAGCAGCTGCCTGCCACAACAGAAGCGCTACGCGGCGCCGGAGTTCGAGCCTCATCCCATGGCGAGCAACGGCGGCGGCTTTGCCAGCGCCAACCTGCAGGGCAGCCCGGTGTACGTGGGCGGCAACTTCGTCGAGTCCATGGCGCCCGCCTCTGGGCCTGTCTTCAACCTGGGCCACCTCTCGCACCCGTCGTCGGCCAGCGTGGACTACAGTTGCGCCGCGCAGATTCCAGGCAACCATCACCATGGACCGTGCGACCCTCATCCCACCTACACAGATCTATCGGCCCACCACTCGTCTCAGGGACGACTGCCAGAGGCTCCCAAACTGACGCATCTGTAGCGGCCGCCGCCGGCCTGAACTCGCGGCGCAATTACCTCTCTTGCTGTAGTGGTGGGGTGGCAGGCGGGGCCCGCAGGGCAGTTCGGGAATCCCCTTCCCGCTCTTGCCCTGCCTCCGCCTCCCGGGTCTCAGGCCTCCAGCAGTGGAGGCGCAGGCAACCGAGCCTCCCCTGCATGGACGTCTTCCTTTGGGTGACTCGCCATAAATCAGCCGCAAGGATCCTTCCCTGTAAACCTGACAGTGCCACATACTGCGGACCGAGGGACTCTAATCTGGTAATGGTGTCCCAAAGGTAAGTCTGAGACCCACCGGCGGCGCGCCCTGCAGAGGGACCAGAGCTTGGAGAGTCTCCGGCCTGGCCCACGTCTAGCTTAGTTTCGGATATCTTAATTTATATTCTCCTTCCTGTCCTGTAAGGATTGCATCGGACTAAACTATCTGTATTTATTATTTGAAGCGAGTCATTTCGTTTCCCTGATTATTTATCCTTGTCTGAATGTATTTATGTGTATATTTGTAGATTTCTCCAGCCGAGCTTAGAAATTCGCTTCCAGGCCGTGGGGGCCACATTTTACCTCCTTAGTCCCCTTTGGTCTGAATTAGTTGAGAGAGTAGTTTTGAACAGTCGTAACCGTGGCTGGTGTTTGTAGTTGATGTAAAGGATTAAGACCGCAAACTGTCCTTCATGGGTAGAGTCAGGAAGCCCGGTGGCATGGCACAACACACATTGGTCATTTCTCAAAAAACACACCCCTCACCACAGTTTATTGATTTCAAATTGTCTGGTACTATTGGAACAAATATTTAGAATAAAAAAATTTCTCAGTCGGAAGTGTATCTGTGTTAATCACGCACACTTGCAAGCAGATCACTATGCCTTTATCTCGCACAATCCCCATGGAAGGCCCCAAAACAGACTGACACTTTGAAAAAATTATTTATTTGGTGTCTAGTGTATAAATTGGTTCTGGGGATACTTGATTACTTTCCAGCTATTGAAATTAGGGGAGGGGGAAACGAGGATGCAAACCTAAAAAGGTTCTGGGCAGGATGATTTGGACAGGGCTTTTTGAAAGCAGCGCCTGCTTTGCTGTTTTTACTGCCCTCTTTCTAGACACAATCGACTTTTACATTGGGGAAGCCAGAGCTCACTTTTCTGCATTAAGTAACAAAAAATAAACTTTGAAAGAAAACTGACAATCAAAGAAAAAACACAAGAGAAGTTGTAAGAAGAATTGAGCTATGAAAAAGCTAAGGTGTAGAAAAAGAAATCATCATTTGGAGACGCATACCTAAGCTTTTTCTCTAGGAAATGCTGTCATGAATTCTTTCTTTGTAGTGATCATTAGTTCATTTCTAAAGAAAACAAGCATTCCCCATGATGTAAAGTAATAAAAGTTTCATTAATGAAACATAATAAGTATAAACACCTTGTTTACTCCTGTTACTTTGTACAAAATGGGCAAAAATGTCTTCAAGGATTTATAACCATTTTGTACATAATGTGGCTTCTGCTAGGGATGGACACCTTCCCTGCTTCTATGGGAGGGGCCACTTAGAAAATGCCTTCTGATAAGGTTCAATTCTTTTGTATTTCAGCAAAGTCAGCCCACGCATCTCTATTTGGTTTGACAAATAATGCAACTCCTACTACATCCCTGATGACACAAGGTGAAATTCCTATTGTGTGGAAATAATTTAACTTCTAATCTTCTGGTGGAACAACAATCGTTTCTATTTGGATGTTTGTATTTCACTAAGTAATGATGGCTCAAAATAATATTTAGTTTCCTTGTTCCTTTGTGCTGTTTTTAAAATGGCATGTTAGATTTGCGGGTGGGAAGGGATATCCTTTTGCTAAATTTCAATCTATCGGAGCAAGTTTAAAATATATATGTTGTAGAAGTGTATCAACAGAATAAATGACTTCAATCGAAGGCATATTTTACCCACTTTCAAGGCTTAACATTGTTTTCTATGAATTTGCATCCATAGGCAGAATTTCTAATTGTCTTGTAAGAAATTATTTTTTAAGCAATTAGCAAAATCAAAGAAGAGCTTACTGCCTTGCAGGGATTACAACCACCTTTCTTAACTGGCTAAATATTAAATAGTTGAATTGTCAGGCTGCTTAGATTCAGCCCGATTTTCCCTCATCTCCTCTTCCTACCATAAATAATAATAAAAATACATAATATATCACAGCTCCAGGAGTTTTCCAGCACAGTGTGTTACCGCAGGAGTATCTGCTGAGTCTGCGGGTGTCTGCAAAGCCCCAAGTGTCATTTGCGGCTTAGGGTTTCATGGATTAGACTTTAAACGGTGTCTAGCCCGGCTGACATCAGCTTCCTCTCACACTCAGGCTCCAAGGAAGTG
Organism: Trachypithecus francoisi; assembly: GCF_009764315.1. NCBI lineage: Eukaryota > Metazoa > Chordata > Mammalia > Primates > Cercopithecidae > Trachypithecus > Trachypithecus francoisi. The sequence continues at coordinate 65,907,397 of NW_022681458.1, read as the reverse complement.
TGGGATCGGGGGCTCCCTCTCCGGGCAGCCGCAGCCTTCCCTGATGCCCTCCTCTTGAGTGGGGTGAGGGCTTGGACCAAATCTGCCACCTTCTCTTACCTTTGGAGGTTCCCGAGACTTCTAAGAATGGCTCGGATCTGTTCCTGTCATTGGCGTGAGACTTATCTGAGGGGCGTGGGTGGGAGTGGGCGGCGAGCCGTGGGAGGGCTCGTTTCCGCGCGGCTGCCAGCCCAGGAGAAAGTTGGGGCCCGCGGCACAGTCATTTAAAACTTCATAAATTATAAACAAGCCGCCTTGGCCTTCACAATAAATTCCGCTCCTTTTGAGCCTGCAATTAGTGTTAGAAAGCACCCGAGTCTAAACACAACCAAACGCCCTCTTAAGGACCCAACTGCCTGAGGTTGCAAACCTTTATTTCCCAGTGCCACCCCCTCTGCGACTGAGGTTTGCACACACAGTCGCCTCCTCCCCCGCCACCGCCGGCACACTCGGCTGGGTTCCCGCTCCGCAAGGGAAGGTCACAATAGCTGCTCTGTCGGCTGCGGAGGCGCCTGCCGCCTCCCTTCCGAGTCTCAGAAGCAGAAAAACAAGAGAATGGGGGGAGGGGAAGCCCCAGCAACAGCGCTCTTTGCGGGAGGCAACTTCCACCCTAGCCAGGGTCTCTCTCCTGGGACGGGTGCTCGCGGAGGGTTGGGGGGCGGGCAAAGGGAGCGCACCACCAGGCTGCTTCAGGCCTTGCCGTAGGGCGCTGGGTTGAGGGTGCCCGGAGCAGCCGCGCCATTGTGTGCCAGGTTTTCCCACGGGTTCCGTGATGGGGGAGGCCATATAAAGGGAGATCCGGGCCGGGCCTCTCCGGTATTGCTCTCTGGGAGGGTCTACCTCGTTTGCCCAAGGGGAAGAAATGGCTCTGTCTCAGGCCTTAGCCAGCTCTGCTTTTTTCCTATAGAGACCACTCTGGGGAAGGTGGGGATCAGGGAGATTGTGGGTCCTCGTGGGGTCTGAAGAAAGGCATCAGGGCAGGATCTCAGGCCCATGGGTGAGGGGTGGCAGTCGTCTGGACATTCTTGGTGGTTCTGTCCAGGCAATCAAATGTGAATTAAGGCAGGATAGCTGTGAGGCAGCCAGAATGGCCAGCTGCAAAACAGGAGGTGGGGGTGGGGAAGGAGATGCAGACAGTGAGAGCTTTCCCTGCAACCAAGAAAAACCCAGGATCCAGCCAGGAGTTGAAGTGCTGAGACCCAGCTGAACTAGCCAGGAAGAATGGGGAAGTGGCAGCAGAAAGGCCTGGAGAGTAGTCCTGGCCACTGGTAAGCAGGTCAGAAAGGGCCATTAAGTACATATTCTGCCTCCTGGCTTTCAGATCTGTACCTCATCCAGGGACCTGACAGAGAAAAATCTGCCTCTGATGGAATCATTAAGTTAACCATCCATTTGTACCATTTCTTTGTACAGGCTTTCAAATGAGAGAGAGAATACAGGAGGAGAACGTTTTCCCCTTGGTTCAGCCCCAAGCTCCCTATCAGAGACACATCAGCCAAATTAGTTTCTGAGGCTCCAGAGGCTGCTAACCTTGCTGAACAAGATTTTTTGAATTTCTGTGTGTTAGGAGTATTAAAAGATAGTGATTACCTATACTAGCAGCCTTTGTCCCTTTTCCCTTCCCTAGTCTGTACCAGCCCACTGGCCCTTGAGTGAACTGCGCATCTTCTCAGCCTGAGGACTTGGGAGCTCAGGCTCTCCATCTGTTGAGGTTTTTCATTAGGGAGACTAAAGAGGATGTGTGTGGGTGTGTGTTTGAATAACAAAGAAGTAACCCTTCATTCTAATAAAAAGTGTTCCTCTGCTTGACCTGGGGGAGCCAGAAGCTTGTCTATACCTTCAGTATCGGAGGGACAGTCACAGGCCTGTTTTGACCTTTTCCTGAGAATTAGCTGAAACTTCCCTCTGAAGTCAAGTAGTGAATCTGTTATAGGTCTAAGGAAGGTCCTCTTCATCTGGGAGTTCTTGGCATTACTTTGGTCCTTCTTTCAGAAACTGAAAGAAAAGAATAGGAAGAACAGAAGTTTGTGAGTAGGCAGGAAGGGACATGGACGACTCCAGCCTTCACAGGCCTATGGCCTGATCACTTCAAGGCACTGCAACTTCCCAGAGAGAGTATATAGGTAGGGTTTGGGTGAGTGGCCCTATTCCTAGACACTTTGGGCACAGGGAGCTGAGACTGGGTTGTCACTAGCTAAGCCCTTACTATCTTTGAGGGCTGGTTCTTAGATCTCTCTTGGAGAAGGCCTGGATAGGAAGGAGAAAGATTGGGTATATTGGGAGGCTGAGACAGGAGAATCGTTTGTACCTGGGAGGCAAGGCTGCAGTGAGCTGAGATCACACCACTGCACTTCAGCCTGGGCAATAAGAGTGAAACTCTATCTCGAAAAAAAAAAAATTGGGTACATAAATTCTCTGCACTTTCTGCACTGGTGATGCTGGAGAAGGATAGTGAATGATGAGGATCATCACAGAGGATGAAATCTTAGTTCTCATGTTCCCTTGTTTTCTACTCCAGCTACAAATGCCCTTATCTTTGGAGTCCAAGGTTAGGAACAAATGGACTTAAGTACCTGGCCTAAAGCCTATTCCTAAAAACTTCCCTCAGGTTTCACACCTACCTTGGCAAGTTGGAAAGTGCAAAGACAACATAAGGGCCCATTTTCAGGCCAGGTCCAGCATGAAACAGAGTGAACAAAATTATTTCCACACATGAGGGAAAAGCCAAGGCAGATGAATATCCAATCATTTGCAGTAGCAGAGGCAGGTGAAGGGCCCCCAGATCTGTAAGGCAGGAGTTACTGCATTAGTCTTCCTGTCCTAGATCTTGGGCAAAATGTCCTGATTGGTTCCTGGATTATTTTAAGGAAAGACTATCTGGAGGATCATAAAAGCTGTGTTTTAACGTTAGTAAGGGCCAGAATAATTTAAATCCTAATTTAAACCAAAATACATGGAGAGTTCTGGTACAGAGTTCTGGTACCTGGGAAGTAGGGCTCAAAATCAGGCCAGGAGGGCTTGTTGGGCCAGGACTGTCCGTGGTTGGTGAGGAGGCTGGTAGAATGCCTTTTGATGGCTCCATTGTTTACAGCGCTGCCCTACAAATACCATAACCCTCTCCACCTCCTCTGCAAAGGCCGAGCCGAAGAGTAGGTCTGGTGAGTTGAGCTCTAGGGAGCTGGTACCATCTTCCCTCAACTCCCCTCGGTTACCCCTTGGGGCAGCAACGACACCATCCCAGTACCTTCCAGAGAACACACAAAGGAAGCCCCACCCGTCCTTGGACCTGAGGACACGCTGGGGATGGGGCTGGCGTGGACCCCGTTTCAGGGCGCCCCGGGCCCCGGCGGGGAACAATAGCCGCCGCCTCTTGGGCGGTCTGGCCAGCGCGCGACACAAAGGTCCGCGCCGCCATGTGACGCGCGCGCTCGCTCGCTCCGCGCTCTCCGCGCCTCCGCCAGCGGCCAGGCTGCTGGAGGGATGGGCGGGTGCTCCTGATCCACCTGGAGCACTTTTGCAAAGACAGAGGGTGAGTTAATCACCCTACCGGCTGGCGGCCGCGTCCCCTCTCGCCCGCGAGGAGGACTGGAGAAGGGGCTGGGGTGGAGGATTTCTCTGTGTGTGTCTAGGGTGGGGGGCGGGAGAGGTTAGTTCTATTAAGAGTTCATCAATCACCCGGTGTGCACTCTTCGCTCAACAGCGGTTCCTCCTACCTCAGAGCATGTCTGGGCCAGCTGGGAACCGACCAGCAACCGCAAGCGGAGGAGAGGCAGGCGCGCAGGCTGAGCGCTAACTGAAGGCGCGACCTGAGCCCGGCGCCTGCTGGGGAGCTGCGCAGCCAGGACAGTGGTCCGCAGCGCAGGGCCTGGGCGCAGGGCCCGCCGTCACTGCCTCACGTCGGGGGCCAGCACTGCCACCTGCCAGCCCTGCCGCCTGCCCTCGGACTTCCCAGGGAGCCCAGGGCCCTCCCAAGGCGCTTGCACCCACACCCGTCCCTGACCCACAATGACCCTGCATTCCCCGCCCCCTGCCACACCTCCTGCGTGAGTGTCACCCTTAAATACTGCTCTACACCCAGAGAGGGACGAATCCACCTCAGAAGGCAGGGCAAGACTAATTTCAATGGGTCAGAAGGTTCTCGCAGGCACTGTTTTATTTAAGAGTGCCTATTTACTGGTAGGAGTATTTGTGTGGGAGGAAGTAGGCTAAGACTGCTGTTGAACTTGAAGCTAAACTTGAATGCCATTTAACATAACAATAAAAATATACTTAAAACACCAATCACAATGATATGACTCACCTCTCCTTTCCAGTGTGGAGGAAACACTCCAGTATTTTTACCTCCATTCTTTCCAGCTTATTTTAAGAACACCCTAAAGGGATAGATAGCAAGTTTCTGAGGGTAGTCACTAGCATTAGAGCTGTTTACAGCAGGAAGGTTTGGTGGAGTTAGTGGTGAAGCACTTTTATAACCCTTCTGGAGTGGACATACTGTTCTCTTTGTAAATCCTAACAAAGTTCCAGCCTAGTTCCCCTTTTACCCTTTTTTGCTTGGGGACATCAGCTGAAATGTTTCTGAAGTTAGTAAATGTGTTACCTCAGCCCACAGGAAAGAGTCCCCGAAAGACAGAAAGCCTTAGCTTTGCCCTCTCTTCCTTCAGGCTTCTCTCCCTTCATCCTCTTGGGTGGAAAATTAACTTGCTTTGGAAAAATGTTCTATCATCTTGCTTCAGATAGATATACTAAGTATTAAGCCTCACATAGTGTCCTGAACTCACTGAGCAATGAAACTACTAGTCTTGCTATCCTTGGTTCAGTCTGTTTCTCCTCCTTGCCTTTCACCAATTCCTAGTAAACAGCTTCTATGCACACTGTGCTGGGCTCTGGGATACAGAGTCACTGATGGTGTGTGCCCTTCAATCTAGTGGGGAAGAGAAATAATCCTAAAACAATATGACAGGTGCTATAACAGAGGTGTGGTCAAAATGTTCCTCTAATAAAAAAGGAGCCACTAATAGTACTATAATGTCAAAAAAAATAGTTTCAGAGGAGGTGAATTCAGGCTCCTGAAGCATAAGCGTTTTTCAGGTCAAGAAGGGAAGACCATACCAGGTAGAGAGGACAACTCATGCAAAAGGAAAGAAGGAGGAAAAAGCAAAGTCTGGACTTGGAACAAGGAGAGTATTTTGGAGTGTGGTCATCCTGGCTAAAAAGAGAGGTTGCACAGGGCTCATGTGAAGGAGTCTGGACGTACTCTGTAGAGAGTGGGGAGCCACTGCAGGTTTTTTTTTTTTTTCTTTTTTTTGAGACGGAGTCTTGCTCTGCCACCCAGGCTGGAGTGCAGTGGCTGGATCTCAGCTCACTGCAAGCTCCGCCTCCCGGGTTTATGCCATTCTCCTGCCTCAGCCTCCCGAGTAGCTGGGACTACAGGCGCCCGCCTCGTCGCCCGGCTAGTTTTTTGTATTTTTAAGTAGAGACGGGGTTTCACCGTATTAGCCAGGATGGTCTCGATCTCCTGACCTCGTGATCCGCCCGTCTCGGCCTCCCAAAGTGCTGGGATTACAGGCTTGAGCCACCGCGCCCGGCCACTGCAGGTTTTAAGCTGGGATGTGGAGTTATGTATTTTGAAGCTAGCTCAGGGATGCTGTGTCTGATTAGAGAAAGGAGAGGTAGGAGGCAAGAAGAACAAAGTAGGAAGCGACTGCAACAACACAGCAGAGACATGAACTAAAGTAACAAGAGTAAAGAGAAAAGACATTTAGAGGTAGAATTCACAGGACTTAGTGATCAACTGGATGAGTAAAAGAGGAGTTGTGGATGTTAACCTCTAGATTTGAAGGACTAAGTCACATCATTCCCTAAAATGAATAGAGGAGGGAGAAGAGAAGGCTTTGCAAGGAATCTAATGAGTTCGGTTGCAGTCTACATTGTATTTTCTGCTTTGCTACTGATATACTGTGTGGCCCTAAGCAACCCACTTAATCTTTCTGGACTTCAGTTTCACCAGTGAAAGAGTCAATAAAGATATCTCCCTCATAGGTTTATCATTAGAGTTGAATGAGAATGTGTGTTAGGTATTGGTATCTTCACCAGGTCCAAGTGAGTGTTCTATATAAAGCTAAAACCTAGGAAAAACACACCCGCACTCACACCATGCTGATGAATACTTAGATCCTGGGTGTCAAGTGAGAAATGTCTTAGAGAAATTAAAAACAACAACATCCTACTGCTTCCTAGATATTGAATCCAAGCTAATGTTGAGGACTAGGTCAGATCAAATTGCTAATCAGAGCCCTCTCCTTCAAGAGCAGTGTTTGATGGAGGATTCATGCAGAAATGTGTTATTGGTATCAAACCACTAAAGAAGAGGTCTTTTAGCAGATGTCAGAAAGCTTCCATGCTTTTTTTTTTTTTTCTTTAAATATCATGTGTCTTTCAGGGAATGCTTGAAGCCACCTACTCTTTTCTGAACCTCCTTGAGCCCTGTGTGGAATGGTGTAGTATAGGGAAGACTGCTGAACATCTGACTTTGGCCATTTACACTGGGCATGATTACAGCAAGTTGTTTATCTTTTCTATGTTAGTACTATCATTTGTAATACAGAATTATGAAAGGCTCAAGATAAGGAAGAGAGATATTTTGGGAGATGTTATAAGGGTAAGTAAAAGGTATTATTTTTCACTTATCAGATTGGCAAACATAAAAACTTCAACATCCCATTGACTCGGCAAAGGTGTGAGGAGACAGGAACTCTCATATATTGCTGATAGAGGTATAAATTAATTTATTTCTGTGGAGAGATGTATGAAAGCTGACAGTGCACATACCTTTTGACTAAATCATTTCACTTCTACAAATTTTTCTAATAGGTAAAAGCTTGACCATGTGTTTGTAATAGCAAAGGGTTGGAAATAAGCTATATGCCCATTGATAGGGAATGGCTAAATGCACTGTGGCAGGTGTATACAGTAGAACAGTATGAAGTTATAAAAGTAAACCAGGGCCAGATGCTGGGGCTCACATCTGTAATCCCAGCACTTAGGGAAGCCAAAGCTGGCAGATCACTCAAGCCCAGGAGTTCGAGACCAGCCTGCTTTTGTAGAGTTGAAACCTTATCTCTACAAAAAAAATACAAAAATTAGCTGGACATGCTTGTGCATGCCTGTAATCTCAGCTACTCAGAAGGGTGAGGTAGGAGGATGACCTGAGCCCTGAGAAAGTTGAGGCTGCAGGGAGCTGTGATTGCGCCACTGTACTCCAGCCTCAGTGACACAGTCAGACCCTGTCTCAAACAACAACAACAACAACAACAAATCCAGAAAGTTATGTGTGGATATATATATGGAATGGTATGAAAGATACAATAAGGAGGAAAGCATGCTGCAAAAAAGTCTGCCTAGCATGCTACCATTTGTGTAAAAATCTGTGGAGTACATACACACGCACATAAAAATGATGCTAGTAAAAAGTGTCTCTGGAAAGATATACAAGTTGGTTGCTTATGTGAAGGGTAACTAGGTAGCTGGGAACAAGAGTAGGAGGAAGACTTTTCATTGTATACCCCTTTGTACCCTTTGAATCTTGAAGCAGGCACATTTAAATTTATTACCCTTTCAAAAAAATAAAAGAAGCCAGGCACAGTGGCTCTTGCCTATAATCCCAGCACTCTGGGAGGCTGAGGCAAGTGGATCACCTGAGGTCAGGAGTTCGAGACCAGCCTGGCCAACATGGTAAAACCCCATCTCTACTAAAATTACAAAACTCAGGTGGGCGTGGTGGCACGCATCTGTAGTCCCAGCTACACAGAGGCTGAGGCAGGAGAATCGCTTGAACCCAGGGGGTGAAGGTTGCAGTGAGCCAAGATCATGCCACTGCCCTCCAGCCTGTGCAACAGAGCAAGACTCTGTCTCATAAAAGTTAAAAAAAAATAATAATAATAATAATAATAAAGGAACAGAGCAGAGGATGAAGGTAGGGAGAAGATCAGGAAAAATAACTAATGGGTACTAGGCTTAATACCTGGGTGATGAAATAATCTGTACAACAAACCCTCATGACACATGTTTATCTATGTAACAAACCTGCACATGTACCCCTGAACTTAAAACAAAAGTTACAAAACAAAACAATGCCATTAAAAATAAATGGAACTCACCTTGAGTAAAATAATCAAGGAACAACAACAAAAAAATGGTTAGTACAAGTAACCTGGGTGTGCCTGTGTGTGTGTTCATATGTGTTCTTATTTATACTTGTTCTATCCAGCAAAATTAATCTTGGGATACCTCTTGTTTTGTTTCCCCGGGGCCCTGATGCTGATCTACTTCAACGATAATAAGGGGATTCTTTACTCTTGCTTGGTGGTGGGGTCCCAGGTCTGTCTCTACCCTCTCTTCTAGGAGGACTCAATATGAGGCTACAGAAGTCTGGCAGAGCAGCAGGCCTCTCAGAACCACTGACTGTGTGGCCTCTCGGAAATGAGTGCACCTTCTTGAACACTGCTCTGCTTGCTTGGGATCGAGGCCTGTCACAATGCCAAGGAGTGGCTACTATACTTCTTCCTCTTTGCAGACTGTAAAGAGGCAATGGACCATGGAAAGTCACGAGACCCAAGGTGGTTCCATTTTTTGCAGGATGGCTTTTAACTTAACTCTTTTAACCTCTGAGTAAAGTGACTTCCTCTCTAAAATTAGGGGTTTGATGTAGCTTATCTGGAAGGTGTTTTCTAGCTTTGACATCTTAGGCTGTGAAAGGTCAGCCTTTAGCCAGGGATAGAGTTATTGCTTAGGCTAAGGGATGTTTGGTCCCCTCTGGATCCCTGGGACTCAAAGGCATATTCCAGACAATTTAAAAGATGGAAGAAAAAAAAGCCTGAGTCCTCTCTCTTCAGATGCCCATTCTCACTCCTTCCTTCTTCCCATTGCCTCAGAACCACTCTAAATTTTCCCTGAAGAGACTGGGAGAGACAAATCTCTTTCTCTTCCAACCCCACTGGCATCAGCAAAGCCAAGGTAAGGAAGCGGCAAGAAGCAGAAATGAGCCCAGTCTCTGCAAAGCACGAATTGGTCAGCAAAACTTGGGAAACTTCCAACTGACCACTTCTTAAGGATATGTTCTAGAATTTCAGCCCAAGTAGACTTAAGTTTTACCTTGATGTTGACCTCTACAACCCAACAAACCTCTGGATACTTTTTAGGTATACTCATGTGCCAGCTAGCCATGATCTCTCATCATTCATGGTCCCTCTCATAGGAACATCTCCTTTATTCCCACCCTGTCCCCTCCCACCCCAACTCCTACAGCATAATTTTTCAAAGTGTGGTTCCAAACAATCTTGCTTTAGGATCATCACAAAAAAAAAAAAAAAAAAAGGATTCCTAGGCCAGGCACAGTGTCTTATGCCTGCAATTCTAGCACTTTGGGAGGCTGAGGTGGGTGAATCACTTGAGCCCAAGAGTTCAAGACCAGCCTGGCCAACATGGCAAGACTTCGTCTCTACAAAAAAAATAAAAATTAAAAAAAAATTTCGGAGTCAGACTATTAAGTAAAAGTCTCTGGGGGTGACCCAAGAAACCTGAACTTTTAAACAAGATTCTATGGTGATTTCTACCCACCTGATGTGGTTTTGGGAGGCAACAATCTAAAG